>NC_052050.1:71781194-72088683 GCF_903992535.2 Arvicola amphibius
GGGGCGGGGAGACCTAGAGTCCCCTGGTCCCACCACACTCACACGCAAATTGGAAAAGGACCACCAACCCTTAATGTACATCTTAAAGCAAGTAATGAACGAGTTTGTCAGGGTCCCTAAGGGCTCCCTGAGCGGAGGACAGAGAAGATGAGGGTCTAGGGGAGGACAGGAGTCATAATCTCAGAAAATATTAAAAGCAGTGGCTGTAGTCCGCAGCCCCTGGTGGCTAGCCTGCCGTAGCCTGCCGTAGCCTGCCATGGCTCGAAAGCCACTAGCTGTACAGGCCGGAGGCAACCCTGGGTACCCTTCATCTGAGTGCATCTGTGAAGATGTGGAATCCTGGGTTTCTCGGGTTTAGGACTAACGGTGAAGTAAGAAGGATGTCTTAGGGCCAGTTTTTCTCAGAGACCAAATAATCTTAGAAGCCCAATAACGCCCAAAAGATGAGAGGGAGAGGCACACAAAGTCTCATGTGAGCAGGCAGCCAAGCCACCAAGTTTCCCTGTAGCCAAATAATTATGGCAGTAACCGTTGTTACATTACAGAAATCTGTAATTATGCTCTAAGTACCATTCACTGACAGACCAGACAGCAGCTACCCACAATCCCTAGTACTGGCCTCACATGTACACAGGATAGCTACCTATGCCCAACATCCCACTTCCTACGACATGTAATATTTTGTCCTTCTAAACAGTTATTAAATGATGCAAAGGAAATTACAATCATCAAAAAACCATACAAGCTGAGTATGATTGGCAGACACCTTTAGTCCCAGATCTGTAAGTCCAAGGCCAGCCTAGTCCACAGAGAGAGAGAGAGAGAGAGAGAGAGAGAGAGAGAGAGAGAGAGAGAGAGAGAGAGAGAGAGAGAGAGAGAGAGAGAGAGAGAGAGAGTTCTAGGCTGGCCAGAGATAACAGAGTGAGACCTCATCTCTAAAGGAGTCGTGAAACCTGGGATTTGGAGTTATCTAAATCTGTCCCCAGGACATAGTCTCTTGTACTTGAGTCCAGTGTTGGGGCATGCCGATCCACTGGTAAAGACCGAAGACAGGCTCCGTTTAGATTGAATGAGTTTGTTCTTACTGCTAGCAGGACAGCAGCCTTAGAGCCAACGGCACGCCATGCTGTAGAGAGCTAAAGAGGGGGACTTATAAAAGGGAAACCAAAAGTGTCCATTACAACGTCTATGGACTCCGCAGCTGGACGAGAAATCATTTTACTCCCCTCAGCTGTTTCTCGTTTCCCGTTGTGTAGTCACAAGAAGACCACTCCATTCCAGTCCCACAGCTAAGATGAGCGCGTTTATAAAAGCAGAGAGCGGGAACGTCACTACCCCATAATTATCTCACCTGCAGGCCACTGGGGTCTCAAGGGCATTCCAGGGTAAACGTTAGCAGCCCTTAAGGGGTGCCTGGGACCATATTAGGTTTCTTTAGCCAGCACTAAAGATAACTCTCCTAAACATTAGGGGAGTGATGTATAAATTATTACATAGATTTGATCAACCTGGAGGGAGTATGCTAGTTGACTGGGATAGAGCAGGCAATAACACAGTGCTATCAGGTTAGCGCTGGCTGTCATGTCTCCACACCAGAATAAACTATCTCTTATTCCTTTTGAAGTGAAATTAATTGTGTGGTGTGTGTGTGTGTGTGTGTGGTCTGTGTGAATGTATATGCTCATACGTGCACTAATTCTGGGGTGTGCATGCAAAGACCCAAAGAGGACATCACAGTATTCCTTGAAGCTAGAGACTTGGATATTTATAGAGCTTGCTGCCTGTTACATGGGTGCTGGGATCCCAACTCTGTTCCTCATGATTTCATGCCATGTCTGCAACAGCTAACCCTTATACAGCTGTTCATAAATGCCCCCTCCAAAACCCTGATCCCAAATCTGAGATACAAGCACACAAGCTCAGACACCTCAAGCACATGACACTAGCGGAAGCGTTGCTCAGGCACATCCTCCTGCAGTCAAACAGGGTGTCAAGAATAAGTCCAACCACTCCTAGAAATGTGCTCAAAATCTGTATTTCCATCTGCTCTGCTGCTTCCCAAGGGAGCGTAATGCAGGCAACACTGCAGCCTTTCCAGAAGCCCTGTTTCGTATCCAAGAAGATAAAGAGGCTTGCCCAAGGTGCTTAACTCCCTTCTGGGCAGAGAGGCACAGCAGTCCCTCGCCACCAGGCTGCTCTGCTGTCTGCACAGAGTTACTAAGTTCCCGAAAGGGTTCTTCAGGACCAAGTTGATGCCATGTGCATCTCTACACCATGCTAGCTGCCACCTGTAAACTCCTAAATATCAACCTGTGTTTCACAATTCCAGAACATTTTTCTCTCTTTACCCAAAGGAGATATACACCGATGGAAACTGTGAAGCTTAAGGCACCTATGACTACCTGTCGCCAGTCACTATGTTCAAGGACATCAGGCTAAGGAGTGCTGGAAAACAGCAATGCACGTGTATATGTGTACACCGTCGTCCAGGCCTTGTATATAGGTCAAGAGTTTCCTTCCAGATCTAGTCAGACTGGCTTCTGAGCCGGGAGCTACAACGTTCCTCCCTAAATAAACAGCCCAGGCTGGCCAGCTGGACCCGGAGGACTCAATGACCTCTCCAGGCAGAGCCTGCAGCTGCCACGAATGTAAACTAATAACCCGTTGGGTCCGGGGCCAAAGCACACCGTTTTGCAAGGGTACCAGTCTTTGACACTGTTCTGTGCGCACAGGGACCCTTCTAAATCAAGGTAGTGAGTTCATGTGGTTTGAAGCACCCTTGTTAAGAGCTGGGCTTTTGTCCTAATGGGCCACCACCTCTCCACAGTTCAGATACAAAGTGCAGAAACATCACAGGAAGGGAGCAGGCGCCAAGGGTCCGAGGCATCTCTTCCCTTTGCGGTTACCCCACAGCGCGTCTCTCCTCGGTCAGTTTTCAGCGACTGTGTTGTGCTCTATGACAGTCCTCTAGCCTGGATCAGGGGTGTGGAGGGAAGGTCCAAGATGAAGCGCCTCTGTCTTACAGAGGAGAGTTCCCTCCTTGGCTGCCCTGACTCCTCCAAGGAAGCCCAAGACAGCTCTTCAAGGCCAGATTCGCAAGTAGGTGCCAGTAGAGCAAACGGAGAAAAGGGGGAACACTCTCTCCTGGAAGTTGACTCGGAAGGTGTAGAGGTGGCGCATGTCCTCCACTGCATAGAAGGACACCGCCCCCACCTCCAGGTCCAGAGCCACCCTCACCCGCGACAGATGTCCACAGTTGAGGGGCGTCCTCTCAGGGCTGGTCACAGCCCAGTATTGCCCATTATTGAGTTGCATTGCCCAGACGCCCTCCTCGGGGGTAAAGGGCGTGAGGCCCTTACGACGTACGCTCTCACGGGCCACACCGAAGGCCCAGCCATCCTTGGAGCCCACTTCCACCTCCCAGTGATGTCGCCCTGAGGAGAAACCACAGGACGCCAAAACGCGGGTGTTGGTATCAAAGCGGCGGGGATGATTAGGCAAGTCCTGGGCACGCTGTCCTAGGCGCACGCTCTTTAGATCCAGGGACAAGATGAGGCGGGCGTTGGCTGTGTCAGGGTCCAAAGTAAGTTCCACTGAGGATAGAGAAAGGGAAAGATGTCTCCAATCGCGTGACTTTCACAGTCCTGACACACTCAGAGCGTATTACCTTCTTATCACCTGGTCTTCCCTCCTCCCTCCATGTTAGCTATTTAACTTTCCTCTTTCTTCTTTATCTCTTTCTTCAATTTAACAAACACCTATTAAAATTTTTAACAAACTCATGGAATCTAAGAAATACGGTGGGCCTGATTTGGATCTCAATTTGGGCAGGTCAACAAATCTGATGATTTGTTGTGAAGATAATTGTGGAGCTGGGATTTAGAGAAAGTCTGAGCTCAGGAGGTAGAGGCAGAAGCCAGCAAGAGTGGCAGAGCCTTGTCTCAAAACAAAGACAATTGCAGAAATTTGAAAAGTAGACACAAGAAAGAATGATCACGTTCTCTAGGTGTGGTGATTCTGTTTTTTTAGGAGAGCCAGGGCTATACAGTGTAATCCTGTCTTAAAAAGGCTATGTCTTTAGAGGTAACCTATTCTGAGATATTTGTAGAAATACCATCCTTGGTCTGTTGTAAAACTGAACATATAGCCAGGGTGAAGAAAATGTTCACCAATTGGCAATTGAAGATAGACAGGCTCATATATTTGAATGCTTAGTCACTAGAAAGTAGAACTGTTTGGGAAGGATTAGCAGGTGTGGCCTTGTTGGAGGAAGTACGTCACTAAGGTTAGGCTTTGAGGTTTCAAAACCCCACGCCAGGCCCAGAGTCTTTCTCTCTCTCTTTCTGCCTGCTGCCTACCGATCAGGATGCAAAGCTCTCAGCTACTGCTACAACGCTGTGCCTATCCATTTTTAGCCACGATGATCATAAACTAACCCTCTATAAAGGCAAGTCCCAATTAAATGTTTTTCTTTATAGGAGTTACATTGGCCCTACTGCCTCTTAGCAGCAACGAAACAGTGACCAGGACACTCTGGAATACCAGAGAGAGCAAGGCAGGTGAACAACCTTGCCCGTTTGTTGCTTCCTTCCCGGCTGTGTGAGAAAGGCAGTGTGTGATCCGCAGAAGGTAAGAGATCTAACTTGAGAGCAAACTGTAATTTCATCCACAGTAGCCGGGCATGCCTCCCTGGAAGGGGACGTTAGAGCGAAGATCTGAAGGGGGTGAGGAAGTCAGCCACATGACAGGAGAGCTTGACTCTGACTGACGGATGGCCAGTGCAGAGCAAAGGTCCTGAAGTTCGTGTGTGGTTGGCGCACTCCCGAAGTAGAGAGGAGTGTGTGTGGTTGCACAATAAGCCAAGGACCTGAGGTGCAATGAAGTTAGATACTTGAAGGCCACTGAGGCTGAGGGTACAGAGGGAAAGGAGGCCATTACAGGATCCTACCCAGGTACTCCGCATGTGTCTCCCTCCCTTCAGTGTTGGATCACCACCCCCTCCCAGATCTCTGCAGTCTCCCCTTGTTTCCACTGTCCCCCCCACCCCAGTCCCACACACAGTCCCCAAGAGTTTGAGAAGATTTCTCTATCCCAAGCAACCTGAGACCAAATCATTCCTCATCCTGACCACTCATGGCTTATGGACCAATGGGCCCCATGGGCACCTGAGGGTTCAAAGAGGTCAAACAAGGATTGGGATGGAGGCAGAGTGATAGTCGCTGCCGTGGGTGGGCAGACAGGGACAACCACTTGCAAAGCCCGGAGAGACAGCCTCTGGCAGGGAGCAGGTTCCCCACCGGGTCAGCCTTATACTCACAGTAGCGAGGGTCCTTCTTACCTTTCTCCTCTTTCTCCAGCTCTCCCTGGAGATCCTCTACAGAGAAACAAAGCAAAGCGAATGGGCACAGCATGGGAGTCTGCCTGGCCAGGAAACCTCCTCTCCCACACACCGAGAGCCCACCTGACTTCAGATACTCAAGAGGCCAAGAATTGGATGTAGAGAACAAAGATGGGGACACAGGGCGGAGGGACCCCCAAGTGTCCTAGCTCCACCACTTCTCCTTCTCCCCCTATTGTCTAGAACCGTTCTGACTTGGCATCTCCCCCTTTTAGCCTTCTTCCTGCCCCCATTACCCTTCTAATCTGTCCCCATAGGGAGCAGGAGGCCTTGGGGTGAAACACAGATGGGTTTGTCATTGGTGCCTTCCCACAATCTGGCTTTGGTATGCCCCACTTCCTGTCTCCTTCACAGTTCAAAAAAGACATGCCTGTAGGTCCCATGTACCTGCCAGGAGCACACCCCCTCCGCCCAACACGGCATGGCCCTGCCCACACCCAGGTCCCATACCTTTGAACTTCTTCAGCAATCCTTTCAAGACGAAGCTCTTGAGGGAGACATTCCACACCTTATTTTTCATCTCAGATGAGACTGTGGTTGGCTTGGAGCCAGGCACGCTGCTGCACCTGCAGGACAAGGCCCCTGAGGAAGTCCCAAGAACACCAGCCCACCCCACTGCCCTCTGACAATTTGGCTGGCGCTATAGTTTAGATACATGTAATCCTCAAGGCTTGATTACCAACTTGTGCACTCTTGGGAGATAACACAACCTTTATAAAGGAGATGGGACTGGGGGAAGGAGTTTACATGACTGGAGAATTGCCTTTGAAGAGAAGAGCATCAAACTGTCTTAGTCTCTCTTTTCTTCCCTCCCTCTCCCTCTCCCCGTCCCTTCTCTCCATCTTCCCAACTGCTTCCTGTACAAGGAGAAGGGAAAGCCAACCTCATGCAGGAATTCCCACAGCCAGGTAGGTGGGCCTTTGCCTCAAAAGGTACCCAAGTAAGGAAGGAGGTAGGAGTTGGGGGTCAGGAGGTGGGAGATAATGTTGGGATAAAAAGAGAAAGCTTGTGGGGGGGGCAAAGGAGCTTGGGAAGACCTAGGGATGGTTAGGTTCACTCACTTGCTTAGTGTGGTTTTGAATTCCTGGAAGGAAAGAGTGAAGGAAATCAAATCAGTGATGATATAGCCCCCATCTCCCTTTGAGAAAACATGACTTACCCCCTATCTGACTCCCAGAAAATAAGCCATGCCCCCTGAACACAGGCAGCAGGGCTTTCCAGCTCTGGTGGCTACTGTGTTAAGTCAGCTCAGAGTACCCTTCAGCCTTGGCCACAGATAGGCAAAGCCTTTCTTGTGAAATCCTCCCTGGGCTACCTGACAAGAGCCAGTGTTTACCACTAGCATGGTAACCACCCCCGACAAGCCACGGTGTCTTCTTTCTTTTGTGTGTGTCGTCCACCCACCTCCCCAGACAGGGTTTCACTGTCTAGCCCTGGCTGTTTTGGAACTCACTGTGTAGACCAGGCTGGCCTCAAAATCAGAGCGATCTACCTGCCTCTGCCTTCCTGCCTCTACCTTCTGAGGGCTAGAGTTAAAGGTGTGTCTATTATGCTTGGCCTAGTGACTAATTTTTAATTATTTTTTTTTTCTTTTTCCGAGACAGGGTTTCTCTGTAGCTTTGGAGCCTGTCCCTGGAACTAGCTCTTGTAGACCAGGCTGGCCTCGAACTCACAGAGATCCTCCTGCCTCTACCTCCCGAGTGCTGGGATTAAAGGCGTGTGCCACCACCACCCGGCTAATTAATTATTTTTTAAAAAATGTTTATGTAACCAGGTGGTAGTGGAGCATGCCTTTAGACCCAGCACTAGGGAGAGAGAGGCAGAAGGATATCTCTGAGTTCGAGGCTAACCTGGTCTGCAGAGTACCAGGACAGGCTCCAAAACTGCTCAGAGAAACCCTGATTCGGAAAACAAAAACAGAAAACAAATGTTTATGTATGGGTGTTTTGCCTGCATGTATGTCTGTGCACCACCTGTACCCAGCAGCCAGAATAGGGTGCCAGATCCCCTAAAAATAGAGTTACAGGTGATGAGTCACCATTTGGGGACTGGGAAGTGCTGTTAACTGCTAGCCATCTACCCAGCTCCAATTTGTGTTTGTTTGTTTGTTTGTTTGTTTGTTTAGTTTTTGTTTGCTTGTTCTTCCAGGCAGGGTTTCTCTGTGTAACAGTCCTGGTTCTCCTGAAACTCGCTTCATGAATTAGGCTGGCCTTGAACTCAGGTGTCCCTCTGCCTCCCAAATGCTGAGATTAAAAGATTAAAGGCATGCACTACCACTGCCTAGTTAGCCCCAACTCTTTTTTTTTAATAAAATGGAATAGCATAGAGCACATTAGAGAGAATTACAGATAGCAAAGACAAGAATTGTGTTCTGAGACTGGACTCAAGTGTGAATATACAGATTAATGTAAAATAAATTGTAAATTCTAATGATAGCCGTGAATGTTTTATCACATTCCTTTTAACCTTCCAACCAGTGCTCTTTTCTTTTCTCCAATCCCCTTCCTCCTGGAGTCTGACTGATCTCCTGCAGCCTCTCCTAGGGCCTAGGGCAAAGGCCTCAAGGCTGTGACTGAGCCAGCCTCACCTGGAGGAAGTCTAGGTCCGGTTTCTGAGCTGTCTCCTGGATCTGGCTGCTGAGTTTGGACAGTTGAGTGATCTCATCGTCGAGGTGGGCCAGGTTCTCATTCTGCTTCTGGGTCACTTCCCGGGACAGCACCTCCAGTCGGCCTAGAAGCCGACCCTCCTGCTCCACCAAAAAGGCTCTCAGCGCCTGGAATTCTGCCCCCACCTTCTCTTTCTCTGCTGCCATCTGCTTCTGTCTCAGGAAGAGAATTTGGCACATGATTTAGAGGTGGAAGGACCTGCAGAAGCTTTTTGTTTGTGCATTGTGGTTTGTTTTTTTTTTTTGTTGTTGTTGTTTTTGCTTTTGCTTATCGAGACAGGGTTTCTCTGTAGTTTTAGAGCCCGTCCTGGAACTATCTCTATGTAGACCAGACTGGCCTCGAACTCACAGAGATCAGCTTGCCTCTACCTCCTGAGTGCTGGGAATAAAACTGAGCACCACCACCGCCTGATTTAAAACAGGAGCTTTAATGAAGCATCCTCCAGGGCAGGGTTGCTTCCCCTCACTGGGGAAACAGAGGCACACCCACTTCTGCATACTGTACAAACCCTTAATTAAAATAGCCCAACTGTGTGCAAGCCACAGCCTGAACACTTGTTCCTCTCTCCCCTGCCACAGCATCCTCTGTTATCTCTTAAGGCACGGGATTTACACCCCTTAGGATGGCTTCAAACTCCCCACAACTACCTCAAACTCCAGCTTCCATCATGAGGATTAAATCAAAGGTTGCTTCTTCTTCCTCTGCGTGTTTATTTAATTCCCTTTTTACCTTATATGTTAGAGACAGTGTCTCACCAGGTAATCCTGGCAGGCCTGGAGCTTTCTGCGTAGACCAGGCTGGCCTTGAACTCACAGAGATCTGCCTGCCTCAGCCTTCAGAGGGCTAGGATTAAAGGTGTGCCCTAACACCATCCCCCAGCTACCCAACCCCGTTTTTTTTTAAAACACTCTTTTGGCTTCAATTCTGATGGAAATGCAAGGTGAAAATGTAGAACTCTGGAGGTGCAGGGGAGAAGAAGCTAAAGTGTGTTAGCAGAGATAACAGCACACACACTTGGCACTAAGTACATGCTCCGTGCGAACGTAACATTCTAGTCTTTCCCTTGTCAGATTCAGGATTTTTCATGTTTTTAGATGAACTCCTTGATTTTTTTTTTTTTTTTTTTTTACACAAACACACTCACTTGGGTAACAGGACCCTCCTGGCTATTAACAAGAAAGTATCAATTAGGATTGGCTCAATTAGGCAAGGTCCTCTCCCAGGCAATTACAGAGGAAAGAAAAGATGAGCAGAAGAGGAGACTGTGAGAGGGTGCAGTCAGGAGCCCTGGGCTCGGGTCATGGCTCCCGAGGCTTCCCACAGCCTCACTTCCATCGTCAGACATTGAACAGCATCAGCATCAGCAAGGAGCACTTGAACTCATTCACCTGACCCAGTGAGGTCGGCACACTTCTTCCATTTTAGGATGGGAAGACCCATCCTAGAACTTGTTAAGCCAAGATTCTAAGGCAGCGGGGGTCTGACTCTAAGGTCTGTACTTCCGTTAACTATATGACATTGACTCTCAAGGGAACAACCCAAGTAAAGGTGTTTATCAAAACAACTCTCGGTGTCTGCGTCGGTGGTGAAATGTCTATAACTGTAGCACTCGGGAGGATGAGTCTCCGCAAATACAAGGCCAGCCTGGACTATGTAGCGAGTTCCAGGCCAACCTGGACTGCATGAGACACCATCTTTAAAAACTGGAGTGGGAGCCGGGCGGTGGTGGCGCACGCCTTTAATCCCAGCACTCAGGAGGCAGAGGCAGGCGGATCTCTGTGAGTTCTAGACCAGCCTGGTCTACAAGAGCTAGTTCCAGGACAGGCTCCAAAGCTACAGAGAAACCCTGTCTCGAAAAACAAAAACAAAAACAAAAAAAAAAAAAAACTGGAGTGGGGTAAGGTAAGGAGGAAGGGAGGAACATAAGAACATAGTGTCGTCCCCCCCTTGTCTTGTCACACGATGCCCTCTGTCTTGTTATGGTTCTGCAAGAAGGCTCTCACAGGCAGTGCAGAGGAGCTACGGGTGCCATCCTTCTGATGACTTCCCAGCCTCCAGACGTGTAGACTAAATTTTCACAGTTGTTGTTATATAGCCCTGGCTGTCCTGGAATTCATTATGAAGACCAGGCTGGCCTCAGACTCACAAATAACCTTCTGTTTCTGCACACACCCCTGCCGAGTGCTGGAATTAAAGGGGTGAGCGATCTTAACCCTGCTACACTCTGTTAGTTGCAGCTGCAGCCTGCCTCTGCCGCCAAAGCAGCACTTTGTCACCTGTTGCCAGGTGTCTTTCACCATCCGCTGTGTGACAGGTGCACCCCTTAAAAGTGTCTGCCGGAGCACAGCTCGCTCTCCCGTCTTTCTTGCCTCTTGCGCCTCTCTTTCCTCTTCTTGTCCCCACATGGCCTTTCACCATTTTTTTTCCTCTCCCCCTCCCCTCCTCTCTGCCCCCTCCCTCCGATAATCCTCTTGCACTAACACTGCTGCTCCAAACATGTTTGCTCAGTGGCATACTTTGGCAGGGCTCGCCGAAAGGTACCCGCTTCCCCTTTCTTTTTATTTACCACGACACACTCTATTCTTTAAAAAGCATGCAGCCAATGTGTGACACCAGCAGAAAGCAGAGTAACGGAGCAAGAAGACTGCAAACAGAGATGTCCCAGACTTGCTGTTGTTGACACTGGGGGCCTGATAATTCCTGGCTGTGGGGGGCTTCCCTGTATATTATGGACTATTTAACCACTAAGAACCCTGCCGGTAAGTGCCAATGGCACGCCCAGTGCTGACAACCAAAATGCCTGCAGGCATTACTGGATGATCGCTGGGGTAATGGCATTTTTCAGATGAGAGTATGCTCCTCCTCCTACCCCCCAACTTTCAGCCCACATGATATGTACAATTATGAAATTCCCGTTTAGTGAAAGAGCAGAGGCAGGTTCACCGGCTGCTGGTGTACAGTAAGAAGAATGAGGGACATCTGGTTCCCTGGTAGAGCACTTGCTTGGCTGTGAAAGGCCCTGGTTTGGATAGGCTGGGTTTGGGAAAGGGCAGAGGTAGAAAGTGCTGAACAGTACCCCAGGGAGGTGGGTCAGAGACTGGGAATAGAATGTCCTCTTAGTCAAAGATGGAAACCAAAGGTTGAAGAGGCAGCTCTTGCTCCTTTCTCCCGCAGTGGTGGAATAAAGGTCTGAATGGATGAACTTTGCTTTGGGAACAGCAGGGAATGAACAAATGTGAAGCAAAGGTGTAAATCAGTTAAGGGTGTTGGTACTCAGTTAAGGGTGTTGGTACTCAGTTAAGGGTGTTAGTGTTCAGGCATCTGTGCTGGCCTGACCTTGGGGTCCTGATGACAGGATACGTCCTCAGCGGTAGCCACTAAGAGCACCTCCTGTGCACATTCACTGCATCCCCTTTTAAAAGGGTCCTGCCCACCTCCCATCTCTCTCTGTCTCTTTTTCTCTCTCTGTCTCTCTTTCTCTCTTTATCTCCATCTGTCTCTCTGTCTGTCTCCCCCCTCCCTTTTTCTTTCTCTTTTATTCTGCCACTCCTGTCCCCAGAGTCCGGTCTTGCCCTCCCCTCCCCTCTTTTTACGTAACTTCCCCCTAATAAAACCACCCTCACATGAACTCTGTCCCATGGTGTCTTTCTCTCTCTCTCACACGCCACTTTTTCTAAATTACAGCAGTAAGGAGAGGGCCAGGCATGGTGGTACACAGCTTCAATCCTAGCTCTAGGGAGGGAGAAGCAAGTGGGTCTCTGTAGGCTGGAGGCCAACCTACATAGCAAGTTCCAGGACAGCCAGAGCTATAGAGAGGCCTTGTCTCAAACAAATTATAAAGCAACAATAATAACAGAGAGGACTTCATAATCTTTCCTTTCCTAACCTAAGGAATAGGGAGTTTGGACTAGTGAGATATCTCAGCAGGTAAGAGACACTTGGCTCATAAACCTGGCCATCTGTTCAGTCCCAAGATTACATCAAGGTGTAGGGCAGGAACTGACACAGTTGCCCTCTGACCTCCACATGCAGACACCGGCGCATGCATCCCACACAATATAAATTTCTATAAGTTTCTAAAGAATAAGAGGGTCCTCCTGGCTTCTCCCTCTGTTCCCGGCTTTATGAACAAATGACTTCGCCCTAACAGGCCCTAATGGTTCCTTTCATTCTTTCAGCACTTTTTATTGAGCTAGGGGCTGATTTTTGTGGTAGAAAATGACAGTGTCGGTACACATCTTTGACCTCAGCACTCGGGAGGGAGAGGCAGGCAGATCTCTGTGAGTTCGAGGCCAGCCTGGTCTACAAGAGCTTGTTCCAGGACAGGCTACAAAGCTACAGAAAAACCCTGTCTCAAAAAATCCCAAAAAAGAAAGAAAAAACGACAGTGACTCATGTTTGTCCATAGTGACCAAAACAAGGCCCATTTTACTTTCTTTTCTAATTGGAGGTGCAGGTGCTGGACTCTAGAGGATTCCTAGCACTGGAGATTCCAAGCCTCCTGTCTTCTGCCATAGCCAGGAGGATCTCTGATTCCTTCTCACCATCTGCTCCCTTAACTCTAGTTCTTAAAGCAAAGCTTTGAAAGTGAACATTTTCTGCCAAGCGGTGGAGGCTCACGCCTTTAATCCCAGCACTTGGTAGGCAGAAGCAGGTGGATCTCTGTGAGTACGGGGCCAGCCTGGTCTACAAGAGCTAGTTCTTTCCATTGCAGAATATGCCTCAGGCTAATAATATGTGTCTCCTTATTGCGTTCATTTTTTCTCATATTATGATATGTTTCTGTGAAGAAATATTAATGCATTCAGTTACAAGATGCTACTACAGGTCCTAATTGGCCTGTTATGAATGACTGTGCATCCTAAAAATTATTTGAGCAGTTTGAGCAGTCCCTTTCATAAGCTCTGGCTTGTATTGTAAATTATATGGTCAACCTTCATGATGTATATACCATATTATCTTTCTGAAATCCACCCTACTGTTTTAAAACACACACACACACACACACACACACTATGCCTCCCACACTTGGACTCACCAGAAGCTCCTTGCTCTCCCTCTCCTCGGTGGACCGGAACACTTCATACTCTTCCAGTTCTTTCTTCAAGGCCCTCAGTCTGGAGTCCAGCAGCTCCTGTGGTACGAAGGGAGACACTGGGAAGAGAATTCTGGAAACCCTCTCATGTGCCATCCTAGAGCCATCTGGGAGAGAGCCAAGGTTCCGCTCGCTCTCGGGGGGCAGGAGACCGGATAGATATCATCTCTGGCTGTGTGCAATCTAAGCCTATGCGCGCAAAGCAGACGCAGAGGCACTCCAAAAGCCCCAGGAGCTCGCTTCCCCAAGGTCATCAGCCACATGGTCTATGCTGAAACTCAAGACTCCCACACTGGTTCAACCCATCTTGTCTCCAGCAACAGAAAGCATACGTATAGGAGGGCTGGAGAGGGACAGAGCAGCAAAGGCTAGGGGGTGCACACACCTCTTGCGCAGCTACCCAGCAAGGGACAGACAAAGGGGAGGTGCCCAGAGGCTTCACACAGCCCAGACCTCTTGAGACAGACCACATAAACCAGGAAGCCCTGTTATGGTCCTCCAAGAACCGGGTACTTTGAGTAGTGCCACGCCCCTAGGAAAGGAGTAAGTGAAGGCGGAGGATTTGTGGGCATGGAAACAGACTTTGCTCAAGGGCAGAGTTACAACAAGGGTCGGTGACAGACAAGAAAATCTTCAAGTCCCTGGGGTCGTCTCCAGGCAGCAGCGTGCTCCGAGGGACCAGAGGAGATGAGGGATGTCCTGAAAAACCACAATTTAGGATGAGAGAAAGGAGACGCGAGCTCCGATGTAGGCCATCCTGCCTGTTGTCTACCAGGAGAGCCGGGAGGGCTGGAGTAGAGCCAGGGGTCCAGAAGATCCTGCACCCACCTTGGCCTCCTGCACCGCCTCCTCCAGTGGCAGCACGGCGTGCGCGCGATGCTCGCGGGCGCGGTCGCACACCACGCAAATGGCACGTCCGTCGTCTTGGCAGTAGAGCTTAAGCAGCTCTCCGTGTTGCGAACACCGGGCAGCCGCAGTCCCGGCCGCCACTGCAGGGGTCCCGCACTCCCCGGTGACTGTCGGGGGTAGGCTGAAGCGCCGAAGCAGCGAGGCCACCGCGGCCAGCTGTCGGTTGGGCCGAAGCTGGCTGGGGCGCGCGGGCTCACGGCACTGAGGGCAGGGTAGCGGGCAGGGCAGCGTGCGGGTCACGGTGCCGGTCCCTGCTCCGGGACGCTCCCAGCAGCGCATGATGCAGGCGCGACAGAAGCTGTGACCGCACTCTACCGACACCGGTTCCCGGAAAAACTCTAGGCAGATAGAGCATGTCGCCTCTCCTTGGAGCTCTGCCGCCAGCGCCAGCGCTTCGGCCCCTGCATTCGGCCCGGTCCGCGGCCCCACTGTCGCCATCCGTGTCCTTGGTACATCCAAGTCCTGTGGCGCTGGGGAGGCCTCTGGGCTCTACAGTAACTCCAAGCTGGGCCGGGCTCCCTGTACCCACTGGGTGAGAAAGGGCGGGGCCGGCACCCGGCAAGCTGAGACTTGAGCTGAGGGTGCACCCAGCTGGGAGTGGAGGCAGGTGGTGCCCTTTCTCTGGGTTCCCAGAGCCACCACTCCAGCAGGCGACCTCCCTTCTATCGACTCCCCTTCTTCAGCCCCTCTAGACCACCCAGTATGGCCCAGGCAGCATTAGGACACTCCGGGACAGGTGAGCACACAAGCCCAGCTGGACTCCACTCCCATTTGGCGACCTGGGCTGACCTGGCAGGACAGGAGCAAAGGTCTGGCTCTCCGGGGCAAGGTATCTTGTTCCCCGCATACCGACTCGCCCTGGCACTGCGCTGAGCTAAACTTAGGGTCTGGAATTTGGCTGTACCTCCTCGCCCCAGGGATGGCCTTTTGTCCACTTTTGTTAACTAAATCTCTTAAAATTCTCCCACTTTAATTCTGAACAAGTAATACGATCACCTTTTCTCATTTCATTCAGTATTATTCCACCACTACCTCCCAAAAAGCCAAAATTCAACCAACCAAGCAAAACAAAAACAAACAAACAAACAAACAAAAACAAAAACACCTCTCCTGCTCTCTGAGGTGTCCTTCCTGAGAGCATTTTCTCCTTGCCACTCAGGACATTGCTTCTCTCCAGTCTATGGTCTCCTACTTTCTTGTTAGTTTCTACGGCTTCTCACTCCACTCCCTGCTCTGGCTCAGTCCCTAGGCCTCAGTCTCAACACGCCTGTGAGCTTTTAGAACAGGGCCCCAGACCTTGGCACAACTGACTCCATGGTGGAAGTGCCATTCGGACTGTAACACTCAGCATGGAGACGGTAAATGGCAACGCCTGCCAAAACTGAAACGAAGGCTTCATCCGTCAAAGTCCATGTAGTTCTGGGAAAGCCCTAGAAGGTACTGACTTTGCTTTTTAGCTTCTGTAGTTGCTTCTGGCTGACTGACATAAGGATATGTCAACCCAGAAATGGTTTTGTGCTTAAGAGACTCACGCTGAGAAAGGCTCCCTACTACACTGGGATCCTGACTATCCAGTAAAGTATATGTCTGAGCTTCCAGTTCTTTTTACCTTAGAGAACCATTTGAGAGCTGATGTCTCCACAGTATACACCAGAGCCCTCGGAATAGCTACTAATTCTCAGTAAAATCTGAAAGTCCTCACAATAACCTGAAGACCGCACCTTCTCTTTGTGCCCAGCTACACTTCCCTGTCCTCATCATCTCCTATGACTTTTGGTGTTGACCACAATGTGGCCCTGTGGGCCTTCTCGATATTGCTACCTGTCGGAAAGTCGCCTGTGTAATGGCTCCTGCTTGATTCTCCCCCTCCGTCATGAAACGTTTTAATTTTCCTGCAAATTCAAATGCAATTATTTTTAAGATAAGGAACTTTAAGTCAGTTGAAGAAACGAGTGAGTCCCGGGACTAAGGAATGCCAGCCACCACCTTTGGGCACAGAACTGCAGGTGGTGAGCAGGGCCAGTACCAAGAAGTCAGAGTAAAGACTTCAAGGACCTTCACTGATGTGTTTTTGCTGGGCCTGGTGGCACAGACCGGTAATCATAGCATTAAAGGGCAGAGGATCCGGAATTCAAGGTCATCTCTGGCTACATGGCCAGTTGAAGGTCAGCTTGAGTTGTGTGAGACCCAGATTTAAAAAAAAAAAAAAAAAAAAAAAAGGTTATTTCTGTGGACTATAGCCAAGTAGCTCACCGATCCTTTTGCTGTTTTTTCAACCCCCCTCATTCATACACACATGTAATGGAATGTGGCGAAGACCTCTTCAGTGGACGGAGGGCAGGGCAACTAATTCATGGGGAGGCCATGCTGAAGTGGTTTGATTAGTTATAGTTGATTTACAAATGCTACGCAGACACACAACTGCACCACCGTCGAATCCCAGCTCCTGGGCTCGCTCGGCTTCAGTCTCCACGCAGAAACCTGTACAGTGTACTGCCCGCCTCCCCCAGCTCTCCTTTTAAATGTTACCTTATCCACGAAGCCTGCAGGCCATCACACACAGCTTTAAATTGTGAAATTAAGGGGGAAAAAAGATCAAGCATTGGAAAACTTGCCCATTTCGTATGCACTTTCCGCATCAAGAGCAATTAACTTCCAATTATTTTGTTTAAACATTTTATTTTTAATATTATCTTGCGTTTACATAAACTAAACGTATCTTCTTTTTCGGGTCGCGGTTCTTTTTTGTTATAACGCCTGATGAGTGGGTTTCTTTGTTCCCCTTTTCTACCCTCTACCCAGTTTCTGGTCTCGGATCTGTCCGCGCTTGGGGATCTTTCCGAGAGGAAAAACTTCTTTAGTGAGGGTCGGAGGAAGACTCCGGAACGCACGCGGCGGCGCGTCCTCTCTAGTATCCTGCAAATGTTTGCGGTCCTCAGACAGCGGAATTCAGTCTGCAATTAGGAGTCTTACGCAATGCAATCACTAGAGAAGTTCTGAGAGGCCGTCGAAAGCGAGTGGGGATGTAGCTCAGTGGTAGAGCGCATGCTTTGCATGTATGAGGCCCCGGGTTCGATCCCCGGCATCTCCAGGTGGCGGTAACCTTTTGCGTACTAGGGTTTTGTTTTTCTCATGCTCAATTTACAAATTGAACGAGCAAGCCGACAGCTGCGAAAAACTCCAGATGGTGGAGGCAAGCGTTAGAAAAGGTCGTTGGCAGTGGCGGGTTTCGCTCATTCTTCTCAACTCGGAACTACTCACGATAACATTCGAGTTATTCCTCCCCACAAACCCTCCCCAAAAAAATCCCTGATCTTAGTAGAAAAACGTAAGCAGAAAATGGAACTAAATAGGGAGGATGGTCAGGCACTTACGGCTCAAAATTTCCGAGCTTTGGTAGGTCTATTAAATTCTCCGTTCAGCCCCAAACTTCCGACTGACTGTTCTCCAAACATAGGTCTGAGGAAATGAAGAGCCTGCCAGCGGAGCGCCCGGCTAGCTCAGTCGGTAGAGCATGAGACTCTTAATCTCAGGGTCGTGGGTTCGAGCCCCACGTTGGGCGCATGGCAGACCTTTTAGACTTGATGACGGATGTTTGAGCTGAAACTTCAGTAGTCTTTATTCCAACCAACCCTCTGGGAAAAACCAACTACACTCTGGAAACTTACGATCAAAATGCTTGTGGGCCGTGCTATCCATCTACCCTACCGTACCTCTAGTAAAGGTCATGAGCCCAGTGAACCCAGTTTTATTGTGGCAAAATATATTCGATATCCTTCATCTTAATTATTAATATTAATATTAAATAATATTAATAAATATTTTCTTTTTAAAAATCAAACTCTGGGCCTTGCATGCGCAGCGCTCTACCACTGAGTTACATCTTCGTTTCTTATTTGAAGCTTATCAACTGTACAGTTCCGTAGCATTAACTATGTTCACATTGCTGTGCCGCTTTTTTTCATTTTCAGGTGAGAGGACCTTTTTTTATTCTCTCTCTCTTCTTCCTTCGTTCACTCGATCTTTCTTTTTCTCTTTCTTTCTTTCTTTCTTTCTTCCTTTCTTCCTTCCTTCCTTCCTTCCTTCCTTTCTTTCTTTCTTTTGTTGTTGGGTTTTTTTTTTCTTTTCTTTTCGAGACAGGGTTTCTCTATGTAGCACTGACTGTCCTGGAACTCGTTCTGTTGACCATAGCGGCCTGTGAACCCAGAGATCAGCCAGCCAGCGTGTGCCACCATGCCTGGCCTCGTAGACCTTTTCCGTCTGTCCTGACAAAACTGTTGAATCAAACACTAACTCCCCACTACGGTCTTTACTCCACCCCTGCGAACGCCGTTCCACTGTCTTTGTGAATTCCACTATCTTTACTAGCGCTTTTGAACTTAGGATTCTACTGAGTCCCATCTTCCAAGAGCACTCCAGAGTGCTGAGGTTACAAGGCAGGCACTACTACCATGCCAAACACATTCATGCCTTTTAACTGTCTTATCTCACAGAACAGAACATCTTCTAGGTTCATTGATGTTGTGGTGTGCATTAAATTTTCTTTCCATTAAGGTCAAATAACATTCGATTTCAGGTATACACCACAGTTTCTTTATTCATCCATCTACCTTTGGATATTTGGATTCCTTCCACCTTTTGTCTTGGGAGGGACTGGGAAGGATCATCAACCTAGAAATGGGAGGTTTGCCCTTTTTTTTTTTTTTTTCTCATGGTTTATTTTTTTTTATATTTAAAAATTTCCATCTCCTTCCCTCCTCCTCCCCCCTCCCTCCGCTCCTCCTCCCCCTTCCCTCCCCTCCTTCTTCCCCTTCCCTCCCCTTCCCTCCACCCATACCTCCCCTCCCTCCCTCTCAAGGCCAAGGAGCCATCAGGGTTCCCCACTCTATGCTAAGTCCAAGGTCCTCCCAACTCCCCCCAGGTCCAGGAAGGTGATCGACCAAGCTGAGAAGGCTCCCACAGAGCCCGTCCATGCAGAAGAATCAGAGCCCAGCGCCATTGTCCTTTGCTTCTCAGTCAGCCCCCGCTGTTGGCCACATTCAGAGAGACTGGTTTGGTCGCATGATCCATCAGTCCCATTCCAACTGGAGTTGGTGATCTCCCTTAGTTCTGTCCCACCGTCTCCATGAGTGAACGCACCCCTCACGTTCCTGACTTTCTCCCTCATGTTCTCGCTCCTTCTGCTCCTCATCAGGACCTTGGGAGCTCAGTCCAGTGCTCCAATGTGGGGCTCAGTCACCTTCCCCATCTGTCGCCAGCTGGAGGTTCCCTCACAGTCCTGACTTTCTTTCTCATGTTCTCTCTCCTTCTGCTCCTCATCAGGACCTTGGGAGCTCAGTCCGGTGCTCCAATGTGGGGCTCTGTCATTTTCTTCATCTATCGTCAGGTGGAGGTTCTTCTTATTATCTTCTCAAGGATCCCAAATACAATTACATATAAATGCCAACTCAGCAAATCTCAGTTCTGAGAATTAATGCCACTAATACCTAGATGCAAAGGTATAAAAACAATAATCACTCCAAGCCTAGTAACTAGAGCATTGATTGTAAAGAAAAGACTGGTGGCAAAGAAAACACATGGCGCTGATTGTTGAACCTGACTCCTCTCTAGCAGGGGATCACACAGCCGCCGCAGAGACCATCCACTTGGGTATTTTTTTTATTCACAAGCTTTCCTGGAGGGGTAGAAAAGATGGATCACTCTGGTTAGAAACACTTGCTGTGCTTATAAAAAACGGAGTTTGAACTGAAATAGTGACTGCATGCTTTTAATCCCAACACTTAGGAGTCAGACATAGGTGCGTCTCTGAGTTTAAGGCCAGCCTGATCCCCACAGTGAGACTCTGTTTTGAAAAAAAGAAAAAGAAAAACTAAACCAAGCCAAACAACCAAAAAAGTCTGAGTTTGATTCTCAGCACCACATACTAACAGCTCACAATCATCTTTAACTGGGATACAAGGAGATTCAACGCCCCCTTTGGTACCCAAGGGCACCGACACACATGTGGTGCACATCCATACATGCTGGCAAACACTCATACTACGCATATAATAAAAAAACAGCCTTATTGGATATGGAAAATTATCACCATATTTAGTATATTTGTGGGTGTTATCTAACTATTCTAGAAATAATCCCGTAGTTTTTTCAACCGTCACTGATTCCCCTTTGCCTAACCTGAGATCATTCTCCCAGGGTCTGCCTTGGGTCAAGAGAGGAACAATAGTCCTCAAGTGTCCACTTCATGATTTGGGAACATGTCCCTCGTTGCTGCGTCAGATCTGTGCAAGGGTACAAGTCTCGCAGACTCAAGACCATGCCAGTCACGTGCCCTTGTTCTGAGGAATATGAAGAGTAGGTGAGGGAGAAGTGAAAATGTCAACCAGAACAGCCTAATTCTCGAGGAATGCCTGGAACAGGAAGTGTGGCCAGAAAGATGACCCAAAACAACCCAACCCTCCACTGTTTGTCAGTCAAGACAAGTTGGACTAAAATCTCTGGGTGTTTTGGGAGACCCCCTAGTTTCCCACTGTTAGTGGAGATCGTATCTGAAGGGTGGAGTCTGTAAATGGGAAAGGAGTACCCACTTTTTTGTGAAAATTTGGTGACCTTCAATTTGTTATGGTTGAAAACATTAAAATCCAGTTTGCCTTAAGGCTTTAAAATCTACTTACAAATATTGTTGATTTTCTCTAAAGTTATTGCAGCAATTTTTCAAACAGGGACAATCCCTTTGGCTAGTACTTTCATTAATGTAATCCCATAGATAAAGATAAAAATGCATCCACGCATTCTTTAGGGCTGATGCTGTGTGTTCACTAGCCTGGGAGTTCTTCCCCCCCCCCACACACACACAGAGCAGATTCCATGGCTCCCACTCACCTTTCTACCTAAGCACAAACCAATGATGTAGATGACGTCATCAGAATTCAGATCCAGAGAAGTATAGTTATTGCTGCGGTAGCTACTTTTGCTCCTTTAGCCAATAGCCTTTGAGATACCAGCCCACTGGGGTGTGATATCTTTAGCTTTAAAAAAAAAAAGTGGTAGCGGCCGGGCGGTGGTGGCGCATGCCTTTAATCCCAGCACTCGGGAGGCAGAGGCAGGCGGATCTCTGAGTTCGAGGCCAGCCTGGTCTACAAGAGCTAGTTCCAGGACAGGCTCTAGAAACTACAGGGAAACCCTGTCTCGAAAAACAAAACAAAAAACAAAACAAAAAAAAAAAGTGGTAGCAGTTCTCTCGCTCTCTTGCTTGCTTCGGATTCCGCTTCTGGTTATCAGATGCTTTTCCTGGTCGTGTAAGAGGGAGGCTGTTGTCTAGGATGGTGATCTGTAATTTTTTTCCTTTAAATAAATAACCCTTTTATTAATCATAATTCCAAACTGGTGTGGGATTGTTTTGTTTTGTGACTTACTCCTTTAGTTATGACCTGTCCTCTCCCAGAAGATTGGCACCACCAATCTTCTCTCTGCCTTTGAAACCATCCATGTGCTGCTTCTTCAGAGCTTTGAACCCTTTCTCCTTCTTCCCATGCAGGCCTCCTCCCCCAGATCTTCCAGTGATGGCTGGCTCTTTCCTTTTCTGACTCAGCTACCTGTCACTTCTTTTAATCTGTCTTCCCCTGAGCACTCTCTGACACTTTTTTTTTTTTACTCTGAGCCTGTGAAATCACTATGGTCATCATTCCCTGACATTATTTCTACATCTGTTCAAGTGATCTAAATAGCCTATCAGAAAGTGATAGGACTACTCTGTCTATCTGGAACGGCAGTGAATAGAAAGGGAATAATTAAATGGTGGGATACCACAGGTTAATAAATCAATGTTGAGCACCTAGAACAATGCTAAAACCATGGTGAGGAATTAATACCTGAAATTTGAAGCTATCCATATTAATCTCTAAATTCAAAAGGGTACCAAGGAGCTGGGCGGATCTCTGTGAGTTTGAGGCCAGCCTGGTCTATAGAGCAAGTTCCAGGACAGGATCCAAAGCTACAGAGAGAAACCCTGTCTTGAAAAACAAACAAACAAAAAGGGATACAAAGGAATCAATGGACCAGTAAGAAGGAGATGATCAATAAGTCATATGGCAGGGTAGGAAGGGTAGCCCACGAAAGTGAGGAGGAGACAGAGGGAGGGGAAAATAAAGGAGAATTCCCAGAAGAATAAAACTTGTTGAAGCTGAGTGATGCATGTTCTAGGTATCAATCTATGCTGTTATTTGTTATGCCCAGATCACGGAGTCCCCCCAAAACCAACAAGAAGACCGAGCCCTGAGTGTAAAAGCAAAGAGCCTTTATTCTTTATTCTTACTCTCCGTGTGTCCATCCTATTGAAGGGGTTGAAGAGCCCTGAGCTCAGTAAGGGTTGGGTTTTTATAGTAGTAAAGTGGGGGGGTGGGGGGGTGAGAGATTTCTAAGGTTCAGGACCCCTGATTGGTTGACATTTGATTTGCCTAGGGATGTCCTGATGAAGGGATGGGTGTATGCTGGGCTAAGGGACTTCAGATGATCCTATTGTTGGAATGTAGGTATTTCCCCTTGTGTGGTCCGTTCCTGGGTGGGACCCATCGGGTCTTCATTGAGCCTGTCAATGGCCCTGTGACTGGGCCTTACAATATCATTTCTCTCCTCCTCCTCCTCTTCTTGTTTTTTTCTTCTTTTTCTTTTTGAGACAGGGTCTTTCTGTATTGTTCTGGGACTCACTACGTAGTGCAGACTGGCCTCAAATTCACAGAGATCCTCCTGCCCCTGTCTCTCAAGTGCTGGAATTAAAAAGTGGGCAACCACGCTTGCCCTCCATTCTAAATTTTTGAATTGAGAAATTTAACAATAAGCAAAAGAGAAAATGATGACTTTTTAAGTGTTGATTAGAAATCTATGCAGAGAGCCGGGAGGTGGTGGCACACGCCTTTAATCCCAGCACTCAGGAGGCCTGCGAGAGCTAGTTCCAGGACAGGCACCAAAGCTACAGAAAAAACCCTGTCTCAAAAACATAAATAAACAAACAAACAAATAAATATAAAGCTATGCAGAGCCTGGCATTGATGGTGCATGCCTTTAATCCCAGCACTCAGGAGGCAGAGGCAGGAGGATCTCTTGAAAGACCCCCAGTGTGGGGAGACTCTCATTCAAGTCATGGGATAATACGACACCCCCCCCCCCATAACTCACATGAGGTTTAATCGATGAGATGGGAGCCAGTGCACTGGGGCCGAGACTCATAACCCACGCAGGGGGGCTGGAGAGACGGCTCAGAGGTTAAGAGCATTGCCTGCTCTTCCAAAGGTTCTGAGTTCAATTCCCAGCAACCACATGGTGGCTCACAACCATCTGTAATGGGGTCTGGTGCCCTCTTCTGGCCTTCAGGTATACACACAGACAGAATATTGTATACATAATAAATAAATAAATATTTAAAAAAAAAAAAAAATAACCCACGCAGGGAAGAGTTCGACCCCGAGTGGCCGGGAGAAGGAGTTTTTAAGGGAAGAAACCACAGCCCAGTAATCCGAAGGGGGTAGGGAGGGCGTCATAGAAAATTCCGAAAATACCAGTGATGACCACAAAGGGGCAACTCCCTGCCTCTCAAGATTATTCTCAAGATTACAATCTAACTTTATCTTCAACTAGTTCCTGAAACACAGTCACTGAACCGGCTGGTCCTAGATTTCTGATTCTTTTCCTGCTTAGATTTTTGGCTATTTTCTTCCTGCTGGGGGGGGGGGGGTGTCTGGATTTATCCAGGTCTTTCACTCTTAAGTTCGAGGCCAGCCTGGTCTACAGACTGAGTTCCAGGACAGCCAGAATCTTGTCTCAAAAAAAAAAAAAAAAAAAAAAAAAAAAAAAAAAAAAAAGAGAGGAATATAAACAGACAAAAAAAAAAAAAAAACTTTGTAATAAACAACGTTGGGGGTTTATTTGAAAAACAAAGCAAAATAAAAGCCCATAACTGTAATGGATTAATTAAAATTCTGTGGATCCCCAAGTGGCTGCAGCGGCAGAAACACTGCAGGTCAAGAGGTGGCAGTGGGTACCGGGTCCTAAGAGCAGCCAGTCACAGGCAGGGATGGCCACAGGTTTCCGAAGGCAGCTGGTCCTGGGCAGGGAGACACATGGGAGCAGGCCAGAGACAGAGATCTGGATAGGCACGCTGTGCAGAGGGAGGTTCAATATTTATTTAGTAGGTTATGGAAGGGAAGAGGAGAAGAGAGAAGGGCAGAGAGAGAGAGAGAGAGAGAGAGAGAGAGAGAGAGAGAGAGAGAGAGAGAGAGAGAGAGAGAGAGAGAGAGAGAGAGAAGCTGCCTCTTTGAGAGGCAGACTGAAAAAGGAAAAGACTCAGGCTGCAGGAAGGAATATCTGCCTGCCTCAGCGGATGACCTGGGGTGTGGTAGGATGGTGGGTAGGTGGGGGGTGACTTGTCTCTTAAAGAGACAAAACAGATCATTATATTCCGTCTCTTATAATAAAAAGGCGGGAGGTTGGACACCTCAGGTTGAGGGAATTGGGGCAGCAGATTCTCAAGACTGCTTCCTGCTTATTTATGGGCGTTGTCTTTTGGGGAGAGCCTGAGAAAGCTGGGTGCTGGTCACATCCTGGCGCAGCTGGTCTGTTTGTTCCTGACCAGTGTTTGTGGTATGGAAGTGTCTGAGGTCTCTTACACCTGTTTAAGGTATTGGCAGAACAGAGGACAAAGTTAAGTTTAGGAAAAAATTTTAGGATCAGGGAATTGAGGGGGTGTATCTCTTTCAATTCAGCTCCCTGGAACTCACAAGAATTTTTTTTCATAAGCTCCAGGGAGTCAGTTGGACCTACCTAAACAGACCAGACTCATCCAGAATAAGTATCATTTAATTCTTCCCTTATCATTCCTGGTCTCAGGAACCCCTGGGAAATTCCCTCCTCCACCCCCCCAAGAACCCCCCTCTATCTTCCACCTTGGGACTCTCCTCTCTTAATCACTAGGATCAAAAATTTTTTCCAGACATAATTTTCTACTTTTCCAGCATCTTGCGAGGTCCAAGCCCAAATAAACACAACAGTAATCAGCCACCCCAGGACATGGTCAAACATCTCAATTCCCTGACGCCCACAAAAATCAGCAACTATGCCCACAAAGTCAGCATGAAGCAGTCACGAAAGACCTTACTATGCCCCATTCCCACTCATTAAGACCCCCTCAAACTCCCACATTTTTATAATAAACAAAAGGGTGGAATGTAATTATTCAGCCACAAATAAGGCTGCACTTCTTGGTTCTAGAGCCATGCATGTGCAGATGGGCCCTCAGGCAAATTGCCTGAATGTTAACTATTCCCGCGTGACCCACATGCGTGCATGCCTGGTTTCATCCACATATGACTCAGCTAAACCCTGCGTGCATGCGTGAGCCCGTCATCTGCATGTGTGCATGTGCTAGGCAACTTCTACCCCCCCCCCGCCCCGCACACCGATTCCTCAGGCCTGTATGCACCCCCCTCTAATAAACTCCTAAGCAGTTTTGTTGCGTGTTCCTTGTTTCCGTCTCGCTCGTGCCAGGTAATTTCAATAACGAAACAAGATGATCACATGAGACTTTGAGTTCAAGACCAGTCAAATGAAATCTAGTCTTAAACATAGACAGATAGATGGCTCAGTGGTTAAGATCACTGTCTGAGGATCTCAGTTTGGTTATTTCTTTATAGGAAAGACTTACCTTCTCAACTCCTCAGTACCACTGCACGCGTGTGCTACACGTGTATACATAAAGACGTTCATTCAAACACATATGAGCCATTCAAAACCAAAAAGCTTCATAGAGGTAGGTGTGTGTGTGTGTGTGTGTGTGTGTGTGTAGATGGATAGAACTGAACCTGTAAATGTGTAGCAAGATTTGTTTGTGGTATTTTCTAGCCTTTGGGGATCAAACCCAGAGTCTGTATGCACTGTTCTGTTTCATCAGCTCCACAAGCTGTCATTAAGTAGAATTTCCTTTGTGATTTTTTTTTACCCCCCGGAGACAGAGTTTCTCTGGGTAACAGCCCTGGCTGTCCTGGAACTTGCTTAGTGGATTAGGTAGTGTGCATCACTATGTCTCCTTTGTCGGGGTGCACGGTGTTGCACTGGTCTCTTGAAGAAAGAGACTCTAAGATGGCACTCTAAGATGAAAATTTAAGGCCTATGTGACAGCAAGACACTCCAGAACAGTCGTCACACAAAGTATTTCCTCACACCAAGGTCACTAGTCTAATTTGCACGCCTTACTAAAGGCAATCATCGCTTCTGCCCATGACTCTAGCCCTTTACCATGTACCATTTGCAACACACAATAATAGAGGTGCCTCTATTATTGCAATGCCCCTTCAGCAAAACAATTCTACAGGTTATGGAAAGCAATCCTTATTTTTCATAAGGATTCTTTAAGGTCAAAGGCCTTCTATAAAACAGTGTTCACTCTAATGTATACCCCGGATACAGAGACTCTGCTAAATTCCTACACTACCTGTTTATCTTTTTTTTTAAAAAAAAAATTACACTTAATGAAAACAAACAAGAACTCAACCTCCTTAAACGTTCTCCTGCAACAGAGGAGAGAGAAAATTCCAGAAAAGTCAAAGCAAACGTGACTGCCAGGCAGCAAGGTTGCTTTCAGATTGCCAGGAGTAAAAAGACAAAGGGAACAGCATAAGGAGAGTGCTCGCAATAACTAAACTGCTACAATTTAAACACCAAAAAGATCTTGTTTTGTTTGTTTGTTTTGCCAGGGCGGTGGTAGGCACGCCTTTAATCCCAGCACTCAGGAGGCACAGACTGGGGAAATCTCTGTGAGTTCAAGGCCAGCCTGGGGAAGAGTTTTTTGTTTAAGACCAGGGTGGCTCTGAATCAGTAGTGACCCTCAGGCCTCCGCCTCCTTCCTGCTGAGACCGTAGGCACACTACACCACACCCAGCTAAAGATCTGCTGAGAGAAGTGTTGTTTTGTTGGAAGCCTGCCCCTCTTTTGTGAGTCCTTAAACACTTTTCATAGGTAAATCTATGTTGGCTCTGCTAAAAAAGAGAGTCTAAGAAGGTCGTAAAGCTCTGACAAGTTAGCTTCATTGAAAAAAATATCTGACACAAAATTGACAGATATCTATCTGTAGGTGCTGGTAGGCATCCTAGCAGATTGATTGGTAATTGCTATGTTGCTATCAACGTATTTTTCTGTCTCCACGTGGAAGGCCATTGAAAATGCCTTATGGTAGCTGTGGGATCAATCAAATCCACTTGGGTGAGATTGATAAAGAGGTGAGTGATCTGAGGTACCAGAGTTCCAGTATGGTTCAAATAGGGGCAGCAGGAGGGGGATGGAGACTGAAGGTATGCAGGCAATCCAGAGCCTGGGGTAGAGTAGGGGGCACGGAGAGACACCTCTAATAAGTCTGACATTCGAGAACTCTACTATATGCAAACGTAAATAAATAAATAAATGAAAAATTATGTAAGCAGAGGAACTCCGAGATAATTCTCACGAGTCTAGGGTCTTTTCATTCATCATCTCTACGAGTTTTTAAGTCTATTCTGGATCCAGGACTTACTGATCTGCAGATTTTGGGACAGAGCGGTTACTATGCAATGAACACCTTGTTGGTATAGTTTAGATGAAGTTGGACTAATGCAGATAGTCTGCGCAGTTTTGCCAGCACTGGGCTGATTTGAACCACACTGTGCCTGTACTTCGGATGTGTGGGAGAGGACGCTGTTGATTAATTCGGTTTTGTGCGACTTTCAAGACTGGCAGAACTGCTGAGCGACAAATTGCTTGGCATACGATTAAGCATCTTCTGCTTGGTGTGTGAAGACCTTGTGGGAGCAAGCTGAGCTGTGCGGTGCACCCAACTGAGTTGAGACGTCTGGATAGGGGACCAGCAGTCACGCTGGCTGCCCTGTTGCTTTTCTTGTGGCTGTTGAGCCCTTCTCTTGTCCCCAACTGTCCATCTATCCCCAGCTGCGAGTAAAGATGGTCATAAGAGAAGAGACTGAAGCAAGTGTAGTTTCGGAAACTGAACAGACAGCAGGAGATCCAAGGGATACACCAGTGGGACACCACGGACGATGTGTGACCAAACCGGCTCCAACAACCGCTATCTCCTGGCCAGCAAATCTCTACTTGCCCGGCACTTCTCGTGAATGTCTCGCAGGCTCCTCTTGTCCCTTTCTCTATTGATTCCTTTGCCTTTCTTTTCTCCTTCTGTGCCACTGCCGCTACCTTTCCTGTGAACGAACATCTTCCGCAACCTGGACTTCCAACACTCATTTTCAAAACATCGCTCTTGTAGTGTGCTTCCTTTGTGGATACACTGCGTTCCCGACCCGCTGCATCTGCTAGGGCTTCAAGTTCTTTGAGGAAAACAAAGTCTGAGCACAAAGGACCTCTTATTACCACACACACACACACACACACACACACACACACACACACACACACACACACACACACACTGCCTTGATAAGTAAACGAAACCAAAGAATTCATTCATTAGCAAAAATGTCTTTAAAATTACGTAAGGAAAAAAAACGAGCAGTACCTTGTTTCCGCCCGGTTTCGAACCGGGGACCTTTCGCGTGTTAGGCGAATGTGATAACCACTACACTACGGAAACCTGTATCTAAGGTCTCTCTACTACTCTAAATGGAGGAACTGTGACATCCTTGCTTGCTTCCACTTTTCCCGGTGTATTTTGCCTCCCAACTGGGGGTGGGGGATAACTACAAAACAGTCTGTCAACGGACAAGTTAAATGTGACTTCGACTTCAGTAGATCACCAACTCACTCCGTTTGTGCTTTTTATTCTAAGGAAGAAAGGATGATTTAAATGCCTTTGTAATCTAGGCCCTATTGATAGTAACAACCCAGACGGGAGGAAATGGAGAGAAGAACTCTAATGTCAAAAGAGAAATCGTTTTATACGTGTGTTTTCAGAAATAATTGTATGAAAAATTATTAAAGACAAAATTGAAATTAGGGAACATCAGCTTTTAAGCTAATCTTATGCAAAGCCAAATGTTATTAAAATTTAAAGCTTCACTTAAGGACTTTTTAAATAAAAATAAATATCAAACCTATGTAGAGTTGAGACGCATTTAGCATGCTAAATGTTAAATATGGATCTGCGTTGTGCAAATTTGAGAATGGTATATATTACTTAAAATTTCACAATGATCTGATCCAAACTGACTCCCACATACCCGAGGAGGCAGGATTTGTAATGCAGGGGCTCCTGAGGGTCCTGCGCCTCAGAATCCCCTCTCCATCAGAAAGGAGTCGCTGGGCTAGTCTGAGTCTCTGGTTGAGGTGAACAACAGCCAACAGGGGGACAATCCAGGGATGCTTTTCCTCCTCTTACCAGATGACAAACAGGGTTTATCTCTCTCTACTTCGCTCCCTCTGCATCCAGCGGGAGCTTTCCTCATTTCTTCCTGTGCCAACTCATTCTCTATTTAGCTGAGAGCCATGTCCCTGGAGGGCCACCTCTGGGCTCACAGCACGACCCATACCCTCACGGTGTGTCTCAGACAACAGAAACGGCCAATGTCCCAAGACTCAGACTCCTCCTATAAGATCGCTCACAGCCTCTCAGCCCATCCAAGCCTGAGCTCATTGATTCTGTGCCCCTGCCCCTGCCCCATTTTCAGTTTCTAGAGGGCGTTCATTATATCTGTAGGGAGGGCAAGCAGGGAGAAACTTGCTCACTTCCGTGCCACTTTAATGCAAAAGCCATGATTCTTTAGGAAAGTGTTCCAGTACTAGTCCTGAAGGTAAGAGATGACCCTACAAGTCTGCAAAAGACCCTGCAAGCATTTGTTCAAGAAGTGCAGAATCTCCAAGGTGACCTCACTCTGACTCCTAGAATAGTACTTGCCATTGTTGGAGAACTCACTGGGAAGCTAACGTCCGTGTCCCTCATTGGTAACTTTAGAGAAGTCAGGTGAATGGGTGGAATGGGTGGCTGATGTTTTAAAACAAATCATAATAATCATTATTAGTTTCAGTTGCCAGTGGACAATGGTTTAGTTCTGCTGTTCTGCATGCTTGAAGGTCATTTAGTTGGTATATTTTAATAAAAAGGCTTTTGTAGCAGGGCATGGTAATGCACACCTGTAATCCTAGTGCTTAGGAGGTAGAGGCAGGAGGATCTGGAGTTCAAAGTCATCTTTAGCTACATAGCCAATTTGAGGACAGCCTGAGCTACTTAGACTTTGACTCAAAACATAAAACAAAGCAAGGCATTTGTATGTTCCTGAACAATAGGATGTCAAGAAGTATCTACATGTTGTAATCCTCTCTTCAAAAAAAAAGCGTGGTGGTAAAAATCTAATCATTCGGTGAGTCTTTTCGGTAGTCAGGGAAGGGGGTTAAATCCGAGGTACGGTCTCCAGCACCGAGCGCCCGTCGCCATGCCTCTGAAAATTGAGGAAATCAAGGACTTCCTGCTCTCGGCCCGGCGGAAGGATGCCAAATCTGTCAAGATCAAGAAGAACAAGGATAATGTGAAGTTCAAGGTTCGCTGCAGCAGGTACCTTTACACCCTGGTCATCACAGACAAGGAGAAAGCCGAGACGTTTAAACAGTCCCTGCTCCCTGGCTTGGCAGTAAAGCAGCTGAAATGAAGCAGACCTCTGTGTTTGACTATTAAAAACTCTCTCTTAAAAAAAAAATCTAATCATTGCTTCATAAGATTGAAGACTATACCAGAAACAACGGAGAGGAGCGATTACCTTAGGGTGGGTGGGAGCAGAAGAGAGAAAGGAAAAATGCTTGTTTAAGGATGCCTTCCGCAGTGTGCTGTTCTTTAGAACACGTCCTTCCAAAACGGCAACCTGGATGCTGGGGAAGCCTAAATAAAATGCAAAAAAAAAAAAAAAAAAAATCATCCCCAACCCCATTACAAGTGACAATATAACCACACAGGAAGCAAAGAGGAACTTCAGCTAGTTACAACGGTGATTACTGTGTGGACTTTTCCTGGGGAGTGGAACAAACATCTGTTCGCCCCAGATAAGGCATCAATGGCAGAACAAAGAACAATTGCACCCTTGTCTAGCTTGGTGAACCAATGAGTTTAATTAGGGTTGCTTTCAGGGACATCAGAGGGATTAATAGGAGCATAGGCAGCTTACTAGTGGCTACATTACTGAAGAAAAGTCTTCCTTGGAAACCATTAACTGCTGCTATTAACTCCTTAGGGGCAGGCAGGGTCTCCTAAACCCTTTACCAGCAATTGTCAACTGCCTGTGTGTCCCCATACTGACTATGTTAGCCCTTCTCTGAGCAAGAGGGAGGGTGAGGTTTCATGAGCCCTCCCTTAATAGTGGAGTTGTTAATGGGTCTAATTTCATGCCATTGAACATTCAAGAGGTCAATGACCACATATTTTGCATATATACACATATATACATATACACACATGTGTGTTTCTTTTGCAGTACTAGATATTGAACTTGGGGGTCTCATACTTAGTGTCAAGCATGCCGCCAATGAGCTTTAAGACATCTCTTGCTTTCCAGGACAGGCTCCAAAGCTACAAAGAAACCCTGTCTCGAAAATCAATCAATCAATCAAACAAACAAACAAAGACATCTCTCACTCAATTGCTCAGGCAGGCCCTAAATTTGCCATCTTTTGCCTCTGTCTCCCAACTAGCTCCGAGTCTACCTGGCTGGGAAATTTTCAGTTGTTGGGGCGTGGGGTGGCACTCAGATACTTCTCCAAAACTCCACAGCAGCTTATTTGATCCAGATTTCTCATGGTAAGACATAGTCATACTTGTTCCACTTTGCAGAATTTGGAAAATTAAAATATGTACATCATACCATTGACACTTATTCAGGCTTTCAGCGGGCAACTGCTTTAAGCTCAGAAAAAGCTGACTCAGTAATCACACATGTATTAGAAGTTATGGCCGTTATGGGTATACCTGAACAAATAAAAACAGATAATGGTCCAGTTTATGTTTCTGGGAAAATGAAACAGTTTTTTGCTTATTATAATATTAAGCATGTTACAGGTATACCATACAATCCTACAGGTCAAGCAGTCACAGAAAAATCAAATCAAACTATAAAGGATATGTTAAATAAACAGAAAGGGGTGGAAAATGCCCCCAGAAATAGATTACATAACGCCTTATTAACCTTGAATTTTTTTTGTTTGTTTGTTTTTTCGAGACAGGGTTTCCCTGTCGTTTCTAGAGCCTGTCCTGGAACTAGCTCTTGTAGACTAGGCTGGCCTCGAACTCAGTGATCCGCCTGCCTCTGCCTCCCGAGTGCTGGGATTAAAGGCAAGCACCACCACCACCCGGCCAACCTTGAATTTTCTTAACGCTAATGAGAAAGGAACAACAGCGGCCAAAAGACGTTGGATAATGGAAAAGTCTGCTGAACTAAATCAACCGGTTTATTTCAAAGATGTGCTGACCTCTCAATGGAAGCCAGGAGATGTGCTACGTTGGGGAAGGGGTTTTGCTCGTTTCCACATACACTGACTCTCCAGGAACATGTGTGCTTGGGACTCTGCCTGTTTTACAAGTTCTGACTAATTCTTGCTATGGTCACCCTATCAGGAGGGCTATACACCCACTCTCCAGTCCCCAGACGCACCTTTGATGTGCTTCTGAAATGGAAGGTGATGCTGTCCTTTGTCTCATAAGTTTAATAAACTAACTTGATGTCATCATTAGACTGTAGTACTTGATGTGTTTGTAGGGAAGACGAGGGCAGCTGATAAGCAGAACTGGGATTGTATTTACATGACTAAGGAATAGTTGGTGTGTATCACTTGACATGAATGAAGAGGTCCCTGGAGCTGAAGATGTTCGTGCCAGGGCTTTTCATAAAAAAGGACAACTTTATATTCCTGTATGTGCGGTGGCAAAGTGGGCAGGAAAACATCTCAGCATAGACAGACTCTTAATTAAACAAAGAAAAATCATCTAGAGTTGCGGTTCTCATTACACAAAGCACCTTTCCTGGAAATACAAATCCGAATCCTAACTAGGGTTTGCAAGCTTACGTAGGCCTGCCTGATTCTAGGGTTTCAGACTACCTTCAGTAGCCAGCCACATCGTCGCTATCGACGCAGCTGATCCTGACACCTGGGTGTAGCCTAATACCTGGTGAAGGAAGACTGATGATGGCCCGCCTCCAGGAATTTGCCAAATGGTACCCATTTCAAACTCATTGACGGGCTTTCCAATTTAGTGGTCTATCTTTGTAATAGTTCAGACAACCGAGCACCGTTTTGTTTTGGTCACAAAAGTTCCTCAAATCACTGTTCTAAAAGGAAGCTCACCCCATGTAGGACTGGAGTCCACAACCTCGATAGTGGAGCTTTATCAATTTGAATTATATCTGTCTCATAAAGATGTCATATGCATCCGAGGCGCCGCTATTATTGGCGGGATAATAGCTTCATAAGTATTTCGGATGTGTACCGAATTTAAAGACACAATTCCTGGCTTTTTTTAGAGACGTTTTTTCAACATGATACACTATTTTGTGGAAGCAAAGAAAACTATCATAAAACTGTTTCCGCCCGGTTTCGAACCGGGGACCTTTCGCGTGTGAGGCGAACGTGATAACCACTACACTACGGAAACGAAGCTGCTAGGATACTGGCTAGCAAGCAACTGAAGCTACGACTCGACGGACTTGCATTCAATTCCAAGAACTTGATTTGTCCCACGAAGGTCCGTGATTTTGTCAGGTTTAGCTGGAGCTGCTCTGAGTCACGATTCCCAACTAAATTTGCGCTCAGACGATATTACGCACCAATTATTTCTAACTAACAAACTGACAAAACAAGCAAAAAGGACAGCAGAAAGCTCTGGGAACCACAGGGCTATCGTTATTAATATAGCCAAGGCAAGATTCTCTCACAGAAACAAAGCAAAACAAGTTCCACAACACAATCCGAGACTCTCTTTCCCCTTAGACTGGAATTCAACAAAGACAAATCTCAAAAGCATTTGGGTTGCAAAACATGAAGGTGTGCACCGCCAGTATAAAGTATTAAAGTATGAATGAATACATAGTAGTGGGGAAATATTATTTTTTAATAATTTATTTTATGTGCATTGATGTTTTGCTTGCGTGTTGGGTCCTGGAACTGGAGTTACAGACAGCTAGCTGTGAGCTGCCCTGTGGGTACTGGGAATTGAATCCTGATCCTCTAGAAGAACAGTTGGTGCTCTTAACCACTCTCCAGTCCCGGAAATATTATTTTTAAGAGAACATATGGACTTTTTTCAAAACTCAAAGGATATAGAAAGAACTACATGTTCGGGAAAGTGTCTTTCCTGCTTGGTCATCCTTCCTAGAGAAATTCTACTGTCTTCTACAGACGAGGATATGGTAGAGTAGCTGGCTAACCCTTATCTTACCAGGCTCTAGGAAACATTCTGATCACTTTACATCCTCACAAAAACCTGTGAGGCAACAACTATGATTTACTTTAAATGAATAGACACAGACGTACGAAGTGCCAAATACACTTAAAACATTTCCTGCCCTCCTAGATGGTATACTCGAGACTGTTCAACAATCTGCGCTTTTTAAACAGAACACATTCCGAAGATTCCTTTCCACACAGCTGAACAATGTTCCATTTAATATACATGTAGATATTAATAATGAATGATGGGACAGTGGCCAGTTGACAGGCTTTTTGGTCTGCCTGTTTTGGTTGGTTGGTGGTTGCTTTCTGCGACAGGGTCTCTGTTTGTAGTCCAGGTTAGACAAGCCTGTAACTTGCCGCAATCCTCCTGCCTCTTCCCCTCCCAAGTGGCGGACTTATCGGAGCGCTGGCAAGGTCGCAGTTTCTAAAATGGGCATGGAAATGCCCAGTCCAGCTGGAGGGTGGCGCCTCCCTAACGCCAGTCTTCTCTTTTCCGCCAGACTCCGCCCACGACCCCACTCGGAGGGACCTCAAACCAGCACTAGGGCTACAGGGGCCGGAAGTAGTTGACGCTGAGCGGGCCCGCCCCTCAGCTTCCGGCGCTGGCTTTGGGAGTCCCTTCTGCAGTCGTCCGTGCCTGGTCGGTAGGATGGCGCTAGGCCGCTGCGGTTGTAGCACGGAGAGCAGGGTGCTGCCCCACGTCCTCGCTGCCCTCCGCCATCTGTCCCCGCTGGCGGGACATGGGGGCTTCTTCCGCTTTGTACGCGTTCCCCGCGGCCAGTCATCACAGAGATGCGGGCCTCCGCCGTCCTAGCCCTCCAGTCCTGTGCCCTCGTCTCGGCTAGAGCGTCTCCTCCTCGTTTCCGGTTGCCCCGGAGCCCGGGGCGGGGTGTGGGAGAAGTGGGCGTGTAGCACAACCTCGGAGGGAACGCGTGAGTCTAGGTCGTGTGGAGACGCCGGAAGCGTCGGGAGGGAGGCCGGAAGCCGGGGGGCGGGGCCAGGAAGTGAGGAGGGGCGGGGGTTTATGAGGAGGCCCGGGGAGCGTTGGGGCAGATTTGCACTCAGGTCCACCTGAGGTTCTTGTCGGTGGCGCTCACCTCTGTCCCCTCTCCTCTCGGAGACACGACTGTTGTCTAGGGGTAGGGGACTGTGTGTGGTGGGGTGGGCTGGTCGGGAGGACATTCTTTCGGCCTCGCCGCAGGCAAGCTGTGGGAGAAGCAGGACTTGGGGTGGGGACGGGTATCCCGGGCTTCTGAGGAGGAAGACCACCCCCGGACCCCCCTCAGCCCCCCCACCGCACTTCTACCCTGGCTGACTGGACACTAAGATGGCTGCCGTTGCCATGACACCCAACCCTGTGCAGACCCTTCAGGAGGAGGCGGTGTGCGCCATCTGCCTCGATTACTTCACGGACCCCGTGTCCATCGGCTGCGGGCACAACTTCTGCCGCGTGTGTGTAACCCAGTTGTGGGGCGGGGAGGACGAGGAGGACAGGGATGAGCTGGATCGGGAGGAGGAGGAGGAGGAGGTCGGAGAGGAGGAAGAAGTGGAGGCTGTGGGAGCAGGCGGGGGCTGGGACACCCCCATGCGGGATGAAGATTATGAGGGTGACATGGAGGAGGAGGCCGAGGAGGAAGAGGAGGGAGTGTTCTGGAGTAGTGGCATAGACGGGTCCAACTGGGACAACATGGACTATGTGTGGGAGGAGGAGGAGGAGGAGGCAGATCTGGACTATTACTTGGGAGATGTGGAGGACCTGAGGGGGGAAGATGAGGACGAGGAGGAGGAAGTGCTGGAGGAAGACGAGGAAGAAGAGCTAGACCCGATCACCCAACTGCCGCCACCTCCAGCCCCTCGGAGGTGCTTCACTTGTCCCCAGTGTCGAAAAAGTTTTCCTCGGCGGAGCTTCCGCCCCAACCTGCAGTTGGCCAACATGGTCCAGGTGATTCGCCAGATGCATCCATCCCCTGGGCGCGGGAGTCGTGTGAACGAGCAAGGCATCTGCCCGAGACACCAAGAAGCCCTGAAACTCTTCTGCGAGGTGGACGAAGAAGCCATCTGTGTGGTGTGCCGAGAATCCAGGAGCCACAAACAGCACAGCGTGGTGCCACTGGAGGAGGTGGTGCAGGAGTACAAGGTGGGTGCAGCGGGCGAGGGGTGAGTGAGGGCAGGGAAATGGGGAAAGGGAGCGGGGCTTCTCCTGACAGGACCTCGTGTGTTGGAGGAAGGAGTCTCCCCGTCCAAGCACTGACTTCCTAGGTGGATACGTGAGGATCCTGTAGCTTCCTCAGTGTCTTCAGGATAGGGGTGCAGGTGACAAGGGGTCTTAACTTCCTTCTGGATGGATCTTACCTGTGACAGAGTCACTTCCAGATGGAAAGAAACGGGGGCCAAAAGAACAGGAAAGTCTGAAACAGGAGCCCAGAAATAACTAGTGTCAGATCCACATGCACCCCACTTGTCTCCTACTGGGTTCCACACCCATCCTGTACTACGGCTTTGTTGGTTGGCTCTGCACCTAGTCTCGTGTATTAACCAGGAAAGAGAGACTTTTAGGGCAAAAAAATTCTTGCTCAAGTTTCAGAGTGTTTTTGAGCTTTAACTACCACAGGGATGTTAGTTAATATTTATAGGGCACTTTACATATAGTCAGTACTGTGCTGGCCACTTTTTCTGGATTATCATTCATAATTCAAAGTTGCCCTGGGAGTTTGATATTTGACATTCTTGTGTTATTGATTGGGAAACAGGTTTAAATTCTGAACATGGACGTTTATGTATGTACAGCTTTAGCGATAGACTTGAATATGGGGCATCTCGGTAACACTACTTGGATATTTTCGTTTGAATTTTCCGACTTGACTGTTCTTGACTAATTCTTGTTTGGTTAGCTGTCTTGTTTTTTATTTTCCTAATTCTTTGGACATATCAACGGGGCATTTGTCTAAGAAGCAGTTAGTGCAAATAGAACTACCTTCCGATTGGAAGCCATGGAGCTAGAAGGAGGGGGTAGCATCTGTATGGCTGCCCAGAGCTTGCTTTGTGACTTGTGTTTCTACGCCTCCTGATTCAGTCAGTAGCTTCATTTGGGTGATCATCATCACCACCTCGACTGGAGAGTCTAAGGCTTCACAGATGATTGTCAGTAAGGAGGTTTCGAAAGTACAGTAGGCCTAACTGCAAGTTCTGAATCAGAGTATCTGGAGAAAATTCAACCTAAGATGGGCGTGGTGGTGCCTTTTACCCCTGGGACGTGGAGGTGGGAGATCAGTTCAAGGTCATCCCTGACTACTTAGTGAGATAGAGGCCAGCCCGAGTTACTTGTGATTGGAATTACTGGACACCCTTGTTCGTTTGTTTGGATGTTTTCTAGATAAGGTTTCTCTGTGTAACAGTTCTGGCTGTCCTGGCTGTCACTTTGAGGACCAGGCTGGCCTCAAACTGATAGAGATCCGCCTTTCTCTGCCTCCTAAGTGCTGGGATTAAAAGTGTACACCATCTCCCGGTTTGTTTTTCAAGATAGGGTTTCTTTTCTCTCTGTAGCTTTGAAGCTTGTTCTGGAAATCCTGCTGTAAAACCAGGCTGGCTTTGAACTCACAGAGGTTCACCCACCTCTCCCAAGTGCTGGCTTGTTTGTTTGTTTTGTTTTGTTTTTTTAAATTATTTTATTTGGTTTTGGGGGATAGGGTCTCTATATCCCTTGCTGTCCTGGAACTCACTATGTAGACTAGGCTGGTCTTGAACTCACTGAGCTGCCTATGTGCAGGTGAGCCACCAATCCTGGCTCTTGTGTGTGAGTGTAAGCACATGCAAAGGTCACAGGACAATTTTGGGAATTGGTTTCTACCTCCACATTGTTGGTCGAATGGATTGAACACATCAGGTTTAGCCACAAGCCTTTACTGGCTAAACCGTTTTGCCTGTTCAAGAGCTGGTTCAAAAAAAAAAAAAAAAAAAAAAAGGAAAAGGGCCAGGTATTGTGGTGGCACACACCTTTAATCCTAGCATTCTAGAGGCTGAAGCTCTCGGATCTCTGAGAGTTTGGGGCCAGCCTGATCTACTCAGCAAGTACTATGTCAGCCATACTTCATAGTGAGACCCTATCTCAAACAACAAAACCCCTCTAATATTGTATTTGAATTCATGCTTGCAATTTATTTGTCAATTTATACAAATACTAAAGGGTAAACTAAAGCTTTGTAAATTCTGAATTGATGGAGTAGAAATGACTGATTCTACCGTGGAGAAAATGCAATAATATCAAAGGGCATAATTTTGTGTATTTAAATGGAATGACTGATTTATTACTCCTGTGGTACTTCCTACAACCAGTTGTGTAACAATTGCCTTTTGTACTCAGGGTCAGTTATCTTTTAGTTCATGGGTCATTATCAGGATGTCACTGGCAGCATAGTGCCATAGTTAACAAGTGCTGGATAATGTTTACTGATCTTTAGCCCAAACTTTGCTAAGTTTGCTATCTATGAGGTTGACATTATTCCCATTTTAAACTGAGGAAACTGGAAGCATGACTTGCCTCAAATCACCTAAATGCAGTTTTGGTTCTGGTAGAGCTAGGCTCAAGGTCTATTCCTGTATTTCCCCCTAATGAAAAGGAGGGAGCAAGTCATAAGGAGAAGACATAAAAGAAGGGAAAGAGCAAAAGGCACAGTTTATTATATCCATCCTGGTTGGAAAAGGAAAAAGACATGGCTATAAATCATTGGAATGGAAAGCCCATGTATCTGATTGGTGTTAGAATTGTAACTAAAAGAAGAAAGGGCTTTTGTTTTTCATGTGATAGCAATAGAATGGAAAACAAGGCAGACTGAACATAGAAACTAAGCAAAGTGACAGTCCCAGCACTAGGGAGGTAGAAGTAGGCGGGTTAGAAGTTCAAGGTCATCCTCACGTATAAGTTAAGTTCCAGACTAATTTGGGTAGATCCTGCCTCAGGAGAGAAAAGTGAGGGTGAAGGACCCTGTAATGCCTGGAAAACACATGTGTAAAATTGCTTATCCTCCGGGACATGGTTCTCAGCCTGTGAGTCATACTTTAGGGGAGTGAACCGTCCTTTCACAGTGGTTGTATATCAGATATCCTGCATGTCAGATATTTACATTATGATTCATATCAGTAGCAAAATTACAATATAAAGTAGCAGTGAAAATAATTTTATGGTTGTGATCACCAAAAAGCATGAGGAACTGTATTAAAGGGTCGCAGCATTAGGAAGATTTAGAAGCACTGCTCTGGGTAGTTTAGACGGGTTCCCAGCCCCCTCCCCCCCCAGGGGTTTTTGAGACAGGGTTTCTCTATGTTCCTGGCTGCCTTGGAACTCACTTTGTAGACCAGGCTAGCTTTGAACTCAATGAAGATCTGCCTGCCTCCCAAGTGCTGCGATTAAAGGCATGTGTCACTGCTGCCCGGCTAGTATAGACTCTCTTAAGTTTCATAGATAGAGTCAGTCATGTTCAGGAAGCTGAGTTGTAAAGGTAGAATACCTTGGACTAAGTGGAGCATGGCAATCCCAGGTCAAGGGAATAGAATGAAGTCACAACTTTTGAGGGGGTGGACGGGATAAAATGATCATAGAAATGTAGGGTTTATATTTTGAAAGTGGCAGAGAACCACTTCAAGCCTGATATATTTATCAAATTCCAGGACAGCCAAGGCTACACGGAGAAACATTATTTTGAAAATCAAAAACAAACTATTAGCATAAGCACAAAACTCTCCAGAAAAAATGTTTAGATTTGTTGGTGTTGAAGAAGATGACTTATCAAGTGGGAAAGACCAAAAGCAGGAATATTCCTGTGGATGGACTTCATGTGGTGAGGAGCTTATGCCATGTGTATGTCATCTGTAGAGAACAGAGTTCTGTAGCCATAAAGATCTAGCCTCTCAAGAAGGCACACACAGGCTTCAGCATCATGAGTGCATGGGTCATCTGGGAGAAGGTGTGGAAGGAAGGGCTTATTTGACAACAATGGTAATATCAGGCATTGAGTCTCTACTGTAGGGAGGATTGGAGAGAGGCTCTGCAGGTGCTTCTCATCATCCCCCTGACTAATGTTCCTTTCCTGCTCTTCAGGCCAAGCTACAAGGTCATGTGGAACCACTTCGGAAGCACCTCGAGGCTGTGCAGAAGATGAAGGCCAAAGAGGAGAGGCGGATGTCAGAGCTGAAGGTGGGTGATGTCCATGAATGGGCTGACTGATTCTGTTGTAAGGAAGATGAGACTGGAAATTATCACATGTAATGACTAGATCCCTGAAGAAAGAATAGCCAAGGCCTGGGAGGTGGGTAGGAAGCATGTTCCTTTCTTGTTTGTAAAATGCAGTGAAAACTGAGGCCTGGCTAGTTGAGACTGGTTGTCTGGTCTAAAGCCCTTGACTCCGGATAGCACAGAAAGCAAGTGAGCAAATATAGTAAATGTTGCCAGAAGAGTACCAAGTCCCAGGATACACACACATGGCAGGCAGAGCTGCCCTGAACCTTAAGTTAAGGGGTGCAGATAGCTCCTGCCTTCCTTCCCAGTGTTCTCAGCCTTTCACATTTGCTCACCCCTCTTCAGGAGTCTCCCTCATTTCCTGTCGTCAGAAGGCTAGCAGGTTTTGCTGGAATGGACTGGTACTGTCGCCAAGCTAAGCTTCAGCCATCAAATGAGGATATCCTTTTCCTCTTAACCAAGTCCAGACGTTACCAGGTCTACAACCTGTAGTAGTGCCACCTGCACATTAGTGACTCATTTCTGTGAAATGCCAATCGCCTCTGTCCAGCTGCCCAAGCTAATACTTTTAGGGTCCTCTGAGTTAGTTATACAGAATGTATACTGGGATCTGTGTCTTTATGTCTTTGATAATCTTTTTTCAGCTTTAGAGCCTGTCCTGGAACTAACTAGCTCTTGTAGACCAGGCTGGCCTCGAACTCAGAGATCCGCCTGCCTCTGCCTCCCGAGTGCTGGGATTAAAGGCGTGCGCCACCACTGCCCGGCTGTTGTTGTTTTGAAACAGAGTTTTTCTGAGTAGCTGTGGCTGTCCTGGAACTCACTCTGTAGACCAGGCTGGCCTTAAACTCAGAGATCTGCCTGCCTCTGCCTCCCAAGCGCTGGGATTAATAAAAGGGGTGTACCACTACGCATGTCTATACAGACCTCTTTAAAATAGTCTTTATTTCTTTGGGACTTGGGAAGCAGAGGCAGGTGGATCATTTGTGAGTTTGAGGCCAATCTAGTCTACACAGTGAGACCCTGTCTCAATTCCTTCACCACTCAAAAGAGAAAAAAGACTTTTTTAGGGGGGTAAAGGGGTGAGACAGGGTTTCCCTACATAGCCTCAGCTGTCCTGGAACTTGTTCTATAGACCAGGTTTGCCTTGAACTCAGAGATCTGCCTGCCTCTGCCTTCCAAACACTGAAATTAAAGGTGTTGTGCCACCACTGCCAGCCATCCTTTAACATATACAGTATTGTCTTAGTTATTTTTTCAATTGCTTTGAAGTAACACGATTATAAAGGCAACTTACAAAATGTTTATAAATGAATCATGATTCAGGGTGGGGGCAGCTAATGGAATTGTATGGACTTTTGGAATCCCAAAGCCCACCCTGGGGGACACACCTTCAACAGGGCCACAGCTCTTAGAGTCTACTGCAGTGACACATCTCCTTCAACTTCCCATCCTCCAAACACTCTACCAACTGGGGACCAAGTATAGACCAAGTATCCAAATATATGAGCCCATAGGGGTCATTCTCATTCAAACTTCCACAAGTAAAATATATCTATTTGGTAGTATTTACATTGTATTGGGTATTACAAGATACTTAAAGTATATGGGAGTATATACAGTACATGATATACCATTTTATATAAGGGATTTGCATATCTGCTGATTTGGGTCTCTTGGAACCAAACCCACATAATTAATTATCTAGGAACAACTGTACCTACAAAGTACTTTACTGTTGGCCCCTAAGTGTATAGTATTTTCTATTTGCACCTTTACAGAAGAGTTTGTAAAGGATTTGAGTGACTTTTCTCCTATGGCAACTGTGGCTACTGAGTAAGAACTTAATTTTGTAATATCTTTCTTTTGTGTTTTGAGACAGGATTTTTTTACATTATAGCCCAAGCTGGCCTCAAATGTGAGTAATTAATTTGTTTCAGCCTCAAGAGTATTAGTATTATAGGCATGAACCCTCATGTCCAGCTTCAAGTCTTGTTTGCTGAATTCTCTTATTTGCTAATTTCAAAAAATTATTACCAAGAAATTGGCACTCTGCCAGCTTCTGGTGGCACTGTGGCAAACAAAGGCATGCATAGGTCCTGTCTGTGAGAACATATGAATTTTAAAAGATAATACAAAGCTGGGCATGTAGCTTTTATCTTTAAACTGGCAAATTGGAGGGGAGAATTTTGATTTTTGAGGCCAGCCTGGGCTGCAAAGCAGGACTCTGTCTCAAAACCAGAATAACTTCGCTGGCAAAATGACTCAGGGGCTTGATAACCTGAGTTTGATCCCTGGAACTCTACATGGTGGGAGGAGAGAACTAACTCTTATAAGTTATCCTGACCTCCACACGTGTTCCCCAGTCCGTCTCCATTATAACAGCACCTCCAACACACACACTATGGAGAGATACAGTGATGTGGAGAGGAGAGAAGCTCCTTTGGAACATGTAAACAAGCATCCATCTGTAAAGTAGATTAGGCAGGGCAGAGAGAGATAAGCATTCCAGAAAGCAGTTGGTGAATTTGGACCATTATGCCAGTTTGGGCTATCACAGTGGTACAGTAAGACTGAGATGGCTTGTTTAGACAAAAGGGGGAGATGATGGGGAACCTTTTAAGCCAGTCATCTTTAAGAGGTGGTTCTTAGTGAAGGCATGGCTTCGCTGAGCCCCAGGGTAAAATGTGTGCACCTCCAAGGGCATGCTCTCTGCACTTTTTCCCGCAGGACATTTCTGTGCTTAGATTTCTTGTTTCCTGTTTTGTGAGTTTTTCCCTTATAATAAATAAAATTAATTGTTTTATCATTAAAAAAAAGACTGAGATGGGGTGAGGAAACATCTCTTTTCATTCCCAGGACTTGGAGTTAGGGATCACGAGGCTTCTGCCTGAGACTGAGAGTCATCAGATAGAAAACTGCAAGTTTACCTTTCTGTGTGTTCAGTGGTGGCTTCCATTCCCTTTGCATTTCTCCAATTTTTAAAATTTATTTTAGTATATGTGTGTTTTGCCTGCATCTATGCATATGTATCCTTGTGCATGATTGGTGACCACAGAGATCAAAAGAGAAGATTGCATCTCCTAGAACTGGTTACAGATGGTTGTGAGCTGCCATGTGGATGCTGGGAATCAAACGGAGGTCCTCTGGAAGAGCAGGCAGTGCTCTTAACCACTGAACTATGTCTCCATACCTGCCTTTGTGTCTTTCCAGAGCCAGATGAAATCAGAGTTGGCAGCTGTGGCCTCAGAGTTTGGGCGCCTAACACGGTTTCTGGCTGAAGAGCAGGCGGGACTAGAACGGCGCCTCCGAGAGATGCATGAAGCTCAGCTGGGACGTGCAGGAGCAGCAGCCCACCGCCTTGACGAGCAGGCTGCCCAGCTCAGCCGCCTGCTAGCTGAAGCCCAAGAACGGAGCCAGCAGGGGGGCCTGCGGCTGCTGCAAGTGAGCACTGTCCTCCCTCTGCCCTGCTCCACATTCCCCAACTCCCTTAGACAGTGCTCACCAACCACTGCCCAGAACTGTCTGTTCCTCATTGGGAAGAACCCTAAGTCTTTTCATCTGAAGATGAGACTTTTTTGAGGCTGGTGACAGTATCGATGGTGATATATGTTCCAGTCATACCTGAAGAAGGCAGATTCAGATGTTAGAGATAGGGGCTTAAGAGCTGACAGAGTGATAGTTCAGACTGTGAAAGTTACTGGGGCTTACAGCAGGGTGAGATGTGTTAGGTCGGGGGGTAGCAGGGTTATTGAAGAGCACTCACGTTATTGTGATCATGGAAAGTGTTGCTTTCTCCCTTCCTGTCCAAGTTCAGAGCTTTCTCTAGTTGGAGACTGGGAGAGAGCAGTGAACTTGTGCAGCTGACACTTTCTTTCTTTTTCATTCCCAGGACATCAAGGAGACTTTCAATAGGTGTGTTCCCACTCTACCCTTTGTCCACAGTTATGTTTGGCTCCCCATTCCCACCTCTCTTGAGACTTCCTTTCTTCTTTCCGTTCATTTCTCCTTCCTTCCCTCCCGCCCTCTTTCCCAGGAGCTATGTTTCTTCTCAGACCCTGTACTTCTTCCCCCTTAGCTTTTGTTCTTTACTCTGGGAATATCATGTTCCCACCCCTACCTGGTCCCCTCCTCCAGGTGTGAAGAGATACAGTTGCAGCCCCCAGAGATTTGGTCCCCTGACCCATGCCAACCCCATAGCCACGACTTCCTGACAGACGCCATTGTGAGGAAAATGAGCCGGATGTTCTGTCAGGCTGCAAGAGGTAGGGAGGTCAATAACCTTCCTTTTTACAGACCTGAGTTGAGGTCCTGAGGGTAGTTTGGGGGCTGGGGTGGAGTAGAACACTGGCTACGCTGAGGGGTCAAGTCAAGAGTTGCTTCTATGGTGGCCCAGCTGTTCTGGGTAGGTGAGGTGGACAAAAAAGGAACGGGGAAGGCCTTCAGTATGGGGTTGGAGGGGGGAGGACAGAGGTGGAAAGGATGGCATTGGTGACACGTCTGTGAGGATAAGGTGTTTTACTGCTGCTGTATTTGTCCTTGCTTTTTCCAAGTTGACCTGACGCTGGACCCTGACACAGCTCACCCAGCCCTTATGTTATCCCCTGATCGTCGTGGGGTCCGCCTGGCAGAACGTCGGCAGGAGGTTCCTGAACATTCCAAGCGCTTCTCAACTGACTGCTGTGTACTAGGGGCCCAGGGCTTCCGCTCTGGCCGGCACTACTGGGAGGTAGAGGTGGGTGGGCGGCGAGGCTGGGCAGTGGGTGCTGCCCGTGAATCAACCCATCATAAAGAAAAAGTGAGCTCTGGGGGGTCATCTGTTAGCAGTGGGGATGCCAGCTCCTCACGCCATCACCATCGCCGCCGCCGGCTCCACCTGCCTCAGCAGCTCCTGCTCCAGCGGGAAGTATGGTGTGTGGGCACCCACGGCAAACGATACCAGGCACAGAGCTCAACAGAGCAGACACTGCTGAGCCCATGTGAGAAACCACGGCGCTTTGGCGTGTATCTGGACTATGAGGCTGGGCGCCTGGGATTCTACAATGCAGATACCCTAGCCCACGTGCATACCTTCTCAGCTGCCTTCCTTGGCGAGCGTGTCTTCCCTTTCTTCCGGGTGCTTTCCAAGGGCACCCGCATCAAGCTCTGCCCTTGATCAGCCTGCCACCCGCAGGGGCCCCTCCAGTGCCTGGAGGGGCGGGTGGTGGTGGATGTTTGCCCACTCACTACGTTTGTGAGCTCAGGCTCCTCCCAGTTTGTTACTGAGTTGCTTCCTGCTCCCCCTTGAACCAGGCTGCTTATCGCTCTAGGAGCCTAAACAACTTCCTAGACTCCCTCCCTCCAACTCAGTCTTACCTATTTTATCTGACAAGTCTGCATGGGTCCCTGATAATGAGAACAGCTGCCTGATCTTCCCTCCCTGTCTGCCTGGCTCAGTCCAGCTCTGGGTCCCAGTTTGAGTAGGGGAATGAGCAGAGATATAACTTCATTCCTTAACTTCCCTCTTCCACATCTACTCTTTAACTCTTGTCATTTCTGAGGCTGGAGGGTTTGGGCAAGACCCATCCAATCCAACTCCACGGTTTGGTGCAAGCTCCAGCTAAGGGATTGGGAAGCTTGGGGAGGCAGGCTGGATAAAAGGGTAGAGCTGCATAAAGTCTACTTTTTCTTGGGGAAGTAGGAACTCTAAGCTTTCCACCCCCAATTTCTACCTCCATAGACTGGCCAGAATTTAGCTTCAGTGAGATCTGGAATGGTCAATCTGACACCACACACCATCATATCACCCAATAAATTATTTTCTGTCTCATATGGTTCTTATTTAGGAGCCATGCTCCCCACACCTACCCCTCCAGGTCTTCACTGCCAGGAAATTTCCCCTCACTGAGCCTCTGTTTCTGGCCTTTCCATACCTTTTAGTTCCACTTGGTAAGCCCTGTTGGGGAGCTTGGGACAGGGATCTGGATCCTTGGGAGAGCCTCGGGTATAATCTATTTTTCTAGTAACCCCTTGCCTTCTGTCACTTAACAGCTTTTGTCCTCTGCTTTGGCTGAGGTCAAGTCATGTTCTTGGGGGAAAGGTGGGTCGTGTTGCAGAAAATAAAGTCTTTATTTGCTGCTGTTGTGGAGTCTTTAATTCTTTAAGACAGCCCCAGAGCTGCTTAGAAGTCCCCCCTTTTTTCCCACAGCTCCATTCTCTCCTAACATAGACTCTCCCTCTGGCATAGACATATGTGCAATACTAAATTGTTTGAGGAAGTGTCACTGCAGCAAATTAGGGTCTTGCTCCCCCCAAATGACTGAAAAACCAGTCTCAGAAAGCCATTTTTATTTCTAATGCTCTGATATGAACCTTTAGCGGGTACCAATAGTCACTTGCCACACTCGGACCAGGTTGTCTGTGTAACCAGCAAACAGAGTCTGTAAAAGAGAAAACAGGGTCATGCCCAGCAATGAATTCTATAGCCCTAAACAAAGAATGTGTCTATGGCATGCTAAGTGTTCCCACAGGAAGAGATTCAGGCATTTTTTTTAAGGCCTCTTCCACTTTAAAGGTTAATGACTCGATCTTTCCCCAGATGAAAATACATATTCCACTAGTATATGTCCTAAATCGATGGATAGCTTCATTTCATTTATGTTGATAATTAGTCTTGTGCTTGAAGTTCTTACCTGGCCATCAGCAGACCATGCCAGGGAGGTGCACTGGGGTGGCTCTGCCTTGCTGCTGGTGCTGATAACTTCTTGCTTCAGCTCATCTACAATGATCTTGCCCTCCAAGTCCTGAGAACAGACCAAAACTAGGTAAGGATACCCATAATACAACTAATTATACCATGGGCTTACATGGTCCACGATATGATTATTATCATACTGATCATGCTACATTTCCTTTTATGGAGCTAGCAAGGTGGCACAAGTTAAATGCCTTGCTTTACAATTTTCTTATTTCCCAGAAACTATGAAGTTGACCTGGCTACGGACAGACCAGTTTCCCTGTACCCACACACAGCATGCATATGCATAGACAGTAATGAACCATTCTGAAATCGTCTACTTACATAGTTCAATTTCTAATGGATTATATTTTTCTTTTAAGGATGTATGAAACATTAACCTAATTCCCAATCATCTCAGGGCCCAATCAGGGCTAAAGCCTATAATTTGAGTACTTAGGAGGCCAAGGTAGGACTGAGAAGATCTGATTGTATAGTAGTCAAGTTGATTCCTCATGAAATAAGCCCCCAAAAACTTAAGCAGAAAAGTTGGGGTTACCCTTTAGAGTACTTGCCTAGCATGTGCAAGGCCCCAGGTTCAATTCCCAATACCACCCCAGAGTAATGGCCACAGAATTTGAGGTTAGCCTGGGTTAGACACTGTCCAAAATATAAAAATATATAGAAATAAAACTAAAAAGGCACAAAAAACAGGGCCTGAAACAGTAATTTTAGGGCTCTTGTACTACATTAAGTGCTCTACTGCCTGCTGCACACTACTGGTGAGACTATTTTTGGTTATCTTCATGGTGTGTCTATAACTGTTTATCTGGTAGGTAGATGCCATGTATTCGGACAGAATAGCCTGTCACAAGGTAATTACTTTTTGGCCCAAACAGCAATTATTACATTCAACCAATACACAGGCATTCCCTTAGGCAAAAGTCAGCAAGCAAATTGTCAAAAAAAAAAAAAAAAATCCTAACCTTGTTCAACTGACATCAGCTTAACAACAGAATCTACCAAGAAAGCTTGGCTTATAGCAGCAAAATCAATATGCTTCACAACAGACCACACTTACCCAAATCTTGATACTGGGGCCAGTGGCAGCACATAGCCAGTAGCGGTTGGGGCTGAAACACAAGGCATTGATGATGTCCCCACCATCCAGTGTGTAAAGGTGCTTGCCTTCATTCAGATCCCACAGCATAGCTTGGCCATCCTGAACAGAGAGAAAAGGTGAGTTAGGACAAATAAACCTAATGACTGAAGTATCCGCGTTCATGCCCTCAAGCCTTCTCCTCTAATGCACAGTATCCACACCAACTTACTTTTTGAGGGAAAACTTCTTTGGTAAACCTTTCTACAGATTTTAAGCTAATGCTTAGAAATATTCCTGCAGTCTAGCTAATCTCTTAACTGGTGCATGTTATCAGATAAAAGCACTCTCCATAAAGGAAACGAGGCCCCAAATACCTTGCCTCCAGAAGCACAGAGAGATCCGTCAGGAGAGACTGTCACTGTATTCAGGTAACCAGTGTGGCCAATGTGGTTGGTCTTCAGCTTGCAGTTAGCCAAATTCCATACCTAGGAAAAACGGGTCCATAGGTGACCAGGACTATGGTCTACCATCAACAAGAAAGGCACAACATCTTTAAAGGTATCTCTAAACAGGCTTCTCGTGCAAATCCACTTAATCCCAACACTTGGGTGGCTGAGAATGGTAGATTGCTAAGTTGAGGCCTGCCTGGATGGCACATGAGCGAGAACTGGCCTCAAAAACAAACCAAATCCCTAATATACAAAGATAAACCATTAAAGAGCCAAAGTCAAGGTAATCTGTAAACCATTCCAAACTGGAGTTCATTGCTAACTGAGAGGAATGGGAACAAGAGTCTGGATTTCTAACAGCCATGCCATTCTTGACGCTCACCTTGACCAGCTTGTCCCATCCACAGGAGACGATGATAGGGTTGCTGCTATTCGGGGAGAAGCGGACACAAGACACCCATTCTGAATGACTCTCATCCTACAGAAGACGCAGGAGTAAGGTAAGAGAAAGCAGTCTTTCTGACTACAGATAAGCACCCTAAAGGAGGCAAAAGCACTCTCACACTCGTCTCCTCAGAACCCAAGCCTTTACTTCAGGACCAATACAACACAAGTCAAGCCTGCTGACATGTGGCTGAGTCTCAGGATGCCTCAAGTCTACCCACTCCTCATGGAGCTCAGGGACAGGCACAGCTCAGAAACAGCCTCTGGATTTCAGCACTGCAACTCAGATGGCATGTTGGGGTCATCACTGCTCCGCCTGGCATGTAACTCCTTTAAGTACTTAAATATACCTTCAGGAGGTAGGTGAGAGACTCGAGATCACCCAACCCTTAGGGAAGTTACCGGACACATCTGGGTATTTGCTCATGTGCAAAGGCCTGTTCAATAAATGCCTTGGCTTGGGGGGGTCTCATGTCGACTCTGGAGAAAAATTAATTCCAGAGTACCTTGCCACTAATGAGTGAGCATGCATAAAAATAGTAAAAAGCAACCAAAATCCCACAGAGGACGATGACACACCATCACATCTGCAGCTAGATGGTGGTGCACAGCCTTAATCCCAGAAGGCAGATCTGACTTCTAGGCTAACCAGGACTAGTGATGAGCCCATGTCGACAGCAACATCCCCCAAGGGATGGGTGGGAGCCAATATTTAACTCCTAGGTGTATGACCTTCTACCACTTTACCTGGACAGTGTACTTGCAGACCCCCAGAGTGTTCCACAATTTTATGGTCTTGTCTCGGGATCCAGAGACAATCTGCCGGTTGTCGGAAGAGAAGGCAACACTCAGCACATCCTTAGTATGGCCCACAAATCGTCTCGTGGTGGTGCCCCTAAGAGGGAGACAGATTTTACCCATTTAGTCAGACCCCGTTCTTGGCTTCATCTTTGCTCCAGTAGGCTCCACCATTCCTCACAGCTCACATCACACGTGACTTATGTTCTATTAGCCTATGCCTGGCATGTGCCAGAGAACCCGTTCAGAATTGCAGGACATGTCCTCATTCCCTTGTGGGGATTGGTTGACAATGTCTTCGTGTCATCACCAGGGTCCTCTGTTACACCTGCCAGATGCCCACCTCAAGAGGAAACACTTTTAACTGCCGGCTGTACCTGGTAAAAAATGCTCAACTCAACCAGTACAGCCCTCAGCAACTCCATTTTATCTCATCCTCCACAAAAGGACCAATTTCCAAGGGAAGGCCACACCCTAGGGAATCTACCTCAATTTTGCCCAGCTCCCCCCACCCACCCAGGTCCCAAAGCAGCTACTTGCGTTGTGAGATCCCAGAGGCGCAGTGTTCCATCCCAGGAGCCCGAGAGGGCAAACTGCCCATCAGAGGAGATAACAACATCACTAACAAAGTGGGAGTGACCTCGTAGAGCACGCTGTGGTATGCCATAGTTGGTCTCATCCCTGGTCAGCTTCCACATGATGATGGTCTTGTCTGAAAAGATTGGTAAAGAAATCCATGAGGCCCCACAGCCTACTTATATCTGGTGGGAACTGAAGTTAAAAGAGGGGCTTGTTATTCCAGAATATAAAAACGCACTGAGACTATGGGCACCACAACGTCCTGGGATTCAAACTTAAATCTAACCCAAAATTACATAGTTGTGCATTGAATGTTTCGCCTACACGTATGTCTATGGCATCCTTACAAGAGGGTGTCAGCTCCCCCTCAACTAACTACAGACTGCAGTCACCATGTGGGTTCTGGGAAACAAACCCTACCCAATCCCTTTTGAGAGTTAACTAATCTTCTCTATTGCTCTAGTCCAACGGCAACTCAGTAACTGGGATAAGCACACACCTTCTGTGCCTTTCAGAGAAATGCGGTAGCTACGGAGCAGACACAGTCCTAGCCGGGTAAACCTTACATTATTAGAGAGAATGAACATAAATTTGGATGGGTAGGGAGATGTGGGAGGGCAAAACACGATGAAAAAAAATCATGGGACAAAAAGCGTTACAAGGGAAGAAACTCTAGGGAAGGGCAAGACTGGAGGCCTGGGGAACACGGCAGCTCCAGTTCCCACTGCTCACAGGGATCAGGGCCAAGCGGCGGCGGCTCAGAAACAGCCTCTGGATTTCAGCAAAGTAACTCAGATGGCATGTTGGGGTCATCATTGCTCCGCCGGGCTTGTACCCCCTGAACTACTTAACACATCTCCAGAAGACAAGCGAGAGACTTAGAAGTCACCAATTCTTCGGAGAGTTACGTGACACGTCTCGGTTTCCGTACATGTGCAGTGGTCGCCCTGAGGCACAGGTTCGGGTCCGCACGCCCCAACTCATACCTGCGTGGGGAGTGGACCAAGCCCGCCCGCCCGCGCGCCAATGGCAAAGCCAGGAGACACGCAGTCCCCTGGACTCCCAGTGTTCCGCCCGGCATGCAGCCCGTACCTCGAGACGCAGACAGGATCATGTCCGGGAACTGCGGGGTGGTGGCGATCTGGGTTACCCAGCCGTTATGGCCTTTGAGGGTCCCACGAAGGGTCATCTGCTCGGTCATGACTGCGGCTGATGCGAGTGTCGCCGGAGCGACAAGGATGGCACCGGATAGCAAAGGGAGCCAGGTACCACAGCGGCAGCCACGGCGACCCCGCGGAGGAAAAGAAAGAGCGGCCTCCGCCGGAACCGGAAATACCCGGAGAGCAAGGCGGGGATTCCCATGATTCACTGCCGCCCATAGATGGCGGCACCGGGTGGTGGGAGGGGCTGGGTGAGGTAAGTTGCAGTATCGCCGTTTCCTCTGCCACGGAACACAATTTGGCAGCACCGTACAAATGCATTTTGAAGTCAGATGTACCAGGTGTCTAGAAAGACTCCTCGGCAGGTTAGAGCATGCTGTGGGAGCAGAAGAAATGAAGCGACCGGCTGACTGCCACAGTGCAGCGGCTTCTTTCCTCCTCCTCCTCCTCCCTTACGTAGCAGAGACGGAGCTCCGCCCTTTCCGCTTGGTAATCGGTTCCGCGGTTGTCGACACAGACTTAAGCGATGATTTAAGGGTGTTAAAGCTGCAACTGAAGGCGTGTGCCACCAGATCTGGCCTTTCTTCTTTAAGGCACGTAAAAGAAGCTTTCATGTAGTAAAAGCTAGTCTTAAATTGGCTTTGTAGCCAAGGATGATTCTGATCCTGCTTCTGTCGCCCACTTCCTGGAATTATAGGCTTGAGTCTCCTGGCTAGGTTAGAGAGGACGTGCTGGCTTCAGGTTTCAGAGGATTTTTGTTGGAATCCCTTTCTGTAGTTCTGACCACTCCATAGAAAAGCCTGCTAGTTTGCCCTGAAGGTGTTCCTGGATAGGGAGGCAGAGGAACACTGATAACCTGGTAACTTGATGACCTTCCTCTCAACACTCGTTTAATATGTAGTGTCCCCCGCAATGGCATAGATCTCTCCTTAAACTTATAGTTTTGTGTTTAAAATGTTATTTGTGTGTGAGTGCGCTTGCAGCACTGCACAGGTGCAAGTCAGGAGTTTTCTCTCCTGCCATGTGGTCTTGGCTGTGGTGACTCTTGGTCAGTTCAGATATTTTTAAAAATGAGCACCGATCAGGGTGGTAACAACCACTAATAATCTATGTGAACTGAAGGGCACATTTATTTATTTCAGTGCTGTTGCTTGAACGCCAATATGCTAAGAAAGAGCCTTATGGGAGTTACATCTCCCTTTCTCCCCCCAAGAACCTTGTTTAGTTTTTCTTTGCTTTTGAGACAGTGTCACATTTTATAAACATGGCTGGCCTGGAACTCAGAGAACCATCTGCCTCTGGGAATGCTGGGATCAAAGGCATTTGCTCACCACGTTCAACCTTGTTTACTTTTTTGATACAGGATCTACATAGCTCAAATTAAGATCCCCACTCCTCAGCCTTCCAAGTAACTGGGATTATAGACGTAAAACACCAGGCCCTAGATATAATGTATTTGTAAAATACATTGAGTCTAGTTTCTTATCTGTGAATTGAGATTGAAATTAGCATTTACATGATACGATAGTGTGGAGAATAAAGGAGACTGCACAGTGTCAGAGGTCTGTAATCAAAGCACTCAGGAGGCTGAGGCAGGAGGATTACTGTAAGTTCAAGGCCAGCCTAGTCTACACAGTGAGTTCCAGACTGGAACTAGCTAGGGTTATAATAAAACCTTACGTAGTGGTGAAGCAAGCGGACCGCATCCCGCCGTCCGGCTAGCTTTACCCGAAATAACTACACAGAAACTGTATTCATTTAAAACACTGCCTGGCCCATCATCTCTAGCCTCTTCTTGGCTAACTCTCACATCTTAATTAACCAATTTCTAATAAAAGGGTGGTGGATTCTTGAGCTGGAGCTACAGATACTTGTAAGCACTGAACATTTTTCTTTTAAACATTTTTGAACTGAATATTTTTTCTTTACTACATGTATGTCTGTGCACCTCATGTCTGCCTGGTGCTCGCAGAGACCAGAAGAAGTCGTACAGTCCCTTGAAACTGGAGTTACAAATGGTTGTAAGCCACATATATGTACTGGGAATTGAGCCCTTGTCCTCTGGAAGAGCAACTAGTGCTCTTTAACTGCTGAGCTATTTCCAGCCCACCAAAAATATCTTTGTAATAAAATGTTTCCCCAAATAAAAATCCCTTAGTTGCTCTTACTTTACGTTTCCAGAAGAACCTGGAGTCCTGTGAGCTCAGAAAGTTGAGCCTGGGTATGTAGTATAAATCAATCAGTCAGTCAACCAAGGCAATGGCAGGCACTGAAGCTCAGAGGGAGAATTTTTGAGTAGCGTTTACAAAGCCTTGTCTTCACTCCCCAGCACTAGAAAGTAGGAAATAAAGTAGCTATTGGTTATTCAGTTCTTTATTAAACCAATCAGAAGGTGCCTTGGCAAAAACACATCTACATAGCATAAATAAATATCTACAAGTAGAGGCATAAGACAGGACATCTGGACTGCCAGGGCTGTGTGAACGTTTATAACTTGGAGGCAAAATTGAACCTCTTCATCAGCACAAACCTTTAGGTGACATTTAATTGTCCTGATGAACAAAGATAAGTAAGAAAGTGTCACTGGCTGAGCAGGATTTGATCTTTGATCTGAGACAGACCATGGGTATTTTTGCATTCCACGAAGGCTTTCACAGCCACCTGGGACACTTTCTCCACTACATCTAAATGTTTGGAATTCGTAGTCTTGCTTCTGTATAAGTTATTTGTGTTATACTAGAGACATATGTATTACCACATCTTCATCTTTTTCTGTGGTGCTTGGGCCCAAACCTAGACATGAATTATTATTATTTTTTTTATTAAAAATAACTTTTGCCAGGTGCTGGTGGTGCATGCCTTTAATCCCAGCACTCGGGAGGCAGAGGCAGGCGGATCTTTGTCAGTTTGAGGCCAGCCTGGTCTACAGAGCTAGTTCCAGGACAGGCTCCAAAGCTACAGAGAAACCCTCTCTTCTCAAACCCCACTTCTTCCCCCCAAAGAAAGCTAAATAAATAAATAAATAAATAAATAAAACATTTAGAGCAACTCAAGATTCTTCTGTAATTGTGGATGATTCATTTTATAGTTTGAACATTAAAATATTCTGAAGTAGTCTTTAGGAGGACTCAGAGGGTAAAGCATTCACCAGGAAATAGGCATTCTAAGAAGGGTTCCGCAGGTAGAAAAAGTACAAGCATGCAAGCATTGTCAAAACCAAATACCGCCACAAAAGCGACTCTAGAGTTCAGTGCTGCCACCTACTGTCCACTCTGGTTCGCACTTTAGCTGTCTGTAAATTAAGCACAAAATTCTCTTTCTCTTGTGTGTGTGTGTGTGTTTGTGTGTGTGTCTGTGTGTGTGTGTGTGTATGTACACCCGTGTGCGCGTGTGTTCAAATGACAACATGCAAGAGTCTGCTCTATTTCTTTCACCACGTGGGAGGTACCTGGGGATCAGACTCAGGTCTCAGTCTTGACAGCAAGCACCATCACCCACTGAGCCCTGTTCTCAGACCTCGTTTAATTTTTAGTTTAGTATGATTAGGATGTTGTAGAAGGAAAAATTGGTTCCCTCAATTGTCTCCAGCCTCAACGTAAGTGCTGTGGCATGTTTATTCTGCTGCATTGATGATTTTTTTCTTGTTTTTGCAAGACAGGGTTTCCCTGTGTAACAGTCCTAGCTGTCCTGGAACTAGTTCTTGTAGACCAGGCTGGCCTTGAACACACAGGGATTCACCTGCCTCTGCCTCCCGAGTGCTGGTATTAAAGGTGTGCACCACCACCACCTGGCGTCATTGATTGTAATGAGATATTTTCATTGTTTTTTTTTTTTTTTTTGTTTTTTTTGTTTTTTTTTTTTTTGAGTGGGATCTCACTTTATATTTTTGGCTTGCCTGGAACCCACAGGGATCCATCTGCCTGTGCTTCCCCAGTGTGGGATTAAAGGTGTGTGACATGGCCCAGCAGAGTAGGTGCAGAATTTTAAAATGATTCTCAACCTTAGCCCTTTTTGTCATTTTTTGTAATTTTATATTTTTTGAGAGTTTCAAACATGCATGCAATGTATTTGATCAAGTCCACTTCCATCCCTCCAGTTCCTTCTCTGTCACCCCTGATACATGAGGGGGTTTGATGTACATGTCCCATTTTGTGCTCAGCCTGCAAATTGACTAGTTTTGGGTTTCTGTTAATAACCATCTACAGCAAAAGCAGCTTCTTTGATGGGGACTGAGGAATGCACTCATCAATAGGGATAACATAGGAATCATTTCAATCCTATGTCCATTTGTCAGAGCAACAGTAGAAGGCTTTCCCCTGGGGACCATGTCCTTCCTAACCATGGGTCCTTGGCACCATTAATGGTGCCAGGCATGAATTCTGTCTCGTGGAGCAGGCCTTATATTCAATCAGAGTGGCCACCGCTGCACCAGTGAACATATCTAGCCAGACTGATTTTGTTTCTCAGTCGTAGTTCACAGCAGCCACAGCTGGGGAGACTGATGCTTGCTTTCCTGGGGATCCCATTTGAGCCTCTTAGGAAAGCTATGGGGCAGTGGCTGGTATTCCATTTACTTTTTTAAAAATGAGATTTGGACAGTTATGTGACATCCCCGAGGCCATTCGCTTAGTAAATCATGAAGGTTTTTATGCAGGCCCCCTTCACTCCATAGTCTCTGCTCTCAGTCCTATGAACCCTACCTAGTTTTGTACTTTTTAGTTAAAATATTGGAACCTAGATATGTATGATAAAAGTACAGGTTTAATTAGATATTTAGATAGTTTGATGACACTTGGGTGGTAGTTTATGTGTCTTTTATTTTTGTTTTTGTTTTTGTTTTTTTCTGAGACAGGGTCTCACTTTGCAACTCTGGCTGGCCTGGAACTTACTATGTGGATCAGGCTAGCCAAATACTCAGATAGCTAACTGCCTGCCTTTGCCTCCTGACTTTGGAGATTAAAGGTGTAAAGATGACTCAGTTTTATAATTAGTTAAAACTATGAAAAAGTTACACATTTTCACAGATATCCTACATAAAATACCATTTTTAAAAGAATTAATTTGCAGCTGGGTGGGCAGAAGCAGGAAGATCTCTGTGAGTTCAAGGCCAACCTGGTTTATAGAGTGAGTTCTAGGACAGGCTCCAAAACTACAGAGAAACCCTGTCTCGAAAAAGAAAAAGAAAAGAAAAGTATTCATTTCTGAGCCAGGCGGTAGTGGCACATGCCTTTAATCCCATCACTTTGGAGGCAGAGGGAGGTGGATCTGTGTGAGTTAGGGGCCAGCCTGGTCTACAAGAGCTAGTTCCAGGACAGGTTCAAAGCTATAGAGAAACCTGGTCTCGAAAAAAGTCTTCATTTCTGAGTTCTTTTAATGTTATTTATTTTCCTTTATGTGTCTGTATGTGTACATACACTATGGAGATCAGAAGAAAGCATTGAATCCTCTGGAACTGGAGTTAGGGGGAATTGAGAGGGGCTCTGTGGGTGCTGGGAGACAAACCAGTCCTCTGCAAGAGCTGTAACTTCTTCTAACCCTGGAGCCATCTTTCCAGCCCTAGTTTCATTGTTTGTGTGTGTGTGTGTGTGTGTGTGTGTGTGATTGTTTCTAGCCAATCATTGAGTGCCTGTAATATTAGGATCCAGTCAGGGTCAGGACCTACTGAGAGCAGCCTTTTCTTCTAATTCTCTTGTTCTCTCCCCTCTGGGTTCGCCTTAGGGGGAGGTGGTGCCCGAAAAGCCTCTGTTACCATAGCAGAGGCTGATTCAGGCATCAGGGAGGCTCTTGGCCGCTCCCGTGTGAAGCTGGGAAAGACTCTGTCTTGTGCCTGAGGTATTGTCTATCATGACTAAACACAACGTAGGGAGGAAAAGGTTTATTTCAGCTTACAAGTCTCGGTTTACACTCCATCATCGAGGGAAAATTCTCACCTGCTCGCCTGCACGCAGATCTTATGGGGGCACTTTCTCAACGGACGGTCCCTCTCTTCAGGCGACTCTAGCTCGCGTCCAGTTGACAGAAAACTAGTCAGCACAGGCTCTCGAGATGACGCCTGCCATCTCGAGACGTGTCCAGCGGTGTCGCAGCCAGACGGCTTTCCACACGCTCTGATGGGGGTTCTGACTCCGCAATGCTGTTCTGCTCTTTACTTTCTTAACCTCAAAGACAAATGTTTTTTTATGATCTGTTGTTGAGTTGCTGAAAGGGTACTTAACTGCCAGTTTAATTTTTTAAAAAAGTACTTATTTTCACAAGTGTGGGCATTTTGCCTGCATGTGTGTCTGTGCACCCTGTGTGGAGAGGGCACTGGATCCTCTGGAATCAGAAGAAATGATTTGTGAGCCATCTTGTGGGTGCTGGGAATTGAACCCAGATCCTCTGGAAGAACAAATGGTGCTCTTAACTGCTGAGTCTTTACTTCACTCCGTACACACACAAACATATATACACATATAATACATATACATATGTATTTGGCTTTTCAAAACAGCTCCGTGTGTATGTGTGTGTGTGTGTGTGTCACGTGTGTGTGTGTGTGAGAGATTGTTTCTAGCCAACCATCCTGAAACTCATGCTATAGACAAGGTTGGCCTTGAACCCAGAGATCCACCAGTCTCTGCCTCCCCAGTGCTGATATTAAAGGAGTGCACCATCATGTCTGGCTCCAGTCCCCAAGTTTAATTTATTTTTCTATTGTGTGTGTGTGTGGACCATGGAGTGTGTATGCAGGTCAGACGAGAGTCATCATTATAGAGCTCTGCTTGGCAGGCTTGTGGCAAGGCTTTTACTGGCTGAGCCATCTCGCCAGTCCCGGATGCAAGTTTTATATAATTTTTTGAAAAGCTTTGCTCACTGTCTGTGATGGGCATATGTGTAGGCCTGTTCGACGGGAACCAGATGTCGGCTGGAAACAGCAGCAGCCCTAGTTAGGCTCACCATCTTGAGTAGCTTTTGGAGGGACGGCCAGCTTTCCTAGTTTTATCCTGCAGGTGGCAGAGTTGGGACAAGAATCAAAAAGAACACCAGGACAAAAATACTTGTCCCGATTTCCTTGTACCTTGGGATCAGGGGACACTATAGAGAGAGTGGGGAAGCTTTGTGGTGTTTGACTGTAAGGTTTTAAGGCACCTAACAACTCTTGGTTTTTCTTTTAGTATTGCCATGGGCGATTGGGTGAGGGATGTTATCTTCCTTTACTTCCTTTGGCAGTGACTTGAAATTATAGGAGTTTTTAGGTACAGTAATTTCAGACTACAGAAATGCTTTAATTTTGAAAGTTCTCTTCTGGTTAAAGAAATAGCATGTTCATATTTTCTACTAAGAGAAGATTGCTTTTCTACAGTTTGAATATCTTTAGGATCAATTCATTTTTTTTTTTCAAGGCAACAATTATGGAGAAAGGATGTGAATCAACCTCAGCCTTGCATTTTATTAAATGATTGATAGGTGTGTGTGTGTGTGTGTGTGTGTGTGTGAAATAGTGCACATATGGAGGTCAGAGAACAACCTTCAGTAGTTAGTTCTCACCTATAACCTTGTGGGTCCCAGGGATAAAATTTAGGTCATCAGTCTTGGTGGCAAATACCTCCACTGAGGTATCTCACAGGCCAGGTCTTGCATTCTGATTTTACACATACACAGACACACACACATATGTTTATATATATACACATACACATATATCTGCATGTGTGTCTGTGCTCCTAAGTGCTGATGCCCTTAGAGGCAAGAGGCGTTGGAGCCGTTGGAGCTGGAGTTAACAAACTCAGATCCTCTGGAAGAGCTGTGAACTCCTGAGCATCTCCCCAACTCCAGCTGGGCATTCTAAAATTAACCAGTAGGTGGTGCTCACTTATCTCTTTTTTTTTTTTTTAAATATTTATTTATTTATTTATTTGTTATGTATGCAATATTCTGTATACGTGTGTATGCCTGCAGGCCAGAAGAGGGCACCATACCCCATTACAGATGGTTGTGAGCCACCATGTGGTTGCTGGGAATTGAACTCAGGACCTTTGGAAGAGCAGGCAATACTCTTAACCTCTGAGCCATCTCTCCAGCCCGCTCACTTATCTCTTATTCATATCTAATAGTATTCAACTCTGCTGGCCCTCTGTGGTATTCCTTTTCATTGATAAGAAGCATTCTGCAGCCCTAGTCAAATGTACATCACACTTTTGTATATAAAGGAAGTGTCTGGGGGCTGGAGAGATGGTTCAGCAGTCAAGAGCACTGGCTGCTCTTCCATAGATCCCAGGAACCTCATGGTGGCTCACAACCATCTGTAATGAGATCTGGCGCCCTCTTCTGGCCCGCAGGCGTACATGCAGACAGAGCACTGTATACATAATCTTTAAAGGAAAAATCTGGTTCCTTACTTGTTAATGTTGACTTCTGGGTCCACTGCTGTTGTGATCCGCTAGGCCTTCTGACAGGCTAGTTCTGGAAATGTACTGTTCAAGCAAGCACTTCCAGGTAATGACGAGGGGCAGCACCCCACTCTGGGAACATTCTGGTGTGGAATGCAATTATGGTGCCATGTTTGAAGATGGATTGGTAGCCACTGCTTCCCGGGACCTCATTATTTGCTGAGCTCCGTGCTAGTGTTTTATTAAGATGCAATTCTTCACGCCACGAGGCAAATGCATTGCTTTACCACTTTATACGGGGAGAGAGTGAAGTGCACAGGATTCAAGTAATTGCCACAGAGTCACGCAGCATGTAAATATTGCCACTGTGATTTCAATTAGGTTTCCATAGTGGCTGGGTCTGCGTTCTTAACAAATGCACAGGTGGGTTTGGGGATTTTTCCCAGCTAATGTGGAAAGGCCTGAGGACTCTGTGGACTAAGCCAAGCTTCAGCGTAGGTTCCTCGCGGGGCCTGAGCTGCACAGCAGCATGAAAGCACAGAGATAGCACTGGAGAAGGGCAAGGCGGCCTTATTCTTGTTCTTGTGTATTCTTTTTTTTTTTTTTTTTTTTTTTTTTTTTTTTTTTTTTGGTTTTTCGAGACAGGGTTTCCCTGTAGTTTCTAGAGCCTGTCCTGGAACTAGCTCTTGTAGACCAGGCTGGCCTCGAACTCAGAGATCCACCTGCCTCTGCCTCCTGAGTGCTGGGATTAAAGGCGTGCGCCACCACCGCCCGGCTTTGTTTTTTGTTTTTTGAGACAAGGTTTCTCTGTAGCTTTGGAGCCTGTCCTGGAACTAGCTCTTGTAGACCAGGCTGGCCTCAAACTCACAGAGGTCTGCCTGCCTCTGCCTCCCGAGTGCTGGGGTTTCTTGTGTATTCCTTATGAGGAGGATGAGGCAGCCCTGGCCCCTCAGTTTCATTCATTAGAAAACAAGGTTCTGAACCCAGAGTGGTCTCCAAGAATAGTCTTCTGAATGACTTGAAGAGTCAGGCATGGAACTGCGTGCCTGTAATGCCAGCTCAGGGCTGTCTGAGGTCAGCTTGGTCAGCATAGGGGGATTCTGATTCCAAAAGAAGAAAAAGGAAAAGCCTTGTTTTCAAATGGAAGCCCATAGCCCTACTCCCAGACTAAGTAAGTCAGAGCCTCCAGCACTGGGGACCAGGAGACCTTCCCCTTTAACAGATGCCCCAATGCTGATCTCCTTGTTGGAGAATTGGTGGAGCAGAGGCACTCTGTGTTTGCTGACACAGAAGTCCCATGCTTCATTTTTGTGAGTTTGAGCCCAGCCTGGTCTACAAGAGCTAGTTCCAGGATAGGCTCCAAAGCTACAGAGAAACCCTGTCTCGAAAAAAAAAAAAAAAGTCCCATGCTTCGTGCTGGCAGCACTGCTTCAGACAGGCTCTGGGAGCTATTGTAAAGGGATAAGGAACAGAAGAAAGCTTGGGTTTATGTGCTGAAGACCTGGTACATGTTAAGCATGTAGCCCAGGCTGACCTCAGACTTGATATGTGACCTAAGTCGGGTCATCCTCCTCCCGCTACCTCTCGAGGGCAGACTATAGATGTGCACCAACATACCTGGCCTGAGCACTTTTTAATGTGAAAGATTACCAAGGAGCCTATTTTTGGTTTAACTTTATATGTTCAGAAACTAATTGCCTATTAATATTTTCTTTGTTTGTTTTTTTGTGGCAGGGTTTCTTGTAGCTTTGGAGCCTGTTCTGGAACTCACTCTAGACCAGGCTGGCCTTGAACTCACAGAGATTTGCCTGCCTCTGCCTCCCGTGTGCTGGGATTAAAGCGTGCACCACCACCGCCCAGTAGGTGATTTTTTAAAAAATACTATTTTTAATAAATTATTTGTTTTTGTTTTGTGTGTATTGGTGTCCTGTTTGCTTTCATGTCTGTGTGAGGGAGTCAGACCTTGGAGTCACAGTTTTGAGCTGCCATGTGGGCATGGGGAATCGAACCTGGGTCTTCTGGAAGAGCAGTCAGTGCTCTTAATCTCTGAGTCATCTTTCCAGTCCGGTGACTTGTTTTTTAAAGACAGTCAGCATCTGTTTTGTTCAGCTTCACATATGGGCACCCATTATATGCCTGCTGCTGAGGATGCAGAACAAACATAGTTACCACCCAATGGAGTCCATTTTTGACCCAGGAAGACAGACTAAAAATCAGCCGTACAAAGTGATGATTGTGCTTGTGTGTCGCAAACGTGGAAGGACAGGAAACTGGGCAGTTATTTCCTTAAAGAGGTAAAACGATGGTTGGCGAGATGACTCAGTAGTTATGAGCACACACTGCTCTTGCAAAGGACCCAGATTTAATTCCTAAGCGTCCTCATCAGGTGGCTCACAACCACCAGCCACTCCAGCTCAAAGGGGGAATCTGCCGCCCTCTGCTGGCCTCCATGGGCACTGCCCATAATTAAAAAATAGAACCAAAATAACAAGAGATACAGTGAGAGTAAAAGGGTAAAGACAAAATATAGATCAATAAAGAAGGATATCATCTCCAAGCGGTTCATTTTTATAGTGTGGACATCATGACTTAACCACTCCTTCACGAGGCCTGTGTGAAATGCACCATGGCATACACATGACCTTTGGAGATGATGTGTTTACACAATCCACGCAGGGCTCCGTCCAGGGAGAAAGATGAGTGACACACCCTGCAGACACTGCCAAATAAAACGGATATGTTTCTCTGTAAATGCCGAAGTGTAATTAGATCTATTCCCTGCATTTCGTCTTAATTAACAGAGAGGTTGCACTACCAATTTTAGCTGATGAAAAGGGGCTGGTTGGCACGTGTGTTTCTAAAGCAGGAAATGTTTTTTGGAGTTGGGTGAGCATCCAGACAGATTCCAAAGCAGGAGAAGGTGACACTAAGGGGACATTAAAACATTCAGGACTGAGTCTCTGGACTTGGTAACTGTCCAGGATCATGTTTATATTTTTATGAGCATCGACAGGGTCTCAGTAGTCTAGACTGGCCTTGAACTCACTATGGAGCCAAGAACGGCCTTGAACTTCTAGTCCTGCTTCTGCTCACAGTGCTGGGATTCTAGGCGTGTGTCAGCTGGGATTCTAGGCGTGTGTCAGCTGGGATTCTAGGCGTGTGTCAGCTGGGATTCTAGGCGTGTGTCAGCTGGGATTCTAGGCATGTGTCAGCTGGGATTGTAGGCGTGTGTCAGCTGGGATTGTAGGCGTGTGTTACCACACTTGCTTTATATGGTGTCCAGGATTAAGCCCAGGGCTCCATCGTGCACGCCAGGCAAGCGTCCTACCAGTTAAGCTTCATCCCAGCCCAAGGCTCTATTCTTAAACCAGCCTACTATGAATTTTTAAATGTGTAATTTAGAATATGTCTGTTATGATACTGTAGGTACATTGAATGAAGGAGGAAATATTGGCGGGTGAATTATATTTCTGCACTAAAATAAAACATCTTAAACACTTCTCCATTAGAGACGCGAACGAATCATCATTTTTCACTTAGGCCTAAGAATGATCATAAAAATTTCACTTTGGAAAGCAGGGATGGCGATATTACTGTCAAAGGAAACAGAATTTAGAGAAAGAGTATCACAAGAACCCCAAAGTGTTGTTTAATGTACACTAGGAAGAATACATTCTGGAGTTAATTTGAGAAAATGTCTACATCCCTTCAAGATCAGCTCCATGAATGCAGAGAGCCCATGGTGGGCTCCAGGGTGAGCTATCTCGGTGCTGATGATGTAAGCCTTGCTTGCCTGGATTCCAGGGTGAGCTATCTCAATGATGGTTGTGTAAGCCTTGCTTGCCTGGGTTCCAGGGTGAGCTATCTCAATGATGGTGGTGTAAGCCTTGCTTGCCTGGATTCCAGGGTGAGCTATCTCGATGCTCATGATGTAAGCCTTGCTTGCCTGGATTCCAGGGTGAGGTATCTCGGTGCTGATGATGTAAGCCTTGCTTGCCTGGGTTCCAGGGTGAGCAATCTTGATGCTGATGATGTAAGCCTTGCTTGCCTGGGTTCCAGGGTGAGCAATCTCGGTGCTGATGATGTAAGCCTTGCTTGCCACAGAGCCTTCCTCACCTCTCTCCTGTATCCATGCTCTTTGCAACCTGGCTCTGCAGCTCTTTTCATTAGGAGGGTGGAGTCTCTGAAACTAGGCTTTTTTCTTTAAAAAACATTTTTAATGACTTATTTTTATTTTATGTGCATTGGTGTTTTCCTTCATGTCTGCTGGGTGAGGGTGTCGGATCTCCTGTAGTTACAGACAGTTGTGAGCAGCTATATGGGTGTCGGGAATTAAACCTGGATTCTCTGGAAGAGCAGCCAGTGCTCTTAACATCTGAGTCATCTCTCCAGTCCCTTTTGTGGCCCTTTTGTGGCTTTTTTTGACTTTTTGAGAGAGGGTTTCTCTGTGTAGCCCTAGCTGTCTTAGAACTTGCTCTGTAGTCCAGGCTGGCCTCGAACTCACAGAGATCCGCCTGCCTCTGCTTCCCAAGTGCTGGGATTAAAGCCATGCACCATCACCACTTTTGTGGCTGCTTTAGCAAACAAAATGTATTACAGATGATTGTTGCCAGTTCCCAGTCAAGGAATGACTTAGAAAATAGGAATTATGGGGCTGGAGAGATGGCTCAGTGGTTGGGAGCATTGCCTGCTCTTCCAAAGGTCCTGAGTTCAATTCCCAGCAACCACATGGTGGCCCACAACCATCTGTAATGAGGTCTGGCACCCTCTTCTGGCCTGTGGGCATCCACACAGACAGAACATTGTATACATAATAAATAAATATTTAAAAAAAAGAAAATAGGAATTATTTGTTAAACAATGAACATCACTTTTATTTATTTTCATTTATTTTTTGTTTTTTTTGAGACAGGGTTTTTTTTTTTTTTTGTAGCTTTGGAGCCTATCCTGGAACTAGCTCTTGTAGACCAGGCTGGCCTCGAACTCACAGAGTGCTGGGATTAAAGGCGTGTGCTACTACCACCCGACAAAACAGTCACTTTATTATGTTTAATTATTTCCTTATTTTGTATATAAGTAAATGGGCACATACTTGCTGTGTGGTGTGTATGAGACAGAGGACAACTTATAGATGGGAGTTTATGTTCTGCAGCTATTCAGTCCCAAAGAAACACAGAAGATTATACTAATTACAAACTGTTTGGCCTATTAGCTCAGGCTTGTTATTTACTAGCTCTTACACCTTAAATTAACCCATAATTATTATCTATGTTTAGCCATGTGGCTTGGTACCTTTTCTCAGTGAGGCATTCTCATCTTGCGTCCTCTGCATCTTGCTGACAACTCCATCTCTGCCTTTTCTCTTCCCAGAATTCTCCTAGTCTGGTTGCTCCATGTATACTTCCTGCCTGGCCACTCGTCAATCAGTGTTTTATTAAACCAGTATGATTGACAGATCTTTACAGTGTACAAGGGTGTCATCCCATAGCAACAACTTGCTGGAGCTGGTGCTTTCCTTCCACCATATGAGTGAGTTTGAAGGCTTGAACTCTAGTTATCAGACTTGGCAATACATGCTTTTATCCACTGGGCTGTCTTGCCAGCTCAAAAGTCATGCTTTTGGCCAAAATAAAAAGAGATGTTTGACATTTTGTGGGTTCCACAATAACCTTACTATTGTCTTCTTAGACAAAATTATGATGTGATTCACTTGATGAAGTTATTTGTTTTCTATTTATTTATTTTTCTGAGACAAGGTCTTTTGAAGCCCAGGTTGTTCTCAAACTCTCCATGCAGTTGAAGAGGACCTTGAACTCCCAGTCTTCCTGTTTTCTCTTCCCAGGCACAGGGATGACAAGCTGCTACCACCATACCTGTGGGCCTTATCTCCTTTAGTCTCACAGTAATGTTGTTTGAGGTTACTGTTCTGAGATGGTTGCTGCGCATTTATTTTATCTGCCCTGAGTAGTAATCATACTTGCTGACTCTTTGGGTGTGTCCCACCGTGGCTAGGCAAGGCCCAGTATCCACTATTATTTAGTATTTCCTGAGAGCTCAGTCAAAGTGGTAAGATTAAATAAAGAGGTTTTATTGAAAACAAAGAGATGATTACATTCACATTGCTTAGAAATCCTAAAAGGTCAGTTAGGATTATTAGAAGGTGCTGAAGAGCTGACTTGTGGCGGCCACATCTACACTTCGCCATTACAAGATGGCGCCGAGGGCTAAAGTAAACAAGTATGTGGCGCGAACTTCTCGCGCCACATCTGCCTAGCAACAGGTTTCCACCAATCCTTTTCTGCCTCGTCACCTAATCAGTAGACACGCCCCGTCCTCCTGTATATAAGCCGCCACCCAGCCCGGCTGGGGGGGGGGGGGGCCCTGCTTCCAGCTCTCCCTCAACCAAGCAGCGCTTCAATAAAGTGTGATCAGAGAAGGATCCTGTGTCAGTGGTGATCTTTCCCCGCTGGTCGGGGCTCGCTCGCCGCAGCTGGCGGACACACCCGGGGGGGGGGGGGGGGGGGGGGGGGGGGGGCCGAAGAGGATTCAGAACTCTACACACGAAGCGGTCGGCGCCAGTAAGTATCCTCAGGTATGCTTCTTGGAGGAATTAGTCCTTTGTGGTTTGCACTAGCAGTGGTTGTTTTTGCTGTAGTGGTTTATGCCTTTTGCATTTTTATCCGTTGTCATAGACCAGGAGAGGAGTGTCGCTGCTGCAACATCTAAAGTGAAAGTAAGTCCGTGGCAGATAATGCGATTTTTCTGCCCTTTTGTAAGCCTCTTGTAGAAAAGTAAGCAAAGATGGGCAACGATCAGTCTGTCTCCGGTGCATGCGATTTTGTAGATCCTATACAGCGGTTACTACAGGAGAGAGGATTGAAAATCTCGAAATCCACTATAAAGGTGATTGTCGGGGATATTGATCGCTCGGCGCCGTGGTTTGCGGTGTCTGGGGATCTAAATCTGCATTGCTGGAGAAAGCTAGGCAAAGATTTGGAGGCAGCAAAGGAACAGGGGCAATTAAAGAAGGGAACATCCTTTCTGGAGATTAGTACACTCCTGCTTGAAAGACGGAAAAAATGTAGAGGAGTTAAGAGAAGGAAGGAAAATGCTGGCAAGACACCAGGACAGCCTTTCAGAAGCAGGTTCAAAGACAGAGGAGGATACTGAAGAAAAGTGCACGGTAATAAGGAACAAAAAAGGGGAAAAGAAAGATATAAAAGAAAAGGAGGATCCTAAGATAAATAAACCTTCAGCACCTCCCTTGTATCCGGTGCTGGATGAATTCGCAGCCTTGCGGCTGTCTGAAGAGGAGCTGTTAGAGGCAGAGGAGGAGAGCTTAGAGGAGGAAGATGCACGTTATGAGGAGGAGAGATATGGGCCAGCTCTAAAAGCGCCCACTAGAGAGCTTCCCCCTCCTTACGTGCAGCCCAGGAGTAGCTGCCATTTCATCGACAGGGGCACTCTTGCGCAGTTAGCTGTGCATTATCCACCTTCAGTGGTGGTATTTCCTGTTTTTGAGGATCAAAATCAACAAAGATATCATGAGCCAGTCCCTTATAAAGAGTTAAAAGATTTAGTGGAAGCGGCAAAGACTTATGGAGCTAATGCGCAGTATACCCACACATTACTGACTCGGTTGACCACCAGAGCTATGACACCAACAGATTGGTGGGAAATTGCTAGAGCATGCCTTTCTACAGGTCAATATCTAGATTATAGATCTATAGTGGTAGAAGCTGCTCACACTCAGGCTCGAGTAAATGCGCAAACGCCAAATCGAGCTCCCTGGAATGCAGACATGTTATTAGGGCAAGGGCAATGGACGGCTAATCAAACAGCCTATCCAGTGGAGGTTTATCAACAAATTAATGAAATTTATACAAGAGCATGGAAAATGATACCAAAAAGAGGTGAAGTAACGGGCAATCTTACGAAGATTATTCAAGGCCCTACTGAACCTTTTTCGGAGTTTGTGGCTCGCATGATGGAAGCTGCAGGAAAAGTTTTCGGTGAGGCAGAAGAAGCTATGCCTCTGGTTCAGCAGTTAGTGTTTGAACAGGCTACTAAAGAATGTAAGAGAGCCATCATGCCATGGAAAAATAAAGGACTGGATGCTTGGCTTAAGGCCTGCCGAGAGATAGGCGGCCCTCTAACTAATGCTGGTCTAGTGGCTGCTATGCTAGCAGTCTCCAGGGGGCAGGGAAGATCAGGTACCTGCTTTAATTGTGGGAAGCCGGGGCATGTACGAAAAAATTGCCCCCAAGGCACACATAAAAAGAGCCAAGGTCAGAGACAGCCAGGCACATGCCCGCGGTGCAAAAAGGGAAAACACTGGGCGAATGAGTGTCGATCCGTAAAGGATATCAATGGACAGCCCATACCCAATGCCACATCAGCCATGTCAAAAAACGGGCAGAAGGGCCCACTACCCCAGGGCCCGAGAATTTATGGGGCAATTCAGGAGCCAAACATGAGACCACCCCAGTCATCAGAAGGGCCACCACAGGCTCCGCAGGGTTGGACCTCCGTGCCACCACCGGATTGGTACTGACTCAGAGTATGGGTGTTCAAGCTATAGACACAGATATGTCAGGACCTCTGGAGGAAGGAACAGTGGGACTAGTCTTAGGAAGATCCTCCAGTACTCTTAGAGGGTTATTAGTGCTACCTGGAGTGATCGACCCTGACTACAAAGGCATTATTAAGGTAATGTGTCATTCTCCGTTTGGCATCATTTCGATTGCACCCGGAGATTGTATCGCACAATTGTTAATTCTTCGATCAGACCATGAAAAATTTCCCTCTTATGAGAAAGAGAGGGGCAAGCGAGGGTTCGGCTCCTCTGGGGTTGAGCTAGCATGCTTGTCTATAGGACTTGATGATCGCCCCATATGTACCCTAGAAGTAGAAGGAAAGCTCTTTACGGGCCTGTTGGATACCAGAGCGGATAGAAGTGTGATGCGTAAACAGGATTGGCCGAAGAGGTGGCCGTTACAGACGGCTGCACAAACCTTACAGGGTCTAGGATACCAAAATACTCCAGATATGAGTGCTAAGCAATTGCATTGGAGGATGGAACACAGTCAAGGCACTTTTCAGCCTTTTGTCATAGACCTTCCTTTAAATTTATGGGGAAGGGATGTACAACAACAATTAAAATTGATAATTACCAATGATTATTCTCAAGTGAGTAAAGATGTTATGAAGGCACAAGGCTTTGTGCCAGGAAAAGGGCTGGGGGCTCGCCTTCAAGGTCGAAGTGACCCCGTGTTGCCCACTCCCAAATCTGATCGGAAGGGCTTGGGTTTTTCCTAGGGGCCACTGATGATGCGTTACGCATCCCCTGGGGCACAGATACACCCGTTTGGGTGCCTCAGTGGTCCCTGTCTATGGAAAAGCTCCAGGCCGCACACATATTAGTTAAAGAACAACTTCAGCTTGGTCATATTGAACCTTCTGTGTCTCCTTGGAATTCCCCTATTTTCATCATAAAAAAGAAGTCAGGAAAATGGAGGCTGCTGCATGACCTTAGAGCAGTTAATGCACAGATGCAACTCATGGGATCTGTCCAAAGAGGGTTGCCTCTTTTAAGTGCTTTACCAAGAGATTGGCCTGTTTTTGCCATAGATGTTAAGGATTGCTTCTTTTCTATACCCTTGCATGTTTTAGATAAACATCGTTTTGCATTTACTGTTCCCTCTATAAATCATGAACAGCCTGATGAACGCTATCAATGGAAGGTTTTACCACAGGGTATGGCCAACAGTCCCACCATGTGCCAGCTATACGTGGATCAGGCGTTACAACCAGTGAGACGTAGTTTTCCCAAAGTTAGGCTGATCCATTACATGGATGATATCCTATTGGCAGCAAAACAAGAGCATATGCTAGAACGGGCATTAGTTGCCCTGGAGGCATCCTTAAAACAAAAGGGGCTGATTATTGCCGCCGATAAGATTCAAAAGACAAGTATTATAGAGTTTTTAGGAGCCCGTGTTACCCCAAAACAGATTTTTCCACAAAAAATTTGCATTCGTACATCACATTTACGCACTTTAAATGATTTTCAAAAGTTGCTCGGAGATATAAATTGGCTGAGAGGATATCTCCCCATTACCTGTGAAGCTTTGCAGCCGTTATTTTCCATATTAGAAGGAAATCCTGATGTTACATCACCTAGAGAGCTTACACCCAAAGGAAAAGAGGCATTAAAGATAGTGGAAAAGGCCATAGAACAAGCGCAGGTTCTTCGGTTTGATCCAGAACAACCATTATTGCTTTGCATTCTGTGCACTGTTGGTCATCCTACTGGAGTATTGTGGCAGACAGGCCCGATTTGGTGGATACATGGTCATACACTTGGTTCGCGCACATTAAGCTATTATCCTGATTTAGTGGCACAACAGGCCTTATTGGGAGTGAAGTTCAGCTTGACCACCTTTGGCAAAATGCCAGAAAAGTTAATATTGCCCTATACCAATGATCAAATTGAGGTTTTGACAGGGACTGCTGATGATTGGGCCGTATTGATTTCCTCATATTCAGGCGTTATTGATAATCATTATCCGTCTGATAAATTGCTGTCCTTTATGGCACAGAATGTTGTATATTTTCCAAAGATTACCAGTGCTTCTCCTTTGAATAATGGCTTGACTATTTTTACTGATGGGTCCAAAACTGGAATTGGAGCCTATATGGTATATGGCTCCCCGCCTGTTACTCTGAAATTTCGCTCTGGAGCACCCCAAGTCGTGGAGTGTCAAGTAGTGTTGGAGGTCTTTAAGGCCTTTCCCCATCAGCCTTTTAATTTGTATTCTGATTCATGCTATGTAGTTAATGCTGTAAAACATCTGGAAGTGGCTGCATATGTTAAACCTAGTAGCATGGTTGCATCTTTGTTATTACAAATTCAGAGTTGTATAGTTCAACGTGCTAAACCATTTTTTATCGGTCATATTAGAGCTCATTCCGGTCTTCCTGGACCTATGACTGAAGCTAATGATATGGTTGATAGGGCTACCAGGGAAATGGCTTTAGTTGCCCTGCATCCTATGCAATCGGCTGAACAATTTCATAGAAAGTTTCATGTGCCTGCAAATACCCTTCGCCTTAAGTTTAATATTACTCGCGACCAAGCGCGTGAGATACTTAAACAATGTTCTTCCTGTGTGATTTTTCATCATCCGCCTCATATTGGGGTTAATCCACGTGGGTTAAAGCCACTTACCCTTTGGCAGATGGATGTTACTCATGTTTCAGAATTTGGCAAACAAAAATATTTGCATGTTTCTGTGGACACTTGTTCAGGTGTTATACATGCCACCCCGTTATGTGGTGAAAAGGTCATTAACGTAAAGACCCATTGCCTAGAAGCCTGGGCTGCTTGGGGCAAGCCTTATTCTTTAAAAACTGATAATGGCCCGGCATATGCCTCTAAAAGTTTTCAACAGTTCTGCTCTATTTTTGAAATTAATCATATTACTGGTTTGCCCTATAATCCACAAGGACAAGGCATCGTGGAAAGGGCTAACCGCACCATTAAGGAATTGCTTCAAAAACAAAAAGGGGGAATAGCCGAGGGCGCATCCCCGCGAGATAGAATATCTCTCGCTCTCTTTACATTTAATTTTCTGACCTTGGATTCCAATGGCCGTTCAGCCGCGGAAAGACATATGGACCACAGACACAGAAATACAGAATTAGTAAAATGGAAGGATGTAATTGATAATAAATGGTATGGACCGGACCCTGTGATACAGAGGTCCAGGGGAGCTGTTTGTGTCTTTCCTCAGAATCGGCCAGACCCGGTGTGGATCCCTACCAGACTGACAAGAATCGTGACAACACTGGAACAGCATGACGAAGAGCAAGGAGATGTTGCTGCTCCTGATCCTGTTGGTGAACCTGCCGGTTCCAGTTGAATCTGAAGAATCTTATTTCTGGGCTGTGGCCCGTACATGGCCCATTCCAATTCCTGTTCACAATGAGTCCACAATATTGCCACAATTTTTTGTTGATAGTTGCCAATTGAACTTAGTTTGCAAAAAGGTGGATGCACAGGAACAAAAATTTAATCAAACTGTAGTGCCCCTAGCAGGAACTTTATGTTTTACCACAAATCAGAGCACTTCTATCTCAGACTGCATCTTGCTAGATGCTATGAATCTTACTGTAGCTAGAGATCCATTTTTAGAAGATACCCCCAATTTTTTGAGAAAGGCCATTAGCGTAGCCCTGCCTCAGGTTAGATCTGGAGCTAAATCTGGATCTGGCTCCTATTCCGGTTCCAATGATACTGTTAATGTTACCACTTATGGGATCAGTTGCAACCTTACAACGCCCAATTGGGTACAGGTTAGCAAGGTTAATAATAGTGATTCACAGGTTGGCAATAGTAATCATACTAGTAATAATATTTTTTCTTGGTCTGTCCCTAGATGCTCTGGTAATGATTTGAGCTATCCCCCTGAATTTGTGGATTGCAGAGGACGATATGATAAGTTTTACAATAATTCTGGATGGGTTCTTAGGAATCTTAACCATTTTAAGGTTAAAAGAAAACTTATGATAAAGGTTGGATCACCCTTTACTCCATGGATACTTATGAATTCCAGAGGAGCTATAACTGAGTTGTCTCCATTTGCTACATTTGTTCGCTCTGGAATAATTATGTTAAATAATTATACAGGGATTATGAATCACACTTCTAAAGAAATTAATATAACTAGTGTAGAGAAAAAACATAATACTACTCTACGGCAAACCAGAGTTTGCCTGGATCCTCCCTTTGTCTGGCTTTTGTTTAATACCACAGGGAGTTCAAATAATACTGCAGTTGATTGCAAGAAGGATAATTGCTCTCTGTCACAATGTTGGAATTTCTACCATTCAGGTGCGATTGTTATGCGCATCCCTACCTTTGTGTTTTTGCCTGTAAAAGCCAATCCTAAGAACTTCCTATTAGCCACCCTGGTTCGCCGGAAAAGGGATTTTGGCATTACAGCAACTATTGTGACGGCTATTGCAGTGTCTGCTGTGGCGGCTGTTACTGCAGGAGTAGCTATGGCCAATCAAGTTCAGACAGTTACTATTATCAATTCCGTGGTTCAAAAAACCTCGGACGCTATGTATATACAAGAAAAGATTAACCATCAATTAATGTCAGGTATTTTATTGTTAAATAAGAGAGTTGATTTGGTGGAAAGAAATATGTTAGAAATGTTTGATATAGTTACCTTTGGTTGTGTGGATCGTACTAAGCACTTGTGTGTTACCCCCTATACTGCTACCCTTAATGAATCCTGAGCGATTTCTCAATATCTAAATGGCAATTGGACAAGGGAATTGGAACAATTGCAAGCCAATTTTAGTTTGAAGATTTTGGCTTTGAATCAAACCCAGGCGACTATGGTTTCGCTGGGGGAATTTACAGATTGGCTGGTAGATACCTTTTCATATATTAAGGAATGGGCAGGGGTTGGCGTGCTAGGATTAATATTAACTTCGGGAGTGATATTGGCGTTGTTTCTGATTCTAAGGCTGATTCGGGTAAGGAAATGGGAAAAGGTGGCCATTGCATGTGCCCTCGCAGCCTTGGAGGCCGGCAACTCCCCCCAAGCTTGGATCAGCATCTTACAGGACTCCTGACCCTAATCCCTGCTTTTGCACCCAAAGGCCATTGAGCCATTGCACTCGGAAAGAGGGATCGATGAGGTTCCCCTGAATCTGGGGATGTGTTGTCCTGGACAGGAGGTTTTGCACCTAAGAGTGCACTGAGTAGATCCACTCAGGAGATCATGACCTTATGCATATGGGTAGTCCCGCTTATTTTTCCCATCCCTGAGAAAAACGGGACATGTCTACATTTTCAGGGTAAGGTCCTCTGACCTCAGCCTTGACTGTCTTTTAAATGTCATAAAATTAAAAGGGGGGAACTGTGGCGGCCACATCTACACTTCGCCATTACAAGATGGCGCCGAGGGCTAAAGTAAACAAGTATGTGGCGCGAACTTCTCGCGCCACATCTGCCTAGCTACAGGTTTCCACCAATCCTTTTCTGCCTCGTCACCTAATCAGTAGACACGCCCCGTCCTCCTGTATATAAGCCGCCACCCAGCCCGGCTCGGGGCCCCCTGCTTCCAGCTCTCCCTCAACCAAGCAGCGCTTCAATAAAGTGTGATCAGAGAAGGATCCTGTGTCAGTGGTGATCTTTCCCCGCTGGTCGGGGCTCGCTCGCCGCACTGACTCAGTTGGAAAACACTTTCCGTGCAAGTGGAGGACCCCTGGATCTCAAGTCAAATCTAGGCTTTGTGGTGCTTGCCTGTGATTCCACCAAGGGTGAGATGGGCAGAGAGAGAAGAACCCCTGACAGCTTGTGCAGCAGCTAGCTTATTGGTGAAGTTCCACACTAGCGAGAGACCCTGCTGCAAACGAAAGTGGAAAGTGCATGAGGAATAACACTCAGGGCTGTCTTCTGATTTCTACATAAGAGTACACACGCACGTTCTTCACCCACACACTACCCTTCCCAGGTTCTCATAAGGGGAGTTCAGAAAGGCAGCTGGTGTGAAAATCAGGTTGTAAACTACAGAGCTAATCCTTTAAAATCAACACTCATCAGAGAACACAAGATAGTCATTTAAAAAAGCTAGGGAAAGACTAAATGCCCGGGAATAAATGAAGCATTGGGGCATTGGGGCATATGTAAATGTATTGAAAAGCACCATAGAGGAACCTGAAGGAAAACTTGAATAAATGGTAAGGCACGGTACATGACTCCACGTTCCAGCCATTTGATTCTAATAAAGAACACCAGGTTTTCAAAGGACATGATCTCAACCTAAGGTCACCTGTGAGGATTAATAAAGGGGTGAGGAAACTTGGGGAGACCGAAGGATAACTGACACAGTTAGAGAAAAACAAATTGTTATTAAAACAGTATGCTGCTTGTGTAGCCATAAATGTAGTCCTCAGTCAGTCTTAAGGATGCTCAGTTGTCATAGGGCAAAGTTGTCATTTAAGTGGGTTTATGTTTCTTCTTATTCTATGAAGCTGCAAAATTGTATCATCACTCCCCACACCAGCCAGTAAAACAACAGACAAACGGCAAAAATCATGACTCCTGCTAAACTCTTTAGAGATAAGGTCAGTGATAAACTGTTTAACCTAATCCAAGAGAGCTGAGCTTGAACCAGGTGTAGGGGAGAAGGAGCCTGTGGCAACCTAACTCTGCCAGAGAGGATGGAGCGGGTAAGAAACCAGCTAAGCTGTAAATCATTGTTGAAATCTGCATGGGGGTTAGGGAGTAAATCAGGAATAGCTGAGGGAGCAGGAGAGTTCACACTCAGTTGCCAAGTTTGTTTCAGAGAGTTCCAGAGTTCACACAGAAGGTTCATAAGGACCCTAGGCAGAGAGAGGCTGCTCTCTCCAGCTGCTATCCATGGTGAGACAGGTACTTGCCTGTCAATGACGATGGAGCATAACACGCCTTCTCATTACCTTGAGTTTTCACAGTCAAGCTTAGGTTTCCCAGGTGGAGAGAAAACTCAGGGGAGAGCAGGAGATTAAAGGGCAGCAAGTGGATGATGGTAAAGACGTGATCCCAGACGCTGCTGAAATGATGAGATGTGGCCGTGCTTCAGGTGCATGGACAGCTTGGAACCGGAGCAAATTCAGGCCTGCTCGTTACAGATGCTAAGGTCCAAAGAAGGTCTGGCGCAGGGCACAGGACAGATGAGAACACAGTGAGATGCCTTGGGTAAGTGATGGAGACAAAGGAAGTCCCTCGACACTCCACCCTGTGTTTCAAGAGGGAGGGAAGGAGAGCACTCGCTTGGAGTTCATGCTTAAAGCTCCATTGGTCAGGACCTTCACTGTGGGCAGCCCCCAGGTCTGGTGAGGGTTAGATGTGATCTCCCTTCATTTGTTTGCCCTTAAGCTGATGTGCTAATTGCCTCTGTTAGGGGACAGTAGGTCATGGCTAAGTGAAATGTATAGGCACCTGTTATATCCCTGAATCCTAAGCTTGGCTTTCATGCCCTTCTCTGCCTTACTCCCTACTATCCTACTGCAAACTTAAATGACTCCAATGGCTTTCCACAGGCTTTGGGATACAGTCTATACAGCTCTTCTTGGTCTATAAAATTATGCCAAGTTTGACTTAGTTCATACCGACACGTTGTTCTGTGCTTTGTGCTTTTATATAGTCATAGCAGTGAGGTCAGACACCTACTACGTACCAGGCAATGTGCTTTATATGTATTTACCTTCTCAATCATTGTTTTATGGGTTTTAATCCGGTTTCTGCTTTGTTAATTAGGAATCTGGGGCAGGAGAGATTGCTCAGTGGTTTAGAGTACTGACTGCTCTTCCCGAGGCCCTGGGCTTGACTTCCTGCACCCACATAGCATCCCCATCAGCAATGCACAGAGTAGCCACCACCTCCTCCACATGTGTCACAGCACCTGCTGCCTGTGTGTTTCTGTTCTAGCCATCATGGTGGGGCAGAGCAATAACTCATTCTGGTGTTAGGGACACTATTTTAACTGGGCAAAAATGTGTTACATTTGTTTATGCTGCAGAAATTACTTTAACTATGTAAAGCTGTGTTACTTTTGTTTATGCTGCATTAGTTTAATTATGGAAAGATGTGCTGCATCTGTTTCACCTTGCCTGCCTAAAGCACCTGATTGGTCTAAGAAAAAGCTGAATGGCCAATAGTTAGGCAGGAGAAAGGATAGGCAGGGCTGCCAGGCAGAGAGATTAAATAGGAGGAAAAACCTAGGTTGGAGGAAAAGAGGAGGAGAAAATGAGGAACACACCCAGGGCCAGAAACCAGGTAACTGTCAGCCAGCTGTACATAGAGATAGCAAGAAAATAAGACAAGGTTAAAAGCCCCAAGGCAACAGCTAGATAAAGAGAAGCAGGTTAAGTTAAAAGAGCTAGCTAGAAATGTGCTTAAGCTATACCAAACATTCAGAACTAATAATAAGTCTCTGTGTTATGACTCGGGAGCTGGTTGGTGGTCCAAAAGAAAAAGTCTGCTATATTCTGGTTTTGATTTATATTTTCTGAGTGATGAGTGAAATTGTGCATCTTTGCATATAAAGGTCCGACTTCTCACTCTTGGCTCGCTTAAGTACTTAATGGCTTTATTTTTACCAATGAAATAAATATTTCCAGTGCCATGCTTCATTATACTTAGACATTTTCTTAAAACGGGAAAATAGAAGTCTATCTCATATATACCATTACTAAAAAGAAGTCACCTGCTTCAAGAAAAATGAAGATGGCACCTAAATAAGTTTTCAGAATAAACAGTGCTGGGGACCAAAGCCAGCTGTCTGATGCATGTTAAACTCTACAGCATAGAGCTGCACCCCTAGTTCTTGGAAATAACACCAAACTCCCAAGTGCTAGGGTAATGTTGCATTGTTTTTCTTGTTGCATGGAGACAGCATAAGGGAGACAGCATAAGGGAGGAGGGCTTATTTTACCTCACAGTTCGAGAGGATATGGTCAGCATGGTGACAGGAGTGTGCAGCAGGGGCAGAGGAAGTGGGGCTGGTCTATAAGATTGTCTGGTCTTCAGTGACCCACTTTCTTAACTGGGGCTCCACCTCTTAAAGGGTCCATGACTTTCCAAAACAAGTCCAACAGTTGGACAGCAGGTATTCATGTGAGCCTAGGGGGAGCATTTCAAATGCAAAGCACAGTGACTCTACAGATGCTTGGCGTATCCTTCATCGATCTCACCAACGCCACTTGTTTCAGAGAGTCTCTTGATTGCTGAGGGCCCTGTTCAAGTTCATGCATAGTTTCCAGATTCCCCATCTTTCTAGTTTTCTTTCAGCCTGGAAGAGGTCCTCAGCCTTTCCCTGACTTTCATGACCCAGACATGAATGGAGATTGTAGGGCAGGCACTTTGCAACTCTCCCTCTCTGGTCGTGCCCGGTTTCCTCATGGTGAGCTCTAACCTGCATTTGCCTGAAGTGGCACAGTGTGGTCATTTGGTGACTGTGCTTTTAGCTTTAATCACTTAGGCTGGCCTCTGGCGGGGCAGCAAAGTCACACTTTATTCTCACTGTAATTAATCTGATACTCGGAGACGCTGTGAATGTCTCCTTCCTTAGTAACCTGTCACTTGCTAGAGTTTCAGCAGCCATTGATGTTTCCTTGCCTGAATTAATTACCACTCTCATAGTTGCCATGGTGTTCTTCCTATTCAATAGATTATGGAATACTTCTATTTATTTTATACACACATACACACACACTTGTGTGTGTGAAAGCGAGTGTGTGTATGTATGTATATATGTCTGTATGTGTGCAGGTCTGTGCACATGTGGAGGTTAGAGGAGTACCACCTTCCACTTTATTTTCTGTAGACAGGGGCTCTTGTTGAACTCTGGTGGCCACCAAACCCTAGCAATCTCCCTGCCTCCGCTATCCACAGCACTAGGAACCCTAGCAATCTCCCTGCCTCCGCTATCCACAGCACTAGGAACCCTAGCAATCTCCCTGCCTCCGCTATCCACAACACTAGGAACCCTAGCAATCTCCCTGCCTCCGCTATCCACAGCACTAGGATTATAAGTATAGGTGAGGCCATGTCCAGCTTTTTATGTGGGTGCTGGAGATTAAAACAGGCTCCTTCACCTGTCCACTGAACCATCTTCCCAGCTTTTGCCTATATTTATTTACTTATTAAAAAGTAAGTTTATTTTATATGAGTATGTGTGTGCTTGAATGTATGTATGCATACCAAATGCATGCAGGAGTGGGCAGAGGTCAGAAGAGGGGTCAGATCCCCCAGAACTGGAATTAACAGGTGGCTGTGAGCTGCTATGTGGGTGCTGAGAGCCCAGGCCTTGGTCCTCTGCCAGAGCAATAAGCATCTTAATCACTGAGCCATCTCTTCAACCCTGTTTGTATTTATTTATTTATGAATTAAAAAATTATTTCTTGTGTTGTATGGGTGTTTTTCCTTCATGTATGGCTGTATACTACATATGTGGGTACCTGTAGAGGCCCCCAAAAGGGCATTATATCTTCTGGGACTGGAATTTCAGACTGTTGTGAGCCACCACGTTGGTGTTGGGAATCAAATTCTCTAGGAGAGCTGCAATTGCTTTTAACTGAGTCAACTCTCTACACCTTCTGTTTATATTTATTTTAATGCTCAGAATTCCCCAATTTGGTCAGTAGGAGTTTCTTCATGTTATTTCTTTTTTTGACACCTTTTTATCATTTTTAAAAATGTTTCTTTATGACACAAAAGACATTCCAAGCTCATCCCACTCATTCCTTAGATTCAATGATTTAAAGACAGAATATTTAAAATTTAAAAAGAGAGCAAGTCCCTCACACCCTATACAGGCAGGGTTCCAGAATTCCCGCTGTAACCAGATAACAGTTCCAAAAGGTGAGGTGTATTTATCATGGACACATAAGTAAGAGTTAGCTGAAAACTTGAACATTCTCTTTTGTCTTTTGAGACAGGGCCTCTCTGTACAGCCCTGACTGTCCTAGAACTTGCTCTCTAGGCCAGGTTGAACCTTGAACTTGACTGGCCTGCCTCTACAATGCTGGGATTAAAGGTGAGTGCCACCACGCCCTGTTTAAGCTTTGGAGCCTATCCTGGAACTCACTCAGTAGACCAGGCTGGCTTCCCACTCACAGAGATCCACCTGCCTCTGATTCCCAAGTGCTGGGATTAAAGGTGTGCACCACCATCAGGGGCTATTTGAGCATTCTCAAGGAAGGGCCACATCCATCTATACTGCAAGGTCATGAGTTCCTCTGTTGGGTATTGCAGACCCTCAGACCCTTAATTTTCTGTGACCCCTTGCCTGCCGGAATAAACAACTTGTTTTCCTATGCTTGCAGCTGCTCTGAGCATGAGACCCTCATGAGTTCCTGATGGCAGGGGAGTGGTTTCTGGTGGGCTTGCAGCTTAAAAGTCCTGAGAGTTTGGGTGTGGCTGTTAGTCAAGGAGAACCCTATATAAACTGCCCTGGAACACAATAAAGGGGGCATTCTTGTTTCAAGGATGACCACCCCCCCAATCTCCAGCCCCTTGCCCAACTCATGAACTGTCACATGGTAGACAGGCGATACATATAGGTGGACTGTACACTCTTCCCTCTCAGACACTCTAGAGCTTCATGAGATGGCATGACAACAGTTTTTGCATATTTCTCAATAATGGCAACAGAAGTTAGCCAGTTGTGAAAAGACACCAGGTTTAGATATCCCTTTTATTACACTGAGGGGTGTTCATCTTTCCAGCCTCTCATGGCTGAACTCAAAATAGCCCATATTTTTGCACTGATGGAGAATGAGCCACCGAGGGCCAGGAAATATCCATTGTAACAACACTTCAGCCATGTGGTTTAATATAATTACTAATTAAAAGAAAATAAAATAGAGTCCACAACAACAATAACAATCACTGTAGCCTTGGTCCTTACCCAAGTACTGCTTGTTGGAGCGTTACCTAGGAGGGGGTCTCCCGCAAGAGGAGTGTCTACAGAGGGTGCCGTGGCTGGCTCATTATTGCTGAAGAAGCCATAGGGATTGCTTCGGGGCACTTGGCAGCCACAGACTTTATTTTATATTCCATCTCTGTTGCCATCCTCTTGTGGTTCCAAGGAATTTATTCACTGGTGCAGAAGGCAGGATGCCATTGACAATCAAAGGTAGGGATCAGGTGGGTGGTGCTTGTTAGTGGCTTTATTTCAGCACAGACAAGGGCTCAAGCCATCACCTTGTCCTTGGCGAGGGTCACACTGACACTCTCTCGGGAAAGGTGAAGTTCTTTCTCAAGAACCTTCGAGCATATGTGTCCTTGTTGAGTGGCTTTCAGTGGATACATGTAATAGTGTACACAGAGCAGGTTTGCATAGCTGTGCAGAAACTTCTGTGGGCATCCAGGGAAGCAGAAGGCACAGGCTGCCTGGGCTAAAGGTTTTCTTATCTCCCTGTTAGGGTGACCTAAAAGATGACCCATTCCTTTATTTATTCATTCAGCGTACACTTAGTGAGTGCCCATGTTTCACTGTAGCAAGGCCAGGGTTATTAAGGCAGCCATGATCACGAGCTCAGAGATCTTGACAGTCTGGGAAGGAAGAGACTAACGTGGGTAAATAAAAATTGTTGTGGACAAGTGAAGAGAGGAGAATATTTGGGAGTGTCGAAGATAGAAAATTCCATTTCTGCTGAGACCTGAAATCCAAGGTGGGTTTGGACAAGCAACGGTTGGAGGGAAGAATGTTCCAGGCAAAGGCATTGCTATAGATAAAGGCTGTAATTGAGTGTAAAACCTAGTTGCTTTGAGAAACGAAGGAGTTTCAAAGTGTGTGGAGTAAGCAGACCAAAGGACAATGTGCCGTAAGGTAGGAATAGACATGCCGAGGAATAGACATGCTGAGTGTAGGGACAAGGACTGCTTGGAGAGGAGCCCCGATTCAGTTCCATGTGTGGCTGGAAGTGTCCAAGCAGGAAATGGCAATCCCCCCCCCCCCCCCCCCGCTTTCTGGAAGAGACGACTGGGAGCAGGACCTGGGCAGATGAAGGAAAATCAGGTAGGGATCCCTTACAAGTGAGAGATGAAGGTTGTCTGGTCCAGGAAGAGGGTAGAGAAGAAGGGACGCTGGCAGATGGGTACTCACTCAGGCAGGAGGATGGGTCTGGAGTGGTCAGGCCATGAGGAGGAGGGAGGGTGTATTCCCCAATGCTGGCTTGAGCAGTAGGGCCAACAGTGCAGCCCATCCACCAGGAGGCAGAAGAGGACGATTGAAGCTGAAGATTAAAGATTCCAGAAATTCCTAACTATGCATAACACCAACCCCATTCCAAGTGTGCAACTCAACTGCCTCTGCTGTTCAGCTGTTGTCACGGTCCGTGTCCAGAGCTTTAAACATCTGACCCGGAGGAAACGCCTAGCATCACACGCTGCTAGTAATGTCTCACCCACCCTCCCCCAGTCCCTGCCTGCCATCATTCTACACTCTACAAGTTTGGCTGCTTTAGATGCATCGTAGAAGCGGGAATCATAGTGGGGTGCATCAGTTAGGAGCTCAGAAAAGGCTTTTTAAAATTATAATTTATTATTATTATCACTATTATTACTGTTATGTGTATGCACTATGGCATGCATGTGAGGTCAGAGGATAATTTTGTGAAGTCAGTTCTTTGCTTCCATCCTACGTGGGGCTCAGGGGTCGAACTCAGGTCATCGGGCTGTGTGGCAAATACTTTCCAGGCTGAGCTGTCTCACTCTGATCCATGAAGAGGCTTTTTGTCCAGTTGAATTCTATTGGCCAAGGCATGCAGTGAGTTCATAGATCACGGTGTGTTGCTTGTTCTGAAGGCTTCCGGTTTCTACCAGTGTTTGTGGGTACGAGCATTCAGGCATTGGGTTCATGTCTGAGAGACAAATGGCCATTTGTACCTGTTTCCTCCAGGTTTTTTTTAAGCTAGGGTCTCGTGTAGCCTAGGCTGGCTCAAGCTTGCCATGTGGTTGAGAATGGCCTATGGCAGGTGTTTATCACCACAGCCTGCTCCAGTTTCTGACCCTTTTGTTGCTCCCAGAGAAACTGATGGAAGCTAACTATGTATAAGCTGCAAGTTCGTACAACTGAAGCTCAGAAGTCAGAGGTTCACTGTTACTTCTTGGAAGGTTTATCTTCTTGAAATCAAGGATTTTATGACCTTCAGCAAAAAAAAAAAGAAGACATTTTTCTTGATTTTTTACTTTTTTTTTCCTAACAAAGGAAGTGTGGCTTTAAAGTCCTTTTCAGTTTCTCTCTGGGCTTCCTATCTTCCCCTGCTTTCTTTACTTCTAACGAGCTAACATAAAGCAGCCCTTTGTCTTCCATTATTCTTCAAAGCTGTTGATTTATCCGGAACAGAACGGAGGCAAGATGTTATTAAAATAAAACAAGTTCCAATTGAGCTGCTAATAAACGCTGAAATGCACCCACACCTCCCCTATTGATTACCTCCTGCCAACAAAGGCAAACACGAGCTTGTAAGGCAAGCCGCCTGTGGAAATGAAAGGTTTAATTAGACGAGAACAGGATGAGCTGGAAGATCTACCACACGTGGTCATCAAACGATTGCATTTCATAATTGGCTCTTTGAGGCGTGCCTGCCTCTTGAGCCCTTTTCCCTTGAAGGGTCCCCTACCGTGCATCGGGATGAGCACGTCTCTAGGAAATTTTCCCCTGAGCACTTCACCAGCTAAGAGCTGTGGACTAGAACGATGCCTGTCAGGCCATAAATCAGGGGTACTGCAACGTTTTGGAAGGCAGAGTTAGCAAGCAAGAGCAGGAAGATTCGTTCTTCTGCAGCCCAGATCCGTCTCCAAATGTTGAAGATGGGAGACGAGGCATTGGTGGAACAGGTGAGAGGGGGCCCATAAATTCCTAGAGTGGAACCCTTCAGAACTCACAGGCCTGGATTGAAAGTCTTTCGCCATGAGAGTGAAAAGCTGGGTTCACTGCACGTCAGTGTTTCCCACTCCTATCAGGACGGTGGGGAGAAGAGCAGCAGAAATATTGCCGGAGGCAGCCATGTAGCTCTGAGCTGTACACCGGTTTTGCTGTATGAAGCCCCAAGGGCATCATTAGCCTTCGAAGGATGGGTTTCCTCATACACACCTGTGGGTGTGGGTTGTGGATTGTTTTTTTTTTTTTTTTTTCGAGACAGGGTTTCTCTGCAGCTTTAGAGCCTGTCCTGGAACTAGCTCTTGTAGACCAGGCTGGTCTCGAACTCACAGAGATCCGCCTGCCTCTGCCTCCCGAGTGCTGGGATTAAAGGCGTGCGCCACCATGGCCCGGCTTTGGGTTGTGGATTGTTATGAAGATGGGATGCAATAGTGAATCTGATTCCTTTCACATGGTAATTGGGTGCAGCAGAGCACTGAGGATCATCCGCTCTCACGGTTATAATAGTTTACCCAGATCTACAGGTCCCGAGGAGACATCATTTCTTCTACTCATAGAAACCTGGCCAGTACTTTATACCTCGGTTCTCCTTTAAAAGGTTCCTCTGAGGTAGGGGGATATAGCTCAGAGTTTGCCTAGCATACCCAAAGTCTCACATTCAATTCCAGCATCATTTAAACAACAATAACAAAAAATTTAAATGTTAAAAAATGTTTCTCTGGTGTGGTGATTAATACACTTAATACTAGTACTTGGGAGGCAGGGGTAGGGAGACAGAAGACAATTGCTTTAACATGTTACATGATTTAGATTTTAAAATCCCTTATACTATACGTTAAGAAAGAAGGTCTTAGTTGGACATACAGTGCAGTGATTAAGAGAACAGGATGCTCTTCCAGAAGATCTGGTTTTGATTGCCAGCACCCACAGGGCTGCTCACAACTGTCCTAATTCTAGTTCCAGGAGAATCTGGTGCCAAATTATGATATTTGCTGGCACTGGATACATGTGATGCATAGATACACATGCAATAAATAAATTAAAAAAAGGAAGTCCCTGGTGTGCACAGCAGGACACATATTTAATCCCATCACTTGGGGGACAGAGGCAGGAAGATTCCTGCGACTCTGTGCCCAGCCTGGTTTACAGGGGCAAGCCAGGGTTATATGGTGAGACTCTGTCAAAAAATATGAATCAATATATAAAAATTAAAAAGGTTCCTTTGCAGTAAAGGATCATCCTTATTCAGTTCTTAGACATAAGTAAGATTTCATAGCCATCTCTCATGTATATATTTAAAAATATTGAATTATTTAAAAAATAAACCTGTTTTGGAATTGTACAAAACCAACAGATACTTATTGGTGTGAATGGTGGTCTAGAGGGCCGGTGTGGGACCAGGCAATCTGGTGCCTAATCCTGCTCTCTCTTTGCCACTAAATAACAGACCGGACTGTCTGAAAATCAGGATAAAGCTTAGCGTGAAATACGTGTTCAACAAACGCTAATTGTATTAAACAAAATATAGCAACCCTAACCCAAAACCAAACAACCCCCCCAAAAAAATCCAAGAGTGCTTATTTTCATGACCCTGTATAACCACTATAAGCTTTTAGAAAGTACAGGCTGGAGAGATAGCTCAGTGGTTAATAGCACTGGCTGCTCTTCCAGAAATCCTGAGTTCTAGTCCCAGCAACCACTTGGTGACTCACAACCATCTATAATGAGATCTGGTGCCCTCTTCTGGCCAGCAGGCATACATGCAGACAGAACACTGTATACTCAATAAATAAATCTTAAAAAAAACAGTACATGCATGTGTCATGCTGTGTGAGAAGCAGTGTCTACATATGGGACACATATAAGACTACTCAGCCCATACTGTGCACAGTGGGAGCTCCCTCCCAGACCCTACTGTACCAAAACAAGTTTTCCAGAGAGATCCTGTGAAGAAAAGTTAAAAATGCTGCTTTCTGACTCAGGCAGAAAACAGCAGCAAATGAACATGCCGTAGTTTTTAAGGGAAGAAGGGGGAGGTCTGTGTTAGAATGGGCTAGGATGCTGTGGTAAAGGAGATGAGGGAGAAGGGGAAGGGGACAAGGGAAACAGGCAGGAGTGACCTGGGGACAAAGGACTGCCTCTGGATAGAGAGGAGACAGGTGTGGTATGCAGGAAATGGTGTTTATAAAGGTAAAATGGGAAACCCTGTGTTAGGATGAGGTGTTTAATTTTAATTGGGCATGTCAATTAGGTGAGCCAAAGGGGGCTTCTGATTGCTGAACTTCAATAAATTGACAACCGGACTTAGGTAGTCAACCTCAGGAGGAGGAAGTGGCCAAATAAAGAAATAGACGTTGGTGGCTAGCTTTAGGAATGTAATCTAATGGTTTTTAGTGCAAGGCAGAAGGAATGGGCAAGAAGGGAAAGGCTTGCCACAGCCACAAGCTCTGGTGGGCTAGTGTCTCTTCAGATTTGGTGAATCCTATTTTAATATGCATTCACCCTATCAGTTCTAGTCCTCCAGAGAGCCCCAACTAATGCCAACAAAAATATTAATATATATATATTTAAAAGCTGTAAGAAAAGATTTTGAATGTTCTGTTTTGAACAACACACACTAGCTGTGGGCTTTGCACATGCTATCTCATAGTTTAAACATCAGTCCTGGTTCTTTCTCTTCCTCCCCCCTGTCCTCCTTCTTTTGAGATGAGCGAACAAGATCAGTGAAGTTAGGGGGTTCCTCTGGTGTTGCACAGTGACGGAGCTAAGAGTCACAGCTGGTCTCTTTGACTTTCAAGGTGACATTTGTGTACCACCTTTCAAGCCTGATAGTGAATTAAAAGCAGCATCCCATACACCAAAAGAGAAGAATGGTCTAGATCTATACCGGACAGCAATACCAGTACTCTGGGATCGGACTTATTAACACAATGATTTGTACATTAAAGTACAGCTAGAGTTTCTGCTACTTATTAAACAGCCTCTCAAGAAACCCTGATAGTTACTCTTTAAGAATAGATTTATTTGTGGGCTGGAGAGATGGCTCAGCTGTTAAAGGCTAGGCTCACAACAAAAAATATAAGGATAGATTTATTTGTATGAGTGTTTTGTCTGTATGTGTGTATGTATGCTATGTGCATGTCTGTTTCCCATGGAGACCAGAAGAGAGAGTCGGAACACGCTGGACCTGGAGTCACAGGTGACTGTGAGCCACCGTGTGGATGCTGTGATCTGAACCCAGGTCCCTTGCAAAAGCAGCAACTTCTCTGAACACTGCACATCCCTTTTAGCCCCTCTGGCAGTTTATTACTAAAAGATGTATTTTTATTAAGTATAGGCATGTGTCTGCATGTGTCTGCATGTGGATATGCGTGTGTGAATGTGGGTGCCTGCTGAGGCTGGAGGCATCAGATGCCCTGCTGTTGGAGTTACAGACGGTGGGGAACTGCCTGGCATGGGTGCTGGGAACAGAGCTTGGGTCCTTAGGAAGAGCAGCAAGTGTTCTTAAGTGTTGAGCTATCTAATGGTCTCTAAGAAGCCCTTATAGAGTATCTGTTCAGACCCATTTTTTCATACCTTCTTACACTGAATTTGCGTGACCTTGAGGATATATTTCATTACTATTTGGCCTGTTATAATAAAGTAATGTAAGGCCGGGTGATGGTGGCGCACGCCTTTAATCCCAGCACTTGGGAGGCAGAGGCAGGTGGATCTCTGTGAGTTCGAGACCAGCCTGGTCTACAGAGCTAGTTCCAGGACAGGCTCCAAAGCCACAGAGAAACCCTGTCTCGAACCCCCCCCCCCCAAAAAAAAATAAAGTAATGTAAGCTATTCTTGTTTTTCAAGCGAAATTTCAAGTCAAGAGGAGCAGCTAAGCAGTGTTAAGGAAGATACTCTTGGCAGACAGCGACAGGACCTATGTTCCAGAAATGAGAAGACAAAGGTCACATAAATGTTTAATTTTACTATGCATGTTAAAGTTTCCATTGGGGATACTTGGCCTCCAAGCAAATTACTTGTCACAGAATGAGAATGAGGGGCACCTGTTGTGTTTGGCATGTGCTTCCTTAACGTGTTATTTGCAATGGCTGAAAAATGGAAACCATCTTCATGTCTTCCCAATGAGGAAAAGGGAAAAAAGTACTGTATGTAATGCAAAACAATTCACCTTAAAACAGACGAGATCTTGCCATCTGTGCCAACATGGACGGGACTGAAGACTATTGAGATACACCAGGCGCAGGAGGCACACACTGCCTTGCCGCTCTCACGTGAGGACTGTCCTGTTGTTCATCTCATAGCTGTTGAGGGCAAGATGTTGGTTGTGGGATGCTGGGGAGAGCGGCTGGAAAGGTTGATTAGTGGCTCCTATGCTAAAGATAAACACAGGCATGAAGTTCTGTACACCAGTGTGGGCTACAGTGACTGGAGACAATGGTAATGTAGTGTGTGTGATGTTTAATCTTGGCTGTCAACTTGATTAGATCTGGAATCCGCTAAGAGACAAGCCTCTGGGTGGGTCTCTGAGGACTAACTGGGACAGCGTGGCCCCTTCCAGTAGCAGCCCAATCATTAGGAGGCCCGTGGAAAAGCTGCTGCTGCTTTTTTTGCCTTTGCCCTTTGCGGTTGAGCCCAGCTACAACTTTGCTGTCCCTGCTGCCGTCCTTCACTGACCACGGAGTCCAGCTTTTCAGGCTTTCCAGTGTTGACGGAAGGCAGTAGCTCTACAGGAATCCTCCAGACCTTCAGAGCTAAATTGGAATCCATGAGTCATTCAGTCTGGTGGACTGAGCAGGTATGGGGTTCTCAGCCTCTCCAGTGTGAAGACAGCCATTGTTGAAGTACTCAGGACATAAGCATAAGCCAATCTGGTAAGTTCCCTTTGTAATATGTATTCATTTCTGTTTTCCTCTAGGGAACCCTAGTGTATGCATATATACTAATGTATAGATTTCAAAAAGACACAAGAGGGGCTGGAGAGATGACTTAGCAGTTAAGAGTACTAGCTGCTTTTCTAGAAGACCCAGGTTTGATCTCAGCACTCATAAAGTGGCTCATAACCATCTATAACTTCAGTACTAGGGGATCTGATGCCCTCTTCTGGCCTCCCGTGGGACCAAGCATGGATGTGATATACAGACATACATGTAGACAAAATAACCATGCACATTAAATAAATAAATACATAACTATTTTTAAAAACTGGGATTGATATGTAAAGTAAAAAATAAAAATGTAAAGCTATTTAGAATATTAAAAAGCCATAAGAAAAGATTTTGAATGCTTACTTTGATTTGAGCAATACACAATATGTGTGTGTGTGTGTGTGTGTGTGTGTATTTGTATGTGTATGCGTGTGCCTCTGCTGGCAACTTCTGTCTGTAGCTCAGAAGTAAAGGAGACCTTTGAGAGAAGATGAGGAAGGATGAACATGCCAAATTCTTGTGAGGAGAAGGGTAAATGAATTCTTTAAAAATAGATTTAGTATATGTATTTGTATATGTGTGTGTGTGTGTGTGTGCGTGCGCACATGTGTATACAATTGTGCATGGTAGCTCATGGAGGCCACAAGGGGGCATTGTATCCCCTGGAGCTGGAGTCACAGTGGGTTGTGAGTTGCTCTATGTGGATGCTGGGATTTGGACTCAAGCCTTAACAGTAGAGCAGTAAGCACCCTTAACTGCTGAGCCATCTTTCCAGTCTTCAGAAAATAAATACTTTTTGAAGTTTTCTGATATACTAGGTACTCGAATATCATAATTCACTACTTTTAGGGTGAGAGGCAGAGAAATTGAAGGAGTCTTGGGAAATTGTTAGCATTACTGATTTGGAGAATACTTCTTTCTTCCAGTAAAGTTAGAATCAAGAGTTTTATTCTGCCCACACTGTAGAGAGTACCCCATGCATCTATAAAAGTTCCCCCAAATGAGCTGAAGGGTGTGTATGTTTATTTGTTTCTTCAGGGTGGTCTTGAGAAATTTAAAAGTTGTCTTAAAGGAAAAAATCCTCCCTACCTCTTCTCCCCTCCTCCCTCCCTCCCTCCCTCTTCCTCCTCCTCCTCCTCCTCCTCCTCCTCCTCCTCCTCCTCCTCCTCCTCCTCCTCCTCCTCCTCCTCCTCCCCTCTCTCTCTCGTTATTGGGAAACTCTTTGACACTGGGCCAACACTCTCATTTCTCTCTCCAGCTCTGTACCTAGCATTTTCATTTTGAGAAGCTATGAAGTTCTCTTCTGCCTCCTCTAACCAGAAGGGAAAATAATTCAACAGAATAACTACTCTTAGTGATAGCTACTCTTAATGATAACTATACTGCCAAAGCTACTACTACAGAATGAGTTTTAAAAGAACAATAAAGTGCATGTGGTTTTCAGAGCTTCAGGGTTCAGGGCAAAGGCCAGTGGGATGCAGACAGGGGAGAAAGTTCAAAGACATGGACTCACCAGTGAAGACACCTATGTCTGGGTTAAAGGCTGTCGTGCAGACTGTTGGAGGCCAGTAAAAATCAGAACCATCTAGGTCCTGCCCATTGGGAGCCAAAAGAGAAAAGGGTGGATGCCTTGGGATTTCTGAGGTCGTTGCTCAGGAAGGGGTGCAACCTCCAGCTCATTGATGGGAAAGGTGATGGTGAGGGTAGATGTGGATGCCCAGTTTGGGGGAGAATAGTCAAGGGTCAGTAGAGTGGGACATCAGGATGGGCATGAAAAGATGAGCTCTGTCCACTTTGTGGTCTGAGGCTTGGTCCACTGTCTACAGAGTAAGTGGGGTATGACAGTTGCTGCCAGAGCATGTTCCATAGATATAGAATATCCAGAACAGGCATTCCCCAGGGACAGAATGTGGATTATTGACAGCCAGCAGGAAAACTGGGGGAGAAAATGGCTTCATGGGATTTTCTTTCAGGCTGTTGCAAATATTTTGTAACTAAATAGTGGTGGTCATTGCCCAGCATTGTGAGTGTATGACATGCTCCTAAGTTGTGCAACTCAAAATGACAAATTTTATCTCAAAAACCAGAAGCATAAATAAACAAAAGCGCTTTTCAGGTGATCTACGGAAGGCTGCTGACCCTGGATGGGCTCTGTGGCTGGTGGAACACCTTTGACTGAGTACCGTGGCATACAGAATTCTCAGTTCCTCCGGCCTGCCCTGTGTGTACTGCTGGCTGCACCCACAGAGCTTGCTGCATCAGCCCTGAGTGGGGATGACTTTCTGAGGCCTTAGACCTAAGTGTGGATCCCGCCACTGATGGTGAGAATCTGGATGCCGTGGAACTTCTCAGCCTCTGTTTCCTCACTTGCCAAATAGTGGTGCTATCTCCCTGGTAGAGTTTTCTGTAGCATGAACTAGGCGTGGAGAAAAGGTGCCTCAAAACGGCGCGTGGTATGACAGTCCAGCGGAAGTGGCTATTATCAGTAACGATTCTATTATCTCTTATATCTGCCTGAGCATGGATTGTCAAAGTCCAGAGTCTGTATGGGGCTGATTCCCAAGCCCACATGCTAGAGTGGCCACTCCATCTCTAGGATGGGTGCGGGAGGAACACCCTCCAAATGAGGGGGGGTCATTGCTGCTTCACATTGGCCAGCTGTGGGCCTCCAGGAGTTGTCTTCATGGCTCCCAGTTTCCTAGAACCAGGAAGATGTGTACCTTGCACCCCACCTGCTCTGACATTCAGTGGGCATCTACTGCCAGCAACCCCTTTACGCTACAGAAAGAGTCCTTTATTACAAAGGAAATAGAACAAACATAAAACCTGGAAATAGCCTCATTTTATTCAATATTCATGTGATGGTAAAGGAAATTATAGGATATTCTTTCAAGAATGCCAGGACCTCATTTTAAAGTTTTAGCTTTCTGAGAATTTCATAATGAGTTCTGTATTTACATCATTTTCACCCTTCCCTCTCCCACCTCTAATTCTTCCTGAGTCCCCTAAACTCTCAAATTCATGACCTCTTTTTCTTATTACTGCTATGTACATGCATGCATGCATTCATTCATTCTCTCATTCATACACACATGCAAACTCATAAAACCTACTGAGCCTGCTTAGTTTTGCTCCTAGGTGTGTGTATTTAAGGCTGACATGATTTCAGGGGGCTCAGCCGTGGGAAGACTGGTTCTCTTAGTAGCCATTGATTGCCTATAGCTCTTCATCTGGGGCGGGGCCTCGTTAGATTTTCCAATCCTCATTGTCATGTCAACTGATGTCATTGTGAAAGTCTTGTTTAGGCAACCATATTGTTCAGAGTTCATGGGTACAGTTTCCTTGTTATGTCTAGAACTGGCAGAAAGTACCCTGATCTTCTTCTTCATAAAATCTTTCTGCTGTGGGATAATCCTGTATGCTGTGAATATGTGTTGCTCTCATTGGTTGATAATAAAAACTAATTTGGCCTATAGCCAGGCAGAATAAAGCTAGGTGGAATACAAGGAGAAGAAGGACAGAATCAAGAGAGATGTGAGGCAACAGTCCAAGAAGCAAGATGCCAGCAGACTGATAAGCCACAGCCACATGGCAATACATAGATTAATAGAAATTGGTTAATTTAAATGTAAGAGCTAGTTAGCAATAAGCCTGAACTATAGGCCAAACATTCTGTAATTAATAAGTCTCTGAGTGATTACTTAGAAGTGGCTGTGGGACAGGGCAGGACAGAGAAACCTTTGTTTACATCTTTCTGCTTATTTGATGTTCCCTGAGCCTTAGGTTTAGAGACCAACATTTCATTGTCAGTTCTTTGCATTTGACCAGTCTCTATTGCTGCAAAAAGACACTTCTCTGATGAAGGCAGAGACAGACACATATCTGTGGGTATAAAGATTAAGCATTTAGGATGCAGCTAGAAATCATACTGGTTTAGAAAAATGGTAGTAGTATGTACCCGCCCAGCAGGTTCAGTTATTCAGGGTCTGAAGAGGCGCTGCCTGAAAGAATTATGGGCGGGAGAGAGAAAGGAGACCAAGCAAGGTGCAGTTGTCAAAGTCTTGTTTATTGAAACAAGCTTTTTGTCTTAAATAGTCCTTCAGTGAGGAACTTGGGCAGGGGAAAGGGGGAAGGGAAGGAGGGACTTGGCAGCTCGGCAGCGCTGCAGGGGTAGTTGCAAGGTCAGCGGATAGAACACCTGCTGTTGGTGATAAGCAACAAACAACGGAGACACTCTGTGGTGCTTTTGGAGCTTGAGGTCTCTAAGATTAGCACACAATGTTTTAGTTAACTTTAAGTTTCTGTCTCCTTAGGTTTTTATCTCAAGGCCCTGTGAGAAAGGAGAGGCCAAAAATGGACCCTAACAGTAGTAGGTTTTCCTCTAGGGTCCATGACCTCTCTAGCCACAAGTAGTTGGTTGGTTTTGCACTACCATACATGGCTTCCCTTCTGTTGAGTGTTAAGTTCTGTTAGATATCTGTTGGTTACTCTCAAGATAGAAGTGCTGTTATTGCACCTTTGGGGAATCTCTTACCTGGCTGGTCATTGTTTTGCTTCATTGGCTTTACATCTGGGTAGGAGTATTGATTTATTTTTTCCCTTGGTGGCTTGTATAGTGTCTTTGGATACTGTGAGGGATAGTCCTCAGTGAGGTGGCGTGGGAAGTCATTTGAAACAGCTATTTATAAAGAGTTTGTAATGGTGTGGGGATTATATCATTAGATAATAATCTCACATGGAAAAAAAGCATCATACAAGCATGTACTTGAACTCAGCTGTATTGAAATTTCTCTGGTATGACACTCAGAAAATAGAAAAATTGGGAGGAAATTTCCAAAATAATGCAGTGGCTGTTTTTTTAGTTTTCAGAGCTTACTAGTGTTACTGTAATGAGAGTGTATCTCTTTTTTAATGGAATCCCCAACTATAAAAAAAAAAACCCAAACCAAAAAACAAACAAGCAAAAAACCCACAATCCTCTTCCAATGATAAGAGTTACTTATTATGCACCAGCTAAACCAACAAATTTGGGGCTCCATAGATTCTTAAGGCTGCAGAATGTTAATGCAGCAAGCTATTTAAAAGATTTCCTAGCCGGGCGCGGTGGCGCACGCCTTTAATCCCCAGCACTCGGGAGGCAGAGGCAGGCAGATCTCTGTGAGTTCGAGACCAGCCTGGTCTACAAGAGCTAGTTCCAGGACAGGCTCCAAAGCTACAGAGAAACCCTGTCTCGAAAAACCAAAAAAAAAAAAAAAAAAAAAAAAAAAAAGATTTTCCTTCTGTGAATCTTCTAGAAACTACGACTTCTCAGAACATATTGATATAAACACACTGTCACTGAAGTGGCTTCTAGTTTCAAGTTACAGAATGCTGTCCTAAAAACAGCTTAAACAACAGGATCCTATCCTTGTTGGGATTTAATTTTGGAGGCATGTGTGTGGCATGCGGATGTAGTGCCTATGGGGGCTAGAGGCATTGGATCCCCTGGAGTCAGAGCTGCAGACTTTGGGTGGTGGTGACAGAGCTTGGGGTGCCCACCATTTTCTCCCGGCTCCTCCCACGCCCCATTATTGTATGGCTGGCTTATGGAGCTAAAGCTTCAGGCACATAGATGCTAGGGTATCAGGTGACACTTCATGTAGGAATGGCAAAGCTCCACCAATGCTTTTATTTCTTCTGTTTCTGTGTTGTGCCTCCTTCATCGTTAGCTCTGTCACAAGGCTGGCTCACTGGTAAGTTCCAAGGGTACTGGTGGAGCTTTGAACCTCCAAGTCCAACATGAAATGCTGCCCGTTTCAGCGTTCCTAAGCAGATTTGATTTGATTATAAAGTTCAGATAGATGATCGTCCTTGTGCTATGACTTTGGCCAGGAAGATGCTCTTCAACTAGATTCCTTGTTCTGCCTTAAAACCAACACTAAGTTTGTGTCTCTGAGACCACATTGTTTCCTATAACAGAAACTAAGGGTAGCGCTGTTCCAGTACACACAGCATTCTGGACAAAATTTAGCTGTTTTTTCCCCCCTGGGGGCGTAGTTTGATTTGGTTTGATTAGGTTTTATTATATTGCCTAAATTGATCTGAAACTCATGATTCCTCTGGCACAGTGGAAATCAAGCTGGAAATCCAGGCTTGAGCTACTGCTGCATCCAGTTTATTTAGCCTTATTCTTAAACTCCCTGGTTCCCACCGTTGTGCTGCATGGTAAAGAGCACCCGGTCTGACCCAGTTCTCTCTGCTTAGTGGTGAGGGTTCAGAGGCTCAGAAGAGGTTACAGATACCCAAGGGTCCTTCCTCCTGTCAGCCTGCTGCTCTTCTGAACCCCAAAACTCCCTCTGCCTCTGCATACAAAAGTTAGACATAACTAATAATGAGGATACTGAACATTGTCTTACACTGAGGTTCCCTAGAGACCCAGGATGGATGCATTTTGATGAAGAGCCAGGAAAGACCTTGTATCAAGGGATGGAGGGCACAGCATAGAACTGGCTGTATCAAGCTGCAGCTGGAGGCTTCCCACGAGAAAGAACAGGGCAAGGAGGTGATAGAAACGAGGAGAGAGGGGGAACGATTCTATTACTCATGCCTCTATCTTGAAGATAATCATTGTAATTTCTGCCCTAAAAAATGCTGCTTGTTCGGAGGCAATGACTGTATTCTAATAAGCACTTGCTTATGAAATGTGCAGTAATTGGATTGGGGTGTGAATTATTAAACTGTGTGTGGGGTGTCATTTCTTGCCAGGTATTTAATGACTGTGTTCAAATGTGTGGGGCTTCCCTATCTGCCTGGAAGATAATACTCCTGGGAAGAAAATTGCTTAACCCTGGGTCAGGGTGAGGACGACTTTTTGAAATAATTGTGTTGAATAGGCCCTAAAGAACACCAAAATCCAGTTGCCTTATTATTTGTTTGTTTGTTTGTTTAAGACAGGGTCTACGTAGCCGAGGCTGACCTGGAGCCTAATATGTAATCAAGGATGACTTTGAACTTTTCATCCTTCTGCCTCTACTTCCCAAGTGCTAGGATTACACGCCTGAAACTACCGTGTCTGTTTTATGGAGTGTTGGGGATTGAACTCAGGGTGTCATGCATTCTAGGCAAGTACTCCATCAACTGAGCTACAGGACAAAGCCATCATTATTGCCAGGAATCTAGAATAAGGTGATTGGCCAGGCCCAGGGTACCTGAACATCCTACGGAGTGTTTTTGCTCCAACAACCTGAGCTACAGAATTGGCTTCCTGAAGGAATTTGGGGAGCATTTTCCAGAAAAGGGAGTGGGAAGTTACATAGGTATGAATTCGCATATTCACTATAATGCATTCTTTTTTCAAAAAAAGGATTCAATTTACATGTATGAGTGTTTGCCTGCATGTATAGGGTATGTGACATGTATGTATCTGGTGCCTGTAGATGCTGGAAGATGGTATTGACGCCCTGGAGCTGGAGTTCCAGATGGTTGTGAGTTACTGTGTGCAGGGAATCAAACTTGGGTCCTCTGCCAGGTCAGTGAGTTCTCTTAACCACTGCACCATCTCCCCAGCTCCCTTAATGCCTGATTATCACCCCTCTGGGCCACTGTTATAATCTCCCTGCTTTCCTTCAGGCATACTCTTCCTCCCCTTGAGCCCATCTCATTTGAGTTACCAGATGATCACCATTCATTCCAAGATTTTCTCTTTATGTTCTTCTACGCAGAATCTTCCAGGGGCTTTCAAGCCACCAGAGGCCCAGCCTTTATGGTGCATCCTCTGCCAGCCCTTCTCCACGGGTACAAATTTGTCTTCCATTTACTTATTTGTTTTCTTAGTGCTCCAGTCAGCTTCCACTTAGAGTCTGCATCAAACTCAATCTCTTTCAAGCCCCTTTCTACATGTCATTCTTAGTTGGGAATTTCCCCTAATCTGCGAACATTGTTCTTCATTTCCTCCCTTGCTGTAACAAAATGCTACAAAGTTGATGGTTTAAACAATGAGGGTATATTTGCTTGCAGATTTGCTTGCAGTCCCAGAGTCTAGAAGAAACTCTAGATCCCAGTGTGAAGCTCTAGATCTGGGTGTCAGCAGAGTCTTCCTGCAGCTTCCATCTTTACCGTGCAGATGCGATCTCCTTCTCACTGCATCCTTGCCGGCCTTTCCTCTGTGCGTGCATTACTGCGGCTTTCCTTACAAGGACAAAAGTCTTATTGGATTAGGGAATACCTCGATGGCCTCAGTTTAATTTCACTGAATCTTCGAAGGGCCTATTTCCCAGTCTAGTCCTGTGGATTAGAGCCACCATGCAATCTTATTTAATGCTAATCCCCTCTTTGAAGATGCTGCCTTCAAATAACGTTTTGTTCTGAAGCAAGGTGGAAATGTGACATCTACATGTGAATGCTTTCTAGGGTGAGAATTCAGTTCCTAGTGGCACTGAAGTGTCTTTATTTAGTATTGTGAAAATTTGTGTGCTTATTATAATTTCCTTAGAAGATGGAAATTCCTTGAAGGCAGGGACTGTCAACACTCTTCATCTGTATCTTTAATCACCCATTTTGCTTAATTTTGTCTTAATTTTTTTAGTTGAAAATGGGTTCTTTTATATAATATAGTCTGATTAAACTCTCCCCATCCACAACCCCTCCCAGAACCCCCCACTTCCCCACTCAACCCACCTAAATCCACACCCTTTCTCTCTCTCATTAGAATATAACAGGCATCTCAAAAATGATGAAATAAAGATGAAATAAAAATAAAAAGATGAAATAAAAACAAATCAGAATAGGACAAAACAAACAGTCAAAGGAAAAGCACAAGAAATACATTCAGACCTCAAAACACACACATTTGCACATACAGAAATCCCATAAAAACAAAAGTGACACCCAGTGTGGTGGGTGGCTCACACCTTTAATCCCAGCACTCTGGAGGCAGAGGCAGGTGGATCTCTGTGACTTTGAGGCCAGTTTGGAGTTCTAGAACAGCTAGCCTGGTACACAGAGAAACCCTGACTCGAACCCTGTCCACCGAAAGTGAGGAAATATTTTACTGAATAAGTAAATGGCTAGACATAAGAATTTCCCATTTCCCCAATTCTCTCTCTATAAAAATCCAGTTATATAGTAGTGGTGCACTGGGCTTTATAAAAAAAAGAATAATGTCTGTGCCAACCCGGTCACTGTGTAGCTATGTGATCTTTAGCATCACATTTTTTTCCTTGTTGTTTTGGGCACATCACTCTGAGCCTGTTTTCTAACTGTAAGATGGAGATGCTAATGCTTTCTGTTTGTTTCACATGGTTGCTTTTGAGTACTAATGAAACTATTTAATCACAAATGGACACCTACTGCATACATACTAGACAGTGTTCCAGGCACAGGGGATACCATAGGAGTAAGCTGAGCAAGGCTCCTGTCCTTGTGGTTGTTGGAGCGTGGGTGATGAACAAGATCTCTGATATAGCAAATTCTGTCAGAGGCATGAACACAAAAGACATCTTAGCAGAGCCTGCTCCTGTAAAAAGGTGTCCAGTGACCTAAGGAGGTGATATTTAGTCGAGATATGAAGAGGGGAAAGAAGTGTCTGTTGCTCCATTGGGAAGAGAGAGGATGAGGCAGAGGGAAGAGCAAAGGCCCTGGGGTTGGGACGGTGAGAGTGAACACTGACATGTCACATGGGATACCTAGCCAGGGTGCAGGGCCTCGTGGGCATTAACCATGGACCCATGGAGTGCGGTGTAGTGTTGACTGTCTGTGACTGCCTTCTTCCTGTGATAAGAGAACAGTCTAGGAATTCATGTCTAGGCAGTGTTCCCACTCACAGTGGGAGAGCCTTTCTACCTCAGTTAGCCTACCTGACTTAGCATGTTGGGATTTTTTAAAAAGTATTTATTTATTTGCTTATTATGTATACAATATTCTGTCTGTGTGTGTCTGCAGACCAGAAGAGGTCAGCAGACCTCATTACAGATGGTTGTGAGTCACCATGTGGTTGCCGGGAATTGAACTCATGACCTTTGGAAGAGCAGGCAGTGCTCTTAACCACTGAGCCATCTCTCCAGCCCCTGAATTTTTTTTTTTTTTTGAGACAGGATTTCTCTATGTAACCTGGATGTCCTGGAGCTTGATCTGTAGGCCAGTCTGGCCTTGAACTCAGAGATCTTGCTGTCTTTGCTTCCTAAGTGTGGGGATTAAAGGTGTACACCATCACACATAGTTTCCATGTTGGAAATTTTTTGCTTTTTTATTAAATATTTTTTTAATACAATCTTTTCTCATTTTACATAGCTATCCCCACTCCTCCCCATCTTCCCCCTCCCCCATTCACTCCCCAGAAAGGGTAAGTGTTCCCATGGGGAGTCAACAAAGTCTAACACTTCACTTCAAGGCAAGATCAAGGCACTCCTCCCTTTATCTAGGCTGAGCAAGGTACCCCTCCATTGAAAATGTGCTCCAAGATGCCAGTTCAAGCACTAGGGATAAATCCTGGTCTCACTGCCACTGGCCCCACAGACTGTCTAAGCCTCACAACTGTCCCCCATATTCAATGGGCCTAGTTTGGTCTTTATGCAGGTTCCCACGCTATCAGTCCAGAGTCAGTGAGCTCTCACTAGCTCAGGTCAGCTGTTTCTGTGGGCATCACCATCATGGTCTTGACTCCTTTGCTAATCCTCCTCTCTCTCTAGGACTGGTCTCTGGTAGCTCAACCCAGTGCTTCGCAGTAGATCTCTGTATCTGCTTCCATCAGTTGCTGGATGAAGGTTCTATGGTGACAATTAAAGTAGTCATCAATCTGATTACAAGTGCCAGTTTAGGTGTCCTCTCTACTATTGCTTAGGGTCTTACCTGGGGTCATCCTTGTGGATTCCTGGGAATTTCCCAAGTGCGATGTTTCTCACTAGCCCTTTGATGGCTCCCTCAATCAAGGTATTTCTTTCCTTTCTTTGCCTCTCTATTCTTCCCTCTTGGGCATATATCCAAAGGATGCACTCTCATACCACAAGGACATTTGCTCAATAATGTTCATAGCAGCATTATTCATAATAGTCAGAACCTGGAAACAGCCTAGGTGCTCCTCAACAGAAGAATGGATAAAGAAAATGTGGTACATTTACACAGTGGAGTACTACTCAGTGGTAAAAAGCGATGACATCTTGAAATTTGCATGCAAATGGATGAAACTAGAAAAAAATCATCCTGAGTGAGATAACCCAGACCCAGATAGACAAATGTGGTGTGTACTCACTCATAAGTGGATATTAGATGTAAAGCAAAGGATAACCAGCCTATAGTCTACAACCCCAGAGAAGCTAAGTTAACAAGGAGAACCCTAAGAGAGACATACATGGATTCCCCTGGGAAGGGGAAACAGACAAGATCTCCTGAAAAAAAAATGGGAGTATTGGGGTTCGGGACAAGGGAGAGTGGAAGGGGAGGAAGAGGGGAGAAGAGGAGGAGGAGGAGAACATGAGGGAATGGGAAGTTTTTAAAAAGAGATTTATTTTATTTTGAAGTGTGTGTGTGTGTGTGTGTGTGTGTGTGTGCACATGCTAATGAGTGTAGAGTGTAGGCCCCTTGGAGGTTAGAGGAGTTAGATTCTCATGAAGCTGGAATTACAAGTGATTGTCTTCAGAAAGAGCAGTACATTTTCTTAACCACGGGACGATCCCCCCAGCCTCCTCGAGTAAGATTTGGTTCAACTAGTAAAGTTTCTGTATTTAAAGCCTTGGGAATATCAAATGGGAGAGCCAGTGGTGAACTTTTTTTCCATGAGAAGTTACCAATTATGAATGAGCAGGCTGTCAGAGATCCAAAGACTCCTATGTCTCCAAATGAATTACTGGATTTTAGAAAGAGATGAAATAGTGTTAGTAGACATTTTTAAAAAGAAGGTGAGGGATTTGAGGCTGGATATATAAGGCACTGGATCAAAGAGACTTCTCGTTTTGGTTTCGGAGTCTTGGGTGGTTTACGTGCAAGGGCCAGAGGGCTGGCAGTACATGCTGGGACACCTGAGAGATGTCACAGGCTGGTATCGTAAGAACGGACACTTTCAGTTTACAGAATTGATGGCTATCTAACATCAGATGCCAGACTCTTCTTCCTCTGCCTTGGCGCCTGTTAGCATCCTCAGTGCCATCCATTCTTATGAGATTTTATCAGAGGAGAATGCTGCAGGAAGGGACCCTGAATATCCCAGGAGGAAGCATTGTCCTTGTGTCTGTTTCCTCGGTGCTTTTCTGGGTTTGTTTCTCTAGGGAGTCGGTAGAAGCTGTTGTGTCTCTGTCCCTGTCTGTCTCTATCTACCTGTCTGTCTCTATCAAACCCTGCAGTAGCTGTATGTCCTCCATCACCAGAAGCCCACACAATCATATCCGCAAAGACAGGGAGAAAAATCTTGTGCAAGCATATTTGTCTATTTTAAGACAGAGAATGACTCAGGTACTCAACAAGTTACTAACTGGTGCACACTCAACACAAAAACAACTTAGAAAATATAGATAGCAAGAGAATGCACAAGGTGTTTTGCTTTTAGATTAAATATTAGCTTTTAAACATTAAAAGAGTAATCTACATATATGAAAAATATACTTCAGAAGGGCCTGAAATATAGAGTTGGTGTCCCTTGTCATTAGATTGCCAATCTAGTTCACTTGAGACAGAAAATTCCAGAAATTTGCTGACTATACAAATATATATCTCAATGTGTACTATCTTAAAAATCGTGATGGGAGGATAAATCACATGCTCTTCTGTGCCTATTTTATCAACAAAACATTTCACTGGTTTATAGCTGAGCCACCAAACTAGTGACAAGCTCAGAAACAGAGAAAAACATCTCAGCCCTCCCACAGAGTGTGTCCAATTGGGCAGACATTGGTGGCATTCTCAGATTTACATGATTAAGGGGCAGTGATCTCGATGCTGGATGACTGCAGTCCAGCTCACGTGTGAGTCCTCACAGACCCGCTTGTCTCTTCTAGGAGTCATGCTTGGCTTTATTTCCAGCATTTACTAGGTGGGGTGGGAATGAGGAAAATTTCCCCTTGTTTCTTGGCTAGGAGTTGCTTGATGTTGAGAGTCTTGTGAGATGACGTGGAATCAACCATGTTGATGAAGAAAGGGATCCTCACCCATTTTTAAATTTAATACAGTTCAGATACCTTTCCATAATGGAACGTATAGAATATGTCTTTAGAATGACAAACACTCATCACATACAACCTGCAAATTATGGAGGCTGTGCTGATGTGGGAATATCTCTGAAATGCACATTGGAGCACGAAGAGAGTCAGAAAGAAAAAGGCCACAGCACTACTGGGAAATGGTACTTCATTATTCAGGAATCTGTCATGTTTATATATTTATGTTATCTTTGTGGAAGGAAGTGACAACTTAATTAATTTGTCTTCTCTCTAACCAAGCATTCCCTCTGCACAAATCCTCTTGGCATGTTGAATTACCGTCCTCTTGATGTCAGCAGTGGCCCAAGTCACAAGCCTTTATGACAAGTGGATTCAGGTATATTCCGTCTTAGGACCTCACATGAGAGAAGAGCTGCTTCCTGAGGCCTGGATGGTGCTGGCCTTGGGAGCAGCAGGTGTTTAGGGAATGGGTCCTTGCTTGTTAATTGCTGAGCAGTGACAATTAAAGGTACCTTTGTGTTCTTTAATTTTTATTTCTTTTTATTTATGTGTGTCTCTGTGTGTTTATGTGTCTGTGTGAATGTATGTGCACATGTGCATATGAGTATTGCTGGGAGCCAGAAGATAGCCTCAGGTATCCTGGGGTTGGAATTGTAGGTAGTTGGTGCTGCCCAGTGTTGGTGCTGGGACCTGAACACCAGTCCTCTAGACAAACAGCAAGCACTTTTAACGGCTGATCCATCTTTCCAACTGCCCTGTGTTCTTTAATCAGTATGTGAATGACACAGGGCCTTCTGAAGGGTGGTGTCCAGAGCAGGGACCTTTTCTGCCCAGGTCTGTGGTGGGAGTATATGCTGCTAATTGACTGTACTGCAGATGGAATCACACCCAGACAGTGGATCATGGCTGTTGCTTTGAGTGTCTAGTGGGTTCTTCCCATGACCTCTCCTGCACTGATTCAAGGGAAGGACAACCCCTAGTCCAAACCTCATGAATCTCAAACATCAAGGCTCAGGCTAAGTACACCAGAGACCTCAAGAATACCATTCCAGAACAGACATGACAGTAAATTTGTGGAGGCCCAAAAATGTGAGCCTGTTTCCACATTGACCAAAGGTCAGAGAGTTGGAACTGACCTCTAGCTCCTTCAAGGTTATTGTGCTTCTATTTCAAACCAAGACTCCACTTAGAAGTCTCAGAGAGCTCTGCTCTCTCAAGGTTATTGTCAACAGGTAGGGCTAATAGCCAGATCTTGTGCCCCAGGAATAGGGAAGTAAATTGTTCCTACCTCGAACTAGAGTCTAAGGATCCAACTAAGTTCTTATGGAGATAACTTGGGATTCCACCCAGGGAGTGGTTTGCCCACAGAATGTTTTGGTCTAGGGTAGAAGTGTGACTTGTTTTGTTCTAGCAACAGAGTGTTTAACTATGGAGTTGCCCACGACCTTCAATTGATCTGTTCATTTCCGTGTATCATGTTAATGTAGCTTTTTGTCTTACTTATGCCTTTTGGGGTCAGGGGTATTTTAAGCAGTTGGAAATTAAACATGGGTGAATTTTCAGTACTCACTGGAATTCCCTCCTGATACTATCCTATATGTTTCTCAGTTTTATTATTGTCATTTGCATCTTCATATTCTTTACTATATTTCTAAACCCCCATGCCTTTACCCTGGAGAAAGATATTTTTGTCGTGCCTGGTCCCCTATGAACTGCGCCCTTGTTTCTAATGAGAATGAGATGGGTGGCAATGACAAGGGCCAGGCAAGCACTATGGGACAACCAAGCCCAGCTGATGGGCTGCAAAGCTTCAGGTTACATTTCCTTCATCAGGTAGCACGTTGTGAGGGTGGGCTTTAGTGCCTTCAGAGTTGGAAGCTTCATCCAAAGACTTACCTTGATGACCTTAGCTGATGTGGAAGGACCTATCCCAGTGTGACTGGCACCTTCTAGCAGCAGCCCAGATAAAAAGCAGCCTTATTTTTACTTCCTGAGTTTGGCCTTCCTTCCTACTGCTGAGTTAATTTATTTCACTGCTAACCAAGGACCAATGGATCTCAAGGAACCCTCTAGGTTTTTAGCACCAGATTAGAATTGCTGTGGCCTGAACTCTCCAGTATGAGTCAGACACTGTGGGATTACTTGACTGCTGAGGCATCCATCCTCAAGGCCCAAGTGGCAATCAACGCTCAGGTGTTGTTATTCAGTTATTGTTGGTAATTCAAAGGAAGTGGATTTAATAAATCTCTCTCTCTCTCTCTCTCTCTCTCTCTCTCTCTCTCTCTCTCTCTCGTCCTACTAGTTCTGTTCCTCTAGAGAACCTCAATGAACACATGTGTTGAGAGCCATTGTGATCCTTTTGTCTTTTGCACAACAAGGAGCATCCTTTCCAGGAACATAGCAACATGCAAGCTGGAGTCTTGAGGGAAGGTTATGAAGCAACCACTACCAGCCATGAAATCTTGGGAGAGATGCTTAGTTGCTCAACCATGTCCTACTGGGATCAAAGAGAACATTTAGAAAGATACCAACTCTTCTTTCTTTGTCTACAACGTGCATCAGTAAATCCTCTCTTCTCTTTACAAAACCTGCAACAAAGAGAATTTAAATGAACTGGACAGAAGTGGAGTAAGTTGCTTTTTGTAGCTCTTGAACAATGGGAACAAAATCATAACCCATGTCACTGAGATAGCATCAGTGAATCTTTTTCTCTTCCTGGTCTTTTACCACATTCAAATAATATGACGGTCATAGGTATGTGGTTATTTGCAATACACACATAAATGAGTGTATATATACACACATACATATGCATACATGTATTTTGAGACAGGGTCTCATTGTATAGCTCAGGCTGGCTTGAAACTGACTTTCTTTCTTCCTCAGTCTTCTTAATGCTGTGATCATAGGTACGGACCATGTATTCTTTTTAAAAAATTAGATTAGTCTTAGTTTGTATACTTTTCTGTTATTTATACTTTAGAAATTTTAAAACCAATGACCAAATCATTTAGTGTTTTTCTGGAGCAGAATATTTAATGTTTATATGATATTTCATTTCAAGGGTATAGCAAAACTTATTTGTTTTCCTATTCTGTTTGTTTGATACAGGGTCTCACTATGTAGTCTCAGCTGACCTGAACTTGTTGTATAGAACAGGCTGGATTCAAACTCACAGAAATCCATTTGTCTCTGCCTCCTGAGTGTTGGAATTAAACACATGTACCACCATGCTCAGCTAGTTTTCCTATTTTTGTACATTGATTTCCAAATCTTCGCTAATATAAGTAACTATATGATGACCAGTCATATCTTTTCACACATTTCCATGGTACAACAAAGAATGTCAACTCCAGAAGTAGCTCTTTTCTTGTTCACATGCCAACACATCATTTTCTTTGTTTTTTACAACTTTAGCCCAAGATCGAAAGACTTTATTTCGGGTATGCTCCGTGTGAAACAAACATAAACTGGTGGGGTGTGACTGATCAAACCAATGGCCTGAGCATTAAAGGACAGTCAATCGCGAGGTGTCATTAGAAGCAGCTGCTGGGGCTGGAGAGATGGCTCAGCCGTTAAAGGCTAGGCTCACAACCAAAAATATAAGAGTTCGGTTTCCAGCACCCACGGCTGTCTCTCCAGCCACCAGAAAAAAAAAAAAAAAAAAAAAAAAAAAAAAAAAAAAAAAAAAAAAAAAAAAAAAAAAAAAAAAAAAAAAAAAAAAAAAAAGAAGCAGCTGCTGTTCCCTCAAACACCACATGACACCCGGGCTGAAAGAAGAAAGACACTGCTCAACGCCTAACCTGGGGAGATGGAAGAGCAGAGGTTATGTTTCTCGTCTTCCTGCTCCCAAGTCAGTGATCTCGTTTGTACCCTAGGATGAACACACTCTGCTGTAGGGACCGTTGGTGAACAGCTTGTCATTTGAGTGTTCAACTCTAGTCCTCGGATTTCCCTTGGTCTTTACAAGGGGACAGTTTCAAGATTGGAAACGGTTGATTTGGTTTATTTTAATGACATCTATAGAACATTGTTACCTAATCTCCTTTAGGATTTGATGTACTCATCTTTGAAATGAGACAATTGGCTTGTTAGATTCCAAGGTTTCTTCCAGTGTTCTCCTTGTGAGAGCTACATTTGAAGTTCCCAGCTAGGGCTGCTGTCTCACAACGTGGCTGCTCTGGCTAGCAGCTTTCTTCAGTCTGTATTTAAAATGAGTTCCCTGACTGCCGTCTCTGCTCTGCCAAGCCAGAATGAAGACACTGACTGTAGCTAACTGCTAACTACCATGAAGGATGTATGTGAGGCTCTGTTGCTTTATGTTGTATGTGAAACATAAATCAATAGAATTTAGGGTAATCATTTTTTTCCTGTCACTTCTGTGATACTTACTATTTATGATTCCAGATATATATTTTTTCCACTACTGAAAATATGAGATATTAGGAAACCTCTAGAAGTCATTTAGCCTAGGGGCCCTTAATTTACATTCTGCAAATTCTGGGGTCTGAGGACATGCTAAAATTATAAGAAGAAATATTATTTGTATGTGTTCTATTAAAAACCCAGTTTATAATTTATATAGAAATAATTTTCTTAAATGCAGATTAAGTGTTTGGTTTGGTAAATTGGCAACTTGAGGTCAACTAACACCAAAACAGTACATTAAGTATTTATTTATTTATAATTAATCAAGTATTTCAGTTACACCAGAAAGTCACTCACTGTGACTCTTTCAGTCCATCATCCCTCTGGCTCTCCTTACCTCAATCAATGTCTTCATAGTACATATTAGTTCTATAAAAGAACATTTCTCATTGTGATAGGCTCATCATACTTATCTCCTCTTTCCTCTCTTACACGCTTACCCTGTGATCTGTTTCTTCATAATCCCCCTCCATTTTTATGTCTTTTTTAATTGTTTTGTTTTATTCGAGACAGGGTTTCTCTGTGTAGTCCTGGCTGTCCTGGAACTCGCTCTGTAGACCAGGCTGGCCTCAAACTCAGAGATTCTCCTGTCTCTGCCTCCCAAGTGCTGGGCTTAAAGGCGTGCACCACTACTGCCCAATTTGTTTTCATGTCATCTTAGGGTTTCTGGATTCCATATATGAGAGATAATATGTAGTATTTATCCTTCTGAATTTGTTTTACTTAGCACTCTAATATCGAGTTCTATCCATTTTCTTGTAAAGGATAATGATTATTAATTACATGTATGCAAGTGTGTCTCTCTGTGTTGTGTGCGTATATGTGTGTAGTATCCACAGAGGTCAGAGGTATCAGATGCCTGTCCAGATGAAGTTATGAGTGGTTGTGAGCTGCTGGTCATGGGTGCTGGGAGTTCAGCTCAGGTCCTCTGGTAGAGCAGAAAGCACTCTTAACCACAGAGCCATCATCTCTCCAGTCAGAGCCGTCTCTTTAAGCCCAAAGAATATTTTTTGCAGCCGAACAATACTTCATTGTCATATATATACTACCTTTAAAAAAATCCATTCATTTATTGATGGGAATTTAGGCTGATATCATAACTTGAATATCACAACAAATATGAAGGTGTCATGTCTCTGTGGTATGATGGCTTATATTTCTTTGAGTACACAATTAGGAGTGGTATAGCTCAGAAGAAAATGAAATTTCAGATAGGTTTTTATAAGGCTACCATTAGTCTGATATCAAAGGCTACTGGTCCATATCCCTGAAGAATAATGATGTGAAAATCCTTAAGAAAGACTAGTAGGGCCAATACAGCATCACATTAAGAGGCTCACACACCATGGCTCTCCTGGATTTATCCCTGAGACGTAAGAAGGATTTAACATATAAATATCATTTGATGTGAATTAACGGCTCAGCAGAGTAAAAGATAAAACCACATGAACATCTTATAGATACAGAGAAAGTATTTAATCAAAATTCAGTACTCTTTCGTGTTATAAAGCTGAAACATTATTAAGAGCAGAATGTTTTCTCTCAGTAAAAGAAACAAGGCACAGATGCAATGACTCATATTTTCTGTAAACATAATGCTAGAAGTTCTATTCAGATAGATTGGGCAAGAAATAAAAGCACTCGGATGGCAAGGAAGAAGCAATACGACACAATATCATACATGTGTCTACTTCTTACTCCATTTTTCTTTGACAGCTTCACACATGGATGTAATGCATTCTGCTTGCTCTCACCTCTTACCTTGTCCTGTGTCCCTCCCACTCCTTCAGCTCTCTCTTCTCTCTACAAATATCTTTCCCACATTTGTGAGCATTGTGTCTATAGCTGGTGAGACAGCATTGTACATTGGGTCTGTAGCTAACGATACAGGCCTGTGCTTTTTATTGGCATTAGGATTTAGTGTTCTTAACACAGTAAGGCCACATTGAAAACAATGCTGAAGTTTGCTTGTTGAATTAGCTATTATTATCTGAAAAATTATGTGTGTATGCTTCTGTTAACCTATGCGTAGGTGCTCTTGGAGGCCAGAAGAGGGCATCATGGAGCTGGAGTTGTGGGTGACTATGAGAGCTATGTGCTCTTGAGTTGTCTCTTCAGCCCCCAAAATTAAATTGAATTTTTAGAAGTCCCAAACTTTTCCCTTGTAGAGGTCACAAACTACTCCCCCCTCCCCGAGGGTTTCTGTTTAACAGCCTGATCTGTCCTGGAACTAGCTCTTGTAGACCAGGCTGGCCTCCAATCCACAGAGATCAGCCTGTCTCTGCCTCTGGACTGTTGGATTAAAGGCGTGCGCCACCACCACCTGGCTGAGGTCACAAACTATTAAATACCAGTTTCAGATCATCACAAGTGTTTGGATGGAGCTTTCCTGTAAGGGGTCACAATAGCAAATGTCTCATGCTGGACGACTTGGAAAACAGAAACACTGGTGACCGACTTGTCTGTGGCATTTCCTGACCTTCCATCATCCCCTGTGTGTGGCTCCTGGTCTGGGGTTCTGTTTATTTTTTGGCATGTGGGAGAATCCTAGTGCCCCACATTGTTCTCCACCTATTAATCCTGTTTGGCTCTTTTTCTTGTACTGTTTGGACTGTCGGCCTGCTCTCTGGTGTCAGCTCTGCTCGTTTCTCCCGAGATTTTGGTCTGAGCGATCAGCATGTCCTTTGTCCACTTGCTAATGAAGGCTCGGTACCATCTGGACTTTTTTAGAAATTGCCTACTAGGAAAAAGTGTCTCAATTGGGAAGCTGCAGCAGACAAGGAGGGCCAGTGGGCAACCTGCTCTGGAGCAGAGACTGTGAAGAAGGCCTTTGCGATGCCGAATGGGCAATGAGTGCCTCTCATCCTGGCAGCTCCAGACTCGCTGTTACACACACCCATGGGAGCCCTGCTGCATGTCCCTGTAAGTCTCTGTCATGTCTGTGGGGAGGGGCCTTTACACGGAAAATGCCAAAATAATCCCTTCCGTGTCTCATTTCCTCTTCCTCAGTCCACCATGAGCTCGGGACCATTTTTATCCACTTTGGTAATGTTGAAAAAGGAATGAAGGCTGCCCAAGACATCCCCACTATAGTTCCTCAGGTGTTTTCATTTAGTTTTAGAATAACATTTAAAATAGCTGATTAAAACTTTTGTTCAGGGGGCTGGAGAGATGGTTCAGCCATCTGGAAAAGTAATAATTGCTCTTCCAGAGGACCTGGGTTCAATTCCCAGCACCAACATGTCAGCTCACAACTGTCTGTAGCTCCAGTTCCAGGGAACCAGACAACCTCACACAGACATATGTGCAGGCAAAACACCAACACGCAAAAAGTAAAAACAAACAAATAAATAAAATGATCAGCAGGATGGTGGTAGTGAACACCTTTAATCCCAGCCATTTGGGAGGCAGAGGCAGGTGGTTCTCTGAGTTTGAGGCCAGCTTGGTCTACAAAGTGAATTCCAAGACAGCCAGGTTTACTGCCTTGAAAAATAAAATTGATTTTTAAGCAAGCAAACAAAAAACCTTTTTATGGATTAACATTTTTAATTGATTTTATTGAGCTATATATTTTTCTCTGCTCCCCTTCCTTCTTTTCCCCTCCTTTCTACCCTCTCCCATGACCCCCATGTTCCCAGTTTACTCAGGAGATCTTGTCTTTTGCTACTTCCCATGTAGATTAGATCTATGTGTGTCTTTCTTAGGGTCTTCATTGTTGTCTAGGTTCTCTGGGATTGTGATTTGTAGACTGGTTTTCTTTGCTTTACATTTAAAAACCACGTATGAGTGAGTATGTATAATATTTGTCTTTCTGGGTCTGGGTTACCTCACTCAATATGATGTTTTCTAGATCCACTCATTTGCCTGCAAATTTCAAGATATCATCATTTTTTTCTGCTGTGTAGTACTCCATTGTGTATATATACCATATTTTCCTTATCTATTATTCAGTCAAGGGGCATTTAGGTTGTTCCCAGGTTCTGGCTATGACAAACAATGCTGTTATGAACATAGTTGAGCACATGTCCTTGTGGTACGCTTGAGCATCCTTTGGGTATATACCTAAAAGTGGTATTGCTGAGTCTTGAGGAACGTTGTTTCCTAATTTTCTGAGAAATTACTATACTGATATCCAAAGGAGATGAACCAGCTTGCACTCCCACCAGCAATGCAGGAGTGTTTCCTTTACCCCACATCCTCTCCAGCATAAGTTGTCATCGGTGTTTTTGATCTTGGCCATTCTTACAAGTGTAAGATGGACTCTCAGAGTTGTTTTGAATTTCATTTCTCTGATTGCTAAGGATAAACCCTTTTGTTCATTAAGCTCAGCATCTGGGCAGAGTGACATGTCCTCACTCCAATTCCTTACCCAGACCCCAGCTGGGGATTTAATGCAGGACCTAGCATATTCTAGGTAAGCCTGTTTCAGTGAGCTACCTCATGTTCTTTGTTGAAAGCTGGAGACTTTAGGTAATATAACGTGGCATATTTTTCCCTTGCAGAAGACTTGTTATTACAGTTCTTTATCGTTTAATAACCTTAAAAACCAATTCTGTATTTGTTGTCATAGTCTCACTGAGTCTCAATGAGCTAATATGGGGCAAAACTTTTTAGAAATGCATCCCCAGTCCTTGCCCAGGCACTGTCAGTTAGGCAGAGCTTCAGTGCTCAGCTCATTTAGCCTTGACTTCCAGCCATAGCAGAGCCCCTTTGTTAGCTAGAGGGAGAACTTAAGACCTCCATGAGTCTTCCCTTAGCACTCTCATAACCCTCCCTGTAACTTCCTGAACACACAGCAGTATGTTAGAGCTTTAAAAAACCACTTATATGCATATCGTTTCTTGTACCTTTTGAAACTTTTTTGCATTTATTTACTTACTAATGCTTTGTTAGCATATATTATACAATGGGTTTCATTGTCACATTTTAATACAATGTATTTCAATCCTATCCACCCCATTACCCCCTCTTGTCATCCTTCTACTCTGGCTAACTCCCTCCCACTTCCCAACTGGCCCCTTCTACTTTCATAGTTTTTTTTTTTGTGGGCGACTCAATGAGTTTCATTAGGGAAGTTTATTGGCACAAGGGTAAGGATTCATAGGGGCACAGATGCAGTCTCTTTTCGGTTACTAATGACCACTACAAAAGAGAAGCTTCTCTGACCAAAGCAGACAGCAGCACTAACCTATGGGCCTAAAGGGTTTTTTTTTTTTTTTTCTTTTATTGGATTTTCGAGACAGGGTTTCTCTGCAGCTTTTTTTAGAGCCTGTCCTGGAACTAGCTCTTGTAGACCAGGCTGGCCTCGAACTCACAGAGATCCGCCTGCCTCTGCCTCCCGAGTGCTGGGATTAAAGGCGTGCGCCACCGCCGCCCGGCTAAGGGTTTTTTAGAAGACAATTTGACTTCTAAATAGAGGCCCATCATCTACTTAGCAAATCAGCAGCAATCGCTTCCCCACGGGAACCTGTGATCTCCCTAGCTTCTGGCTTTTGACTGAGTTTACAGTACCAGAGAAGAATTGCCTCCTGTGAAATGAGCATTAATTGTATTTAACCAGTCAAAATGTGTTTGGTTACCCCGATCACAGAGTTGCCATTGGTGTGCTAGTGGCCTCGTCTTTCTCAGTCAGGATTAGAGCACACAGTGTCCACAGCTGAGCAGGACCACAGATGACTCTCTCCCCAGCACCTTCTAGCACTCCAAGTGCTATCTAGTGAGGAGGAAGCTTCCAGCCCAGCTTGATTTCTCTAGGTCCAGTAACCAGGGTGTGCTGTCTTGAGCAATTGAGTCTTACCATCTAGCTATGGTGGGCAACCATCAAGGGTGGAAACTGCCTGTATTATTTGGGAGACTTATGGGACTTCCCTGACCAACAGCTTTTAAGGAGGCAACCCACATATGGCATTCATATTTTAGTTTAATAATCTATGGCTTCTAGGAGCAGTTTTAGCTATCTGGGGTGGGAGGAGACACTCTTCAAACTTTGTTTTCATTTAATTTTATTTTTTAATTATCTTATGAAGTATCAGATTTCCATATGACTTTTTCATATATTGTTTATTTTTAGATAACCCTTCCTTCCCCTATCTCACACTCCCTCTTTCATCTCTAGTGTTCACCGGTTTTCACATCAGAAGTCCACTATCTCCCTCCAACCACTTAAATAATCCTTTCCCCCACTTTTCATGGGCTCCTTTTTAGTTTCTATACAAATGTACTCCCACACCAGTGCACATATATAGTAGTCAGAAGCTAGGATACTTATATGAGAGAAGAGAGATCTTATGGAGTTCATCTTTCTGAGCCTGAAAGTACATTATTTACGTCAGCCATTTTCCTATGAATTTTATGCCTTTACAGCTGGGTAAAAATTCCATTGTGTTTTCATACCACATTTTCATTATCCATTATCAGTTGATGGGCATCTATAAAGTCGATTCTATTTCCTTGCTACTGGGAGTAGTGCATCCGTAAACAAGGATGGACGAGGGTCTCTGTGGCAGGATATAGTCCTTTGGGAGTATGCCAAGAGGTGGTCCAGCTGGGTCATCTGAAAGTTCTATTTCTTGAAAAGCTTCCAGACTGGTTTCCATAGCAGCTGTACTAGCTTACACTCCCACCAACAGTGGATAGGGTTCACCTTTCTCCACGTCTTCATCAGCATTGTTCTTGTTTTCATTGTGATCCTATCCTGACTGCGGAGAGATGGAACTCAAAGTTTTAATTTGCATTTTCCTGATGGCTGAAGGCGCCGAATGCTTTAAGGAATATTTATTAGGCTTCTCTCTTTCTTGAACTCTTAGCCCATTTTTATTTTTCCTTTTGGGTTGTTTGTTTCCTTGTTTAGCTTTCTGAGTTATTTTTATATTCTGAATATTAATTCTGGGTTCTCCTTCCCCAGCTTTGGGAATACTGTCTCCCACAGACTCCTCTGCGAAGGATCCTTCTCGCCTCTGAGTCTTCATCGGAGTGATTCCTGCTGCTGTCCTGGCTTGTGGGTCTGTGGGTGTCATAGGTGGTGTCTCAGATCTGGCCAACAAAATTCCCTCAGGGCTCCCATTGTAAATGCTGGCCCAGCCTCTATTTAGCTCTTGGAGCCTGTGTGAAAGCTCCCAGGTGAGTTTTGGTTTCCACCAGGCTGTCAGCTCCCTGGATGCCATGTCGGTTTGATTTTCTTTTCTGCAGTCTCATAGTATTTTGTTAGTGAGATTTCAGTGTATCATCCTGAGACACTAGGTCTGAGCTTCTAGGGAGTGTGTTCCATAGCGGGGCTGGGTGTCTGAGCTGCTGCCAAGCTGAATTCTTTTTGAAATGGAATCTTGCTTCTATTCTGTTGGTTGTCAGTGCTTTGGACCCAGCTATAGAGAGAGAGATCTTCCCCACCTTCTCTTTCTGTTATTGCTGCAGCTGCTCTGGGTGTGCTCTGTTTTCCAATGTCAATTGCTTTTCTGATCGCAATTTTTCAAATTTCCTCCGGTTATTCCCTGAAGAATCTGGTCTTCTCTGCCACACCACTGTCTGCCATCTTGGGTTCCTCCTTATGAGGAGGAACCTTTGAGCTTTTTGATTGGCCCATTGATCACCCCAGCTGTCACCCACTGCTCCAGTCAGCAATCACTTTCAACAAATGCCTCCAGCGGAGACTATGCTCAGACAGAGTGAGTTCCAAAGCAGGCCAAAGAAGGAGTCTCACGTGCAGTCTTCCAGGGAAACCCCAGGCAGGTTGGAGATTGGTGATCGTCTGGTCATGAGGAAGCACTCCATCCCTATTCTATCCAGCAGCAATCACCTGGGGATGCTTTGATTGGCCGATCATAGGACGTTGGTCTTTAGGTACTGCTGACGCTAGGGAGAAAGGAGCGTGGAGGGCAAGCTAGTAATCTCGTTCTTACTGGCACCCAGCCAAGGCCCTGCAGGCTACTGCTAGCTTTTGGCTAATTTCTGTAGTTCTGAAGAAAGTTGGCTTTGATGACCCCATTCCCGTTGTTTTTATAGAGAAAGCTTTTAGGTAGATTCTCTCTCATTGTCACTGATGTCAGCTCACTCACACATTTATTTTACTCTTTAGTTTGCTTCTTCAATGCTATGTATCTTTGCAATGTTTTCGGTGAGGAAACACATCACACATTACTTCCCTTCTGTGATGTGGATTTGGTGATTGCACACATGTGCTGTTGTTATTCAGTCTGATCATGTTGTCATACGTCCTAGTTAAGGGGAGTTAGAGGTGTGATTGCATTCATATTTGAATAATTTTTGCAAGCTTGCTCCACAGGTGCTGTGTGCTCATCTGTGAGGAAGGATATAAAGACAGTTCTTTAAAAGTGAATTTGAGGGCTGGAGAGATGGCTCTCCCAATAAATGTGCTGAGAGTCCAGCTTGATTGCCTGGGTTTGATCCTATGGGTTTACATGATGATAGGAGAGATCTAACTCTAAAACATTGTCCCCTGACCTTCACACATGGTCCTAGTTAGGTTTTTAATGTTGTCATAAAGACCATGACTAATAGTGACTTGGGGAGGAAAGGGTTTATTTGGTGCATATATCTAAGGTCCCAGTGCATTGAGAGGAAACTAAGGTGGGGACTCTGGAGGTGGGAGGTCCAGGAGGATAGGATTCTGGTGGGTGGCAGGAGCTGAAGTAGAGGCCCACATTGCTCATTAGTTTGTTCCCTATAGTTTGCCCAAGCTCTGGGATTAAAAGTGTATACCACCACTACCTGGTTATTGTCAATTATTGACAGCCACTGCCTGCAGGAAGCATTAAATCTCTAATACTTCCGGCCTCCTGTGGCATAGGGCACTCTCTGGCCAAAAGAAGCTGAGCCATTATACTCTGTAGCATAAAATGTGTTGGGGTTTGGGCTGGGCACCAATGGAACGTTGTCTTCTTGGCATAACAAGGCTGTTACAATCTAAATCATAGAAGAGTGGATAGCTCTCATGAGACCTCTCTCACAAAGATCCATCCTGTTGATGCTCCCTCATAGAAGGAGAAGTAGGGGTGGGCTGTTAGGTCCTTACTTGAGAATCTAGCTGCTTAGTTCCTTCTGCAACCCCTTCTAGCCCTATATAATCCTCCCTAGAAGCTTGTGGTTTTGGAAGAAGCTAGAATATGTGGGAGGTGGAAGATAAATAAATAAATAAATAAATAAATAAATAAAATGCTTAAAACAAACACACAGCTATGGGTAGGGGTAGGGATCCTTATAGATAAGTAATTGTTTTTTTTTTTTTTTTTTTTTTTTTTTTTTTTTTTTTTTTTTTCGAGACAGGGTTTCCCTGTAGTTTCTAGAGCCTGTCCTGGAGCTAGCTCTTGTAGACCAGGCTGGCCTCGAACTCAGAGATCCGCCTGCCTCTGCCTCCCGAGTGCTGGGATTAAAGGCGTGCGCCACCACCGCCCGGCATAGATAAGTAATTGTGTCTCATTTGGCAGCCTACCTTCCTGTACCAAAGACACTAGAATGTAGAAGTGTAGATTCTATGTAGGCACCAGCTTGACATCTCCTTGTTCAAAGAGCTGTGTGGGTGTTGTCTTCAGCAATGGGGCCTGGCTTTCAATTTGTGGAGAGCAACCTATTGTATTGGCCACAACCTGGGTTGTTTGGGGAGACCCCTTTGGCCAACAACTCAATTGGATATAATCAAGTCCTGATACTGGAAGGTTTGTTTGTTGGCAAGAGATGGCCAGTTGAAATTACTCCAAACTTAAAGCAACACGTTTATCACCTCCTGCTTTTGTAGTTCAGGAACTTATAGTTTTAGGGTGTCTCACAAGGCTGGAACTCAAGGGTAAGCCATAGCAGGTGTCTCATAGGAAGACTGAATAGCATTAGGGTATCTTTCCAAGATCATTCACATGGTGCTTTTGGCAAAGTTTAAGGTTTTCTAAGGGATGCTGGGCTGAGATCAGTGTTCCTTCACTGGTTGTTAGTTTAAATCTCCAGCCCCAAATCTTTGTCATAGGGTCTTCTTTGAGATGGCATCTTCCTTTACCAGAGTCACCCCAAGAGTTTTCTAGTAAGACAGAAACCACCAGCTTTGGTAACTTAATCACCTGTGGAAGCATCATCCCATGATCCTTGCCATATTTCCGTCAGAAGCAATAGACAAAACTCACACTCAAGGGGAGTCTTAATTATTCAAGGATGTAAACGATAGAATGTGGGGCCATTGGGTGACATAAGTCGGTCTACCACAGACAATGCGAGGACTGTGTATGTGTATATACTTTCGTGTGTTGCATACCTAGCTGTAATATTCTAGGCACTGTAGACACAGTTATGGAAATAAAGGACAGATGTGTGCCCTGCTGGAACATAGGTTCTGTCTTTTCTGATGCCAAGTTGATTCTAACAATGCTGATTGTTGTCCCCTGTACCAGGAAGCACACATGACCTGAGGTGGGAGATACAGTTTCTTTCATTCCTGAGATATGTATCTGACATAGGTACTGAGAAGCTGATTTTGCTAAAAATTGCTGACCTCACGTGGGCCCACAAGGTAGACAAGAGCTAGCTGGTAGCCTGGCATCCCAGCCTCCATTCCGCATCTGTCATCTGCCCACTTCTGTAGGTAGGCATGCTGAATCTGTCTGGTATATCTCATTTCTCCTCAAGACATAAGGCATGGAGATCACCCATCCTGCTAAACCTGTAGTCACCAGGATTCTAGAAAAAGCAAAACCTCAGAGGAAAGCTCTTCATCTCAGATGAGGGCCATTATCGGCGAGGGTGAGGACGCACCTGGACATAGAATAATCATCTTGGAGAAACAAGGTTGGTCCTATCGGGTGATGGCAGTGGTCGCCAGATTAACAATTTATCGGAGCATCTTTCAGGACCTATCTGAGACACTGATGAGCGGGTGATGGGAGGAACCCCACTTTGGCAGTACTGTTTGGTTTTCCATACCTCTTTCCACCTATTTAAGCCCAGACCTCATGTTGGGACCATGATGGCACACTTGGGAGCTTCTCACCAGTTCCTCTTCTTCTCCATGTGGCCACATTGAATACAATGCATCTGTTTTTCTCCTTGACACTTTAGGATTGAGTGACCAAGTTTAGTCTGTTTGGACTGCTGGAGCCTGGGCTTTTGCCCTAAATAGCCTGGTTACATTTCTATGAGGATCCCTATCCCCACCCATAGCTGTGTGTTTGTTTTAGGCATTTTATTTATTTATTTTACATCCCAAAATATGTTTCCCCTCCATCAAGCTTCTTCCAGTCCCTCCCCCTTCTTCCCTCTGCCATTCCACCCACTCCTCCACCATTTCTATGCAGAAAAGAGCAGACTTCCCATTGATATCAACATAACAAGGCATATCAAACTGTAGTAAGACTAAGCACCTCACCTTGTATTAAGGCTGGGCAAGGCAACCCTTTTGAGATAGCATATCACTTTGTAGATCCGGCTGGCCTGGGAGTTGCTATGTAGTGTTGGGGACTGTGGACCCCCAGACCCTGAATTTCCTGTAAACAACTTGTTACACTTGCAGCTGCTCTGAGCAAAACAACTGTGCCTGCAGCTGCTCTGAGCACAAGACCCTCAGGAGTTCCTGATGGCAGGGGAGTGGTTTCTGGTGGATTTGGCTGGAGCTATCAGTTAAGGATCCTTATATAAGCTGCCCTGGAACACAATGACGGGGGCATTCTTGGTTCAATGATGACCCGTGTCCCCGTGTCTCTGTCTGTGTGTGTATGTGTTTAAATCTCTAGCCCCTTTCCCTCTAGGAACTTCCGAAAGTCCGGTAGTGCAGGCAGTACACTACAGGCATAGTACCGTAGTACATGTAGTACAGGAGCTACAGGACCGTAGTACACATAGTAGTATGGACGCTACAATGTAGACCAGGCTGGCTTAGAATTTAGAGAGATCTGCCTGCTTTAGCTTCCCCAGTGCTGGGATTCAGGGATTATGGGTAAGTACTGCCATGCCTGACTTGTTTTCTTTTTAAAATTACATTTGTTTGTGTATGTGTATGTGTGTGTGAGTGAGTGTGTATGTGTGTGTGAGTGTGTATGTGTGTGTGTATACACGTGTGTCACAGGGTGAATTTGGAGGCCAGAGGACAACTCACAGGAGTCAGTTCTCCCCTGTAATGTGGGTGTCCAGGACTGTATGTAGGTGGTCAGTCTTTTTTTTTTTCTTCTTTTGCCTATGAGAAGAGCTTAAGGATTTATTTATTTTTCCCTCTCATATATTATTGCATCCTAACTGCAGTTTCCTCCCTCTTCCTCCTCTCCACCCAGCCCTCCCCCCATTTCCCTTCAGGAAAGGGCAGTGAAGGGATATCAACTAAACATGGGCATATCAAATTGCAATAAGACTAAAAGCCTTCCCTCATGTTAAGGCTGGGTAAGGCAGTCCAGTAGGAGGAAAAGGGTCACAAAAGCAGGCAAAAGAGTCAGAGACAGTTCTTGATCCCACTGTTAGGAATCTCACAGAAGACCAAGCTACACAACCATAACATATGTAGAGGGCTTAGGTCAGACCCTTCCAGACTCCATGATTGTTGGTTCAGTCTCTGTGAGCTCTTGTGAGCCCAGGCTAGTTGATTCTGTGGGTTTTCTTGTGGCATCCTTGTCTCCTCTGGCTCCCACAGTCCTTCCTCCCCCTCTGTGCAGGATTCCCAGAGCTGCAGGTGGTCAGTCTTAATGGCAAGTGCCTGTATCTCCTGAGCCATCTGACAGCTCTTGTGTACTTATTTTGCTTTTTCTGGCAATAACCTTGAGAATGCAAGGATTTGAGAGCTAAAAGAAAAGAGGGAGTCCACTCTGACACCTGGGTGAGGGCAAAGCAAACACCAGCTGGAGAGTGAGCATGGGTCTTTGAGGTATAGAGGATGGGGAGGCAGAAAAGGTGGCAGAGATGCCTGGAATTTATCCTGAAGCCCCTTCCCATGGCCTGTAAAACTATTTTTTTTTCAAGACAGGGTTTCTCTGTAGTTTTGAAGCCTGTCCTGGAGCCAAGACCAGGCTGACTTTGAACTCACAGAGATCTACCTGTCTCTGCTTCCCGGGATACTGAGATTAAAGGTGTGAGCCACCATAGCCCGGCAAGACTATTTCTTATTACAGTTTCAGAAACATTCTCAGCCTAAACTCTGGCATCAATTCCCATTGCCCAAGTTTCCTCACAGCTCAGCATTTTGGCGGTAAGCCCTAGTTCAGTGGTTCTCAGCCTTCCTCATGCTGCGACCCTTTATAACAGTTCCCTATGTTGTGGTGACCCTAAAAATTATTTCATTGCTACTTCACAACTGTAACTTTGCTACTGCTATGAGTTAAAGCATGAATATCCGACATTCAGGGTATCTGATATACGACCCCCAAAGGGTCGCAACCACTGGTTGAGAACCCCTGCCCTAGAGGCATGACGATAAGATACGCAGTTTCAGGACCCTGGCTACTTCAGGCTGGGTGACAGTTGAGGTTTCCTGGGGTTAAGTGTTATATGAGTTCCCTTTTCTTGTTGCTGATGGAAAACCTGGCAAAAGCAACCTGAGGAAGGGTTTACCCCCATCGTTTGAGAGTGCAGTCCTTCACACGGTAGCTGTGGTCATGGTCACAGCGGCGGTCCCTTATCCAGCAGCTGCTTGCACTGCGTTCAGTCAAGAGTAAGTGGTGTGCAGCTTTTCCTCCTTTTCATTCAGTTTGGGGCTCCAGCTCATGGGATGGTGCTGTCTATACCCAGGGTGAGTCTTTCCGCCTTAGCCAAAATCTGAACTTGCCTCACAGATGTGTCTGTCCTTAGAAGCTTATCTCCTCGCTGAATTCTCATTATGTTGACGGTCAGGATTAACCATAACAAGTGTCATGTCCCAGGGTCCTGGAAAGTGTTTAACTGGGTTAGGAGATAGTTTGTAGTGGGGTGGAGGAGGTAGAGAAGATTAATCTGGATTAGGTTGAATGAGGACAATGAAAACATTCCAGAACTCCTGTCCTTCTTCCTGTTCGCTGTTGGTTCCACCTGTAAAACGTAAGTCAAGAAAGCTGCTGACATCTTTTGGAGGCTTAGTTTTGTCAGTTATGAAATGGGGACAATTATCCCAGCTTAATCTGCTTATGTAAAAATAACAAGCAGTTAAAAGATGGCTCAGTGGATATACATGGCCATGTGTCTTAGTTTCAACTCGGTTGTAATTACATACCCCTACGAAAAGCAACTTAGAGGAATTAGCTAACAGTTGGGGAAATCAAGGCAGGAATTTTGAACAGCTAGTCATATCGTATCCATAAATCAAAAGTAAAGAGCAACGCATGCATTCAGTTTCACTTTCCCTTTTATTTATTCTCAGCTCAATTTCTTCACTCTCTAAACAGCGAAGAGTCCTCTGTCCAGGGAATACTGCTGCCCACAAGTGGGCTGGGTATTCCCATATCTGTTAACTTAATTAGGACTGTAGTCCACCAGACATGGACAACCCAATTTAGACAGTCGCTCACTGAGATTCTTTTCTAAGATAATTCTAGGTTGTGTCAAGCTGACAGTCAAATCTAAGCAGAGAATCCACTGTGGAAGAAAAATTTTGGCTCCCAAAAGTTGTTCTCTGACTGTCAATAACTTAAAACCCAAATGTTGTTCTCTGATTGTCTGCACACACACACACAGACACACACACACAAATAAAATAACGTGTAAACATGTTTGGCATGGTACCTGGCACTTTAAAAAGTTCAAGTGTGTGATTGAAAGACCTCCGGAGTGGGGAGACTCTCACTCAAGTCTCAGGATAACATGACGCCCCCTCCCCCCAAACTCTTGAGAGACCATCCTTGCTACAATCACACAAGGTTTATTGACAGGACAGGAGCCAGTGCACTGGGGCTGAAACTCATTTTCCATGCAGGGGTAGAGAGTTTGATGACGAGTAGCTGGGAGAAGGGGTATTTAAGGGAAGAAACCACAACCCAGTAATCCAAAGGGGATACGGAGGGCATTGGAAAATTCCAAAAATACCAGTGATCATTGAAAAATTCAGAAAATACCAGTGATAATCACAAGGGGGGCAACTCCCTGTTTTCTCAAGATTGTTCTCAAGATTATAATCTAACTTTATCTTCAGCTAGTTCCTGGAACAGAGTCACTGAACCGGCTAACCTAGATTTTTAGCTCTTCTCTTCCTGCTAGATTTTTGGCTCTATTTTTCCTGCTAGAGGGGTCTGGATTTATCCAGGTCTTTCATGATGTCTATTTCTGTTAAGACAGATTGGACAACCTCAGCTTCCTGGTGGGGAAGCTGAGTAAGTACAGCATGAGTAGGTCTGGGTACCTTAATCCTCCAGTTCTTGCTGGCTGGGATCACCCTTATCTTTTAGAATCTTGTATCTTGTCCAACTTCTTCAGGCTCGAAGTCCTTACCAGTCTCCTGGTGCTGAGCTTGCTCACCCTGAGGAGTTAAGGGTTGTTGCCAGGGACCATCCACATCTCTGTCTACCTGGGCCAGAACCCCCCACTCTCCCGGTCCTGGCAGGGAGTAGGCAGGGATGGCTCTGAAAAGCATTCTGAATGGGGTCCCCTGGGGAGGCATCCGGTGGGTAAGTGCTGACCTGCTGGTGGAAAGCATTTAAGTGATTCTCTGGCATTATCCTAAGAGCATTCATATGCAATCAGGGTGGACACATTTTCTAAAAGGCAGATAGAAATGCATCCCCGCTGTGCTCAGGAGCCCAAATTTGGAAGGCTCTTGTTCAATTAAAGTATTATGGAGTCCAGCTGCTCTTCAAGGTTATTGCTGGAGAGGGAGGAGTCAAGTTTTTTCTTCTACTTTTATGGTAGAGTTGCAGCAGAACAGTGCCTGTAGAGAACAAGAGAAGGTCTGAATCTGTGCTGCTTGGAGTCGACCTGAATTCTCTGTGTGTTTGTGTGTGTGTGTATGTGTGTGCTGTCTTCCTCCTAGTTTTGTCTCCAGTGGTTCCTCCTAGTTTTGTCTCCAGTGGTTCTGAAGATTTAGGCCACCTAGTTTTGAGTCTTATGCATCTTTGGACACATGAATATGATTTAGTTTGGTTGCTTCCTTCCTTCCTTCCTCCCTCCCTCCCTCCTTCCCTCCCTCCCTCCCTCCCTCCCTCCCTCCCTCCCTCCCTCTTGACAGGGTCTCAGGAATCTCTGACTTGCCTTGGACTTTCTATATACCCTAGGATGATCTTGAACTTCTGATCCTCTGCCTCCACCTGGGATTACAGTCATGCCCTACCAGGGCCTGGGGGTAGTGATAGTAACTGGCTCCCAGGGCTGCGAGACAAAGTGCATGTAAAACATTTAGGGAGCCTGACACAGAATGAGGGCCTGATTGCGTTTCCCTGTTTTCCTTTCTTAATGTGGACATATCTATTTTGTGGTATGCACAGCCAGCTATATTAGGTGCACTGACTGTGGGGTACAGAAATGGTTGCAGGTAGGCTATGTGGCATCTGGGTGAAAGCTGTAGTTTATCCAGCATCAAGGACAGCACCTGGTAAAGGTGAATTTTCTGTTTATTAAGCACCAAGGACAGCACCTGGTCCAGTTCAATTGGCTGGATGCTCAACAAATAGATGAATGAGTGACAAATGAAGGGAGCCATTGATTTAGGCAGGAAAGATAATCTAGGTAGTAAAAATGGTGACATAAAATGTTACATGAAACCCAAGGATAGGGATGAAATTTTGGGAAGAGAGGTAAATCAATCTGGAATATGACCATAGACATACTCAGCACCCGTTACTTCCTTTGAGACTTTACCTGATTTTTCTCTATACCCTTAGATCACAACTTGCTCCTTTAAGACCCTGATCACTCTTAGGAAGCCAGATCATACAGCCCAAAGAAATGCAAGCCCATACTCCTTGCAGTTTTCTCCTTGGGATAGAGAGCTAAGGATCTGTTCTGTGCTGTACATCCAAAGGCAGCCTAATTTATAATCCTAGCCAAGATCTGGCCTTAACCTCATCATGTGGTATGAAACTTCCTGTCACCTCTGAAAGGACATAATTTCTTTTGTTTAAACCTGGAGAGATGCTCCATTAAGAGACAGAACTTGGGGGCTGGAGAGATGACTTGGAGAGATGGCTCAGAGGTTAAGAGCACTGGCTGCTCTTTCCAGAGGTCCTGAGTTCAATTCCTAGCAACCACATGGTGGATCACAACCATGTGGAATAAGATCTGGTGCCCTCTTCTGGTGTGCAGGCACACATGCAAGTAGTACACTGTATATATAATAAATAAGTGGGAGAGAGGGAGAGAGAGAGGGAGAGGGAGAGAGAGAGAGAGAGAGAGAGAGAGAGAGAGAGAGAGAGAGAGAGAGAGAGAGAGAGAGAGAGAGAACTTAAGGCAAGAAAAAGGCAAAATGGACGCAAGTGGGATGGTTCAGAGGAGGAGCCTTCAGAGAAATCTCCTACCTCAAGGCCTGATCATGACCTTTATCTCAATAAGTTTATTCCGGAAGGGCAATTATATGTCAGCTCCACCACCCTCAACAATTGCTGCATTGCTGCCTCTTCATTCTTACATTTGACATATGCTCATTTTTTTTCTGCAGTTTAGGTTACCTGGCCATTTTGTAATTACCAGTCCAACTAACTTCATCTACTGACTAGATATCTCAGGATTCCAATTTCAAATTCCTAGGACTGATTTTGATTGGCTAAGCTTGAGTCAGGTATCTGTTAGACATTAGAGAGCAGCCAGTTCTGGTGGCCCTCCTTTCCTCCATGGTTAGGGGCAGTTGCTTAGTGGCTGCTTCGAATGGCTACATCTGTGCATAATGAGGCAGTCTTCAGAATAGTGGGTGAGTTGGGAGAATCACCTTCATCTTCAGAGCCTAGGTAAGGAGACACAGGAGTGTAGAATTTATAGGACTACTGAATTCCCTGATTCTCCTCATATGGTTTATATCAGAGTTGTACTTTAGGGGGTGGGGTCTTGAGAAACTCTTTCCCTCCAAGGCCAGAAACTTCTTATATGGCATATAATAGAAATAATAAAGTTTAATAATTGTAAGAGCTCAGTTCTTGAGCAAAGCATGTCAAAAGTCAGTGCATGTGTTCCTGTAAGATAGCATAAACCCCAGGGGATGGATTATACATGTAAATTCTTAGTTTTAGTTTAGAGTTCCTACTGGGACCTCACATTAGGGAGTTCAATGTTTCCCTAGTCTAGTGGCTCTGAGCGGTCATCCACCACTACCTCAGGACTGGCTGACATGCACATCTGTGGGCCCTTCCCTAGACCCGCAGGTCCTTGGGAGCTGGAGTCCAGCAGGCTGTTCAGCAAGCCTTCCCTTCTTGAGAGTTCAGATGCATGTGAATCCCTTCTTCCAGATGTTTGTAGGGGAGGGTTGTTCACAGTTCAAGGTGTCATAGAGTATGTAATGAAGACTTCTGAGCAAGGTCTTTGAGAGTAAGCCCCTAGGAGATTGGGCAGATGTGATAATCACATCCAATCATGACGTTGGAAAAAGTTATATTTCCCAAAGGGATGTTGGTCTGGAAATCCCTTATCGTGGCTGTAGAAGGTACAGTTGCTTTCTCTCTCATTCTTCAGAAGAAAGATGTCAGCATGGGATTCATGCTCATCTGACTGACATTTTCTTCCTCAGGCAGAGAGGGTGGTTAATACATTCTGAATCAAATTACAATGGACCAATGTCAAATTTCAGTGTTCAGTTAAGTGCAGTGCCAAGGCAGGTTTGATATTTGTTATCCCTTGAATGGTATAAATCCTACAGTGGGCCTCTGAGGTAGGTAGTATTTGATGGAGAAGTGTCTATGTGTTACTTTCATTGGTTAATAAATAAAGAAACTGCTTGGCCCAATAGGACAGAAAATTAGGTAGGCGGAGTAAACAGAACAGAATACTGGGTAGAAGGCAGTGAGGCGATGCTTCAGGCAGTCGCCATATGCAGTCGCCATGCTTCTCCTCTCTGAGATGGACGCAGGTTAAGATCTCTCCTGGTAAGCGATCCTCCTCGTGGTGCTACACAGATTACTAAATATGGGTTAAAGCAAGATATGAGAATCAACCAATAAGAAGCTACAGATAACGGGCCAGGCAGTATTTAAATGAATAGTTTCCATGTAATTATTTTGGGTAAAGCTAGCCGCGTGGCAGGACACCGCTCCTTCAACAAGTATTATCCTTAAAGACAAATGAAGGAGTTTGGCCACTACTATTTAGTGGTAATTCAGGGACTCAAGCCAGATAATCACAAGTCAGAATCCAAGCAACCAGCCACTATGCTAAAATAGCTACCTGAGGCTCCTTTCTCTTCTCTCCAGCCTTGTGTTAAAATCTGCCCTAAACTGTTTCCTCACTTCAGGGAGTTTGGGGCAAAGCTTCTAGGACATTTGTCTTTCCATCACAGATTTTGGAGAGGTTGGGGGATAAAGGGGCTTACAACTTGGGGGGAGATCTGCCGTTGTGTAACAGGAAACTGGAGGTAATAACAGCAAGGACTTTCCGAGTTAGCTGCTAATCCTGGCCTGGGTTTAGCCCTAGAAAGTGAGTGAGAAAGAAAAATATGACGAGACCAGTCTTGTTGGGGCGAGGCAGAGATGGCCTGCCAGCTGTTACGAGGATGTCTTTTCAGATATAAGCACAGGCCAGCAGTGGTTGGTTTGGGAGAGGAGACCCTTCGTGAATGAGATTAATTGGCAGGAAAGGCTATTGGACCATGACAGGGCTTTATGGTGAGAGATCATTAGAAAGGGACAGGAGAATATATTAAAACCAGCACGATGGGGCCTTAAAGGGAAATGCTGGTCTTCCTTCAAATCTGGAGGGGCACTTCATTAAGAGTAAGGTACCTTAGAGTAAGACAGATAAAGTCACCATGAGAGGCCCAGAGGAGCCTTTGGAGAAATCCCCCAACAAATATTGACTTTTTAAAGTTTTTGAAGCTGGTGGAAGGTTTTATATAATGTGATTTAGTTTAACTCAGCATATGTGATAAAAAGCATGGAGGGGCCGGGCGGCAGTGGCGCATGCCTTTAATCCCAGCACTCGGGAGGCAGAGGCAGGCGGATCTCTGTGAGTTCGAGGCCAGCCTGGTCTACAAGAGCTAGCTCCAGGACAGGCTCCAAAGCCACAGAGAAACCCTGTCTCGAAAAAACAAAAACAAAAACAAAAACAAAAAAAGCATGGAGGGGTCAGGTACCCCAAATTAGGAGCTGTTTGGCCACAGCTTTTCATTTCACTGTCCCAGCTGAGGGAGTGGGGATTGATTCCTTCATCTCTGAGAGTGACCAGTGTCTTAAAGGGACAGGCCCATTTTTTTTTTTTTTTTTTTTTTTTTTAACAATCTTGAGTTAATCCCAGCAGCAATCAATCCTAATAGCCGTGTCAGGTTCTGTGTTCTCCACAGAAGAAGGCTCCAAATGGACACAGTAATAGAGGAATCAGTCAGAGTTAAATTTTATTGAGCAAGGACACGTGCTTTAGAAAAAGAGTAGACTGAGCAAAGCAGCAATGGCCTTGACCCCGGTGGGAAGTGAAGCTTTTGTTTCTCATTTTCTTGCTACCCTGGAAGCCCATTTTATGTAGAATTCAGTACAAGTAGTTGCCTAAGATGCAAGAATATATAGAGAGATTTAAATATTCCTAAAGTTTAAAAGTTTATTAGGTGAAAGGGTAATGACACTCTGTGCACGCTTCCCTGGTCAGGGCATCCTTCCAGCAAGTTTGAACTAACCTAACTGGACTCCACCACCATCAATTATTTTTTTTTTGGGGGGGAGGCTCGAGACAGGGTTTTTCTTAGTAACAGAAAAACTCTGGATGTTCAGAACTTGCTTTGTAGATCAGGCTGGCCTCAAACCCACTGAGATCCTCCTGCCTCTGCCTTCTGAGTGCTGGAATTAAAGGTGTATGCCACCACCACTTATTCTTATTTATTTATTCATATATATATAAATATATTAAATAAATATATATAAATATATATAAATAAATAAATAATATATTTGTGAAATATATATATTTGTGAAGACAGGGTCTCGTGTAGCCAAGAATGACCTTGAGCTTTTGATCCTCCATGTCTGTGCCTCCTAAGTGTTGTGATGTGACATCACACCCAGGTTTATGCAGTGCTGAGAGATCAAACCTAGGGTTTTGTGCACTGTAGGCAAGCGCTCTTATCAGCTGAGCCACATTCCCAGACCCCTCTTCCTTTTTATGTGCTGTTTTTTTTGGGGCCTGATAATCAGCTTTTCCAGAGATGACATCCTACCTAGTTAACACAGGGCCTTCCTCATTCAGAGGTGTGTTGGGATCAGAAGAAGTCACAAGAGCTGACACTGGAGTCAACTGCAGTCAGATTCCTCTAGATCTTCATGACCCTGGTTTAGTCCTTGGCTTGTTCAGCCAGTTTTGGGAAAGTTCCTGTGAATTTAGTTTAGCAAATATCCCCATAGTCTTGCCATTTCCTTTAAGTGATTTTTTTTTCATTTACTGACCCTCACCCTGCTACATGGCTATAAATCCCCAGTAATCCTTGTTTGCCTCGGTCTGAAGTCATATCCCTTCCTTGCTGCAAAACCCCTTTGCAGCAGTCCTCCCGAAGCTACCTTACCACTGTTGACAAGGATCTGGTTATCTTTCCTTTGCCAAGGTATCGGGGCGGCATCATCATCATCATCATCATCATCATTGTATATGACATCCCGACTGCAGTTTCTCCCTCCCACCTCCCCTCTACCCCAGATCCACTCTGCCTCTGCCTCCCCTCAGAGAAGAGCAGGCCTTTCAGGGACAGCAAAACACAGCATAAACCACAATAAGCCCAGACACATACCATCACATCAAGGCTGGACAAGGCAACCCAGTAGGAGGAAAAGGATCCCACAAGCAGGCAAAAGAGTCAGAGATAGGCCTCATTCCCACTGCCAGGAATCCCACAAGAACACCAAGCTACCCCACCATATCACATATGCAGAGAACCTAGGTCAGACCCCCCACAGGCTCTCTGATCTCTGTAAGCCCCTACAAGTCCTGGTCAGTTGATTCTGTGGGCTCTGTTCTGGTGTTCCTGACCCCTCTGGTTCTTCCAATCCTTTCCCTGCCTCCCCCACAGGACTCCCTGAGCTTTGCCTAATGCTTGGCTGTGGGGCTGTGCATCTGCTTCCATCAGGTGCTAGATGAAGCCTCTCTGGTCTTTTTGATGATGATCCCAGAACACTCTGTGTGCAGGGAAAACTGTAGGTTGAAGGTTTTGTGGCTGGGTTGGTGGGCATCAGGACACCTTATGGTAGACCTAAATTGTCTCTCCCAGCACATTTGTCCTCAGAGACTCCTCCTTTGCTGAGAGCTCTAACATAATCCTGGTTGTTGGCAGAGACTGCTCATTTGTTTCCTGGCCACCCAGACCTGAATAATAACACAGAAACTATATTAATTACAATACTGTTTTGGCCAATAGCTCAGGCATATTTCTAGCTAACTCTTACATCTTAAATTAACCCATTTCTATTATTCTATGTATTGTCACGAGTTTGGGGCCTACTGGTAAGATTCTGGATGGTGGTGGTGACTACTTGACTCTGCCTACTTTCTCTCTATATCTCTGTTTGAATTTACTAAGCCATCAGCCAAAACAGCTTCTTTAATAATGAGTGGTAATAAAACATAGTCATACCATACAGAGGGGAATCCCACATCACCATGTTCAAGTGTGTTTGGGGATGGTGGCATAGGTTCAGTGGGTGGTTCTATACTGACAATAAGTTTATGTCATCTTGATAGTGTCAGGGCTCAAAATGGAAGTTCAGTGAGGTTATAAGAAATAAAGACAGCTGGACAGTAGTGACATACACCTTTAATCCCAGCACTTGGGAGGCAGAGGCAGGTGGATCTCTGTGAGTCTGAGTTTGAGGCCAGTCTAGACTACATAGACAGGAACTAAAGCTACACAGAGAAAAAAATGAGACACAGAGAGAGAGAGACAGAGAGAGAGAGAGAGAGAGAGAGACAGAGAGAGAGAGAGAGAGAGAGAGAGAGAGAGAGAGAGAGAGAGAGAGAGAGAGAGAGACATAGTGTTGTTGCACAACTGGGAACGTAACCTTGGAATTGTAACCTCTGTACTCAGTTGTCTCACTCATCCTCAGCATTCCTCTGAGGATATAGGGGTCCCATGAACCCCCACTTGTCATTAGCTGTGGTGTTTTACAGCCTTAGCTGCAAGATGCATCACCCTTACCTTCCTTTTCAGGAACATATGTTTTCCTGATGGCTGAGTGTCTTCAGTGACCACTTCTTGCCACTAGATGGGATTATATGTTATGGAATGCTTCGAGTCTTGCTGGGACTTGCATGGAGAGAGCAAGAAAAGCAGGTTAAGCAACAAGAAACGAAGGGTGTCCAATTCCTTCTTAGTGCTCAGAAGGAACTCTCTAGTCTCTCTCTGTCATAGCCTTTAGCATTCTTGCTTTGTTAAATTATCTTTTCAAAGTGACACAAAGTAATGTTGATTATAATTAGTTCAGAAATGTATCAATGGCAAATACTTTCATTTTCTTTTGGGGAGAGTCACTGGTAAGAGTTTGGGCTGTTTCTTTCTTGATTTTTTTTTTCATTTGCCTTTAAATAGAGATACATTTATGGGCCTGTATAAGTATATCTGTGTTTCCTCAAAATAGAAACATATAACCCATACACCTTCCTACTTGTTTCCTCTTGGCAGGCTTTAGAACATTTTTCTTATGATAGGGCAGATCTATTAACATATGAATTGACTGTATAGAATTCTACAGCATCGTGAATTTTATTTATTTATTGTTTTTTTTTGTTTTTTTTTTTTTTTTTTTTTTTTTTTTGGTTTTTCGAGACAGGGTTTCTCTGCGGCTTGGGAGCCTGTCCTGGAACTAGCTCTTGTAGACCAGGCTGGTCTCGAACTCACAGAGATCCGCCTGCCTCTGCCTCCCGAGTGCTGGGATTAAAGGCGTGCGCCACCACCGCCCGGCTTATTTATTGTTTTGAAAGGATTTTTGTATTTTGTCTGTATGAGTATTTTACCTGCATGTATGTGTGCAATGTCTGAGGGGGCAAGGAGAGGGTATTATATCCCACAGAAGTGGCCTTACAGGTAGTTGTGAGTTGCCCTGTGGGTGTTGGGAACTAAACCCTGGTCTTCCATAAGAGCAATAAGTGCTTTTAGCAGCTGCTCCATGACTCTAGCCCCATTTTTCTTTTTTCTTTTTTAGATGGGATTGTACTATGTAGAATGGGCTGGCTCAAATTCATGGCCATCCTCCTGCTTCAGTTTCCTGCGTGCTGGGATTATAGATATGAGACATTGTAACTGGTTATGTTGTAATGTTTATACTACACTTCTCTGGATGGATACTTAAAAAATTTCCCCTTTTCCTCTCCTTTCTCACTATTAAAAGTACTCATGGAGACCATGAGGCAGAGAGAGTTTCAGAACCTAGGGTTCTCAGGAAAGTAAAATAATCCCTGAATGGAGGTTTAACCAATTACTAACCATTAATGAATACCTAGTTAGGCACTTTTCACTTCTACCAAGTATTTCTTTACCTTATAGAAGTTTGTCCTGGTATCCCTTAGGTAGTGTCAATTTGTGAATGGCTGGATATTCAAACTCTTCACCATTTAAAAATATGCCCATTTATCTTCTTTAAATTTATTTTGAGAATTTCATACATGCATATAATATACTTTGATCAAATTCATCCCACCACTTTTTTCTAGTTCCTCTTGGTCCCCTATCACTTCTCCCTCCAAACTTCATGCGCTCTGTTTCTTCTTAAAGATTTGTTTTAATTTATTTTTTTATTTAGAGGTATATGTGTGTTTGCCTGTGTGTATGTGCACATGTATGCAGATGCCCATAGAGGCCAGAGGAGGACCCCAGATTCCCTGGAACTTGAGTTACAAGCAGCTGTGAACTGCCTGATCTGAGTGTTGGGAACAAAACTCAGGTCCTCTCTAACACCAGCCAGTGCTCTTAACCATTGAGACATCTCTCCAGCCCTATGTGCTCTTTAAGTAAACCAAATCCACCTAATGTTGTCAGTGTGTGCTCAAAGTTGAATAGTCTCTCATGGATTGTACCTCTGAAGAAATTTTCTTTCTTCCTCCTTCCCCACTTCCCTCCCTCCTTCTCCCCTTCCCTCCCTCCCCCCTTCCCTCCCTCCCTCCCTTCCTCTCTCCCTCCTTCCCTCCCTCCTTCCCTTCCCTCCCTCCCTCCCTTCTTCCCTCCTTCCCTCTCTCTTTCCTTCCCTCCCTTCTTCCTCCCATTGATGTGTTTTTATCATTTACCTCCATTCCTACTTTTCTAGTTCTTTCTTTGTCCCCTACTACTTTCCCTTCCTTCTCCCTCTCCTCTCTTCCTTTTCCCTCCCTTTTTCTTGCTCCTCCTCCTCCTCCTCCTCCTCTTCTTCTTCTTCTTCTTCTTCTTCTTCTTCTTCTTCTTCTTCTTCTTCTTCTTCTTCTTCTTCTTCTTCTTCTTCTTCTTCTTCTCCTTCTCCTTCTCCTTCTCCTTCTCCTTCTCCTCCTTCTTTCTCTCTCTCCTCCTCCTCCATTTTTATATTCTCAATAGTGTTGTCATGACTATTTTCATATCTATAGTATTTAAATCTTTGTGCCCTTGTTTTAGTATGTTCTGTTTAGTTTGACTTTTATTGTTAACTTTTATGTCTCTTGGCATGTTACATATGTTTACAATTTTGATGGCTATTGTTTCTTGCCCTCCAAAAGGCTGTACTGTTTTAACTCCCACCAGCAGAGTCACAAAGAGCAATGACTGTAAATCTTGAAGTGTGTGCTCCTGCCACACTGTCAGACTCCCCATGGCGGGGTCTGCTGTGTCACCTTAGTACTGTCCTCAGCATTTAGCACGGTGTTTGGGTCACTGTGGGTGCTCAGGAAATGTCAAGGCAAATAGTAGGTGCATAATGAATACTTGCCAAGCTCTCATTCTTAAAAGGCTGCCTGGGAATGTTAACTGACAGGATTTGGAAGGCCATCATTTCTCAAATTCACTTGAGAAAGTAAGGCTAAAACAACAATAGTTTTCTTTTTATTTCAAAAATTTAGTGGAGTACTGGGCTGAGCTCCCCAAGTCCAGTCGAAGAGTGGAAGAAGTGAGAATATTAGCAAAGAGGTCAGGACCATGATGGGGACACCTACTGAAACAGTTTACCTGAGCTAATGGGAGGCTCACCAGCTACAGCTGGATGGGGGACGAATCAGCATAGGACCAAACTAGACCTTCTGAATGTGTGTGACAGTTATGGCTGGGGCAGACTGTGGGACTACTGGCAGTGGCACCAAGATTTATCCCTACTGCTTGTACTGTATTTTTGAGAACCCATCCTCTTTGGATGGATACCTTGCTTAGCCTAAATATAGTAGGGAGGGTTTTGAACTTTCTCCAAGGCAATGTGCCTTAACTTCTCTGATGAGTGGATAGGGGTGGGTGAGGTCGGGAATAAGGTAAAGGGAAGAGGAGGAGGGGAGAGAGTGGGAACTGGGATTGGTATGTAAAATGAAAAAAAAAAGATGTTTGTTTTCTTATTTTAAGAAATAAAATGAAAAATGTGGAAAAAACTTTTAATTCATTTCTTTAACACAATGGGAATACCAAGAGGGGAAAAGACACCTTTTGCTTTGTTGGTGTACTGAAACTGGATAATGCACTTACACAGAAAAATGAATGTGAGCCTCCTTAAGTAGGCTATGTATCTTTGCTCTGTTCTCCAGTAATTGCCCCCTACTCTGTGACCTCAATAGATTATTCTAGCAAATGTCAGGTCTGCTGCCAACATCTGCTTCTTGTGATTGAGAGACAGTGAGGCATGACTTAGTCGCGTTTGTGGATCAGAAGACCTGGCTTGGTTTGTTTTGTGCCAGGGCAGGTTGCCTTACCTTTCTGCATCTTGAAGTCTTCGTCTCTGGAATGGGATGATCATTTCTTTGATGTTTGCTTCTTGGCGGTTGTGAAGCAGAGCACATAACATGCAAACTGTTAGCTGCACGGGATCTCACTGGCTCTATGAGACACTGTGGAGACATTATGGAGGAGGAAAACAGTATTTTCTCTCCCCTTTCTGGCTCCTTGCTGGGATTCTCTGTAACAAAAGATATCAACAAGAGAATAACAGAAATCTTATGACATGCATATTCTCCCTATACATGGGAGAATCATTAGTTTCTCTTTTAATCTTAGGGGTTGTGTTGCCAGGATGAAGTAGCTGTTTGAAACTATAAACCCTAAATACAATATTATCTTAGTCACTGTTCTATTGCTGGGAAGAGACACCGTGGCCAAGGCAATACTTATAAGAGAAACATTTAATTGGGGGCTGGCTTCCAGTTTTAGATGTTAGTCCATTATCATCATGGCAGGGAACATGGTGGCCCACAGGTGCACATGGTGCTGGAGAAGTAACTGAGAGCTACATCCTGAAACATGGGCTTGTGAAAACCTCAAAGTCTACTCCTAGTGACATACTTCTTCCAACAAGGTCACGCCTATTCCAACAAGGTTACATTTCCTAATCCTTGTAATTCTTTCAAATAGTTCTGCTCCATGGTGACTAAGCATTCAAATATATGAGCCTATGGGTGCCATTCTCATTCAAACCACCACAACTATTATATTTCTCACACAAATGCACTGTGATAAAGTTTAACTCAGTAAAGACAGCATATAGTAAGGGTTTAGCAGCAACAATAAATAATAAATGAAATGATATTAATAAAATATAAAATGTTGACCAAATAACCACTGGTCTTACATGTTACAAAGGACTTGCTGAAGTCTTCACATAGTGTCAGCGGTTTTGGATATAATGTGTTACACTAGTTATAGTAGATTTTCTAGTGATATCTGCAGCCCACAAATTCAATGTCTTTTTCACAGCAAATAAGTACTTATTCACTAGGCTGTAACTTTGGAGACTAAGCTACAATAGCAAAACTAGCATAGACTTTTAATTCTTTCTTCTCATTTTCATAGACAGAAGTTTTGTTCTTATCATAGGTCCTAACATCAGGATATGATTTTTTTTATTTAGTTGAGAATTAAAGAGAAATCATTACATTTATTTGTGTGTGTGTGTATGCACGTGTGTGTGCACATGTGTGTGCATGCCACTGTCTCTACGTGGAGGTTAGAGGACAACTGTGGAGTTGGTCCTTTACTTCCACTATGTGGGTCTTGGGGCTTGACTTCAAGTCAGACTTAGTTGCAAGTGTCTTTATCCAATGGGCTGTCTTACTGACCTGAGAATCTGTCTGCCGTCTATCTGTCTATGTGGGTCTCATATAACCCATGCTGGCCTGGAATTCAAGCTTGGATTGACCTTGAACTTAGGTCTATCCACCAGTTGCCACCTCCCAAGTGCAGGGATAGTAAGCATGAGCCATCATGCCTAGTTCTATTGAGAACGTCTTCTTTTCTGTTTATGAGAAATACTTTATGGGGGGGGGTCTCCCAGACTAAATAAAAGAAGGTTACTTCTACATAAGCACTGTGGTACTGTAACAATCATCTGAAAACTGGCCTGACAGTTACCTGTGGTCACCCCACATGATCCTCCTAAGATTGAGCCAGTTCACATTCTCTCTCAGCAGGAGGAAGGAGTGCTCAGGAAGGGAATAATGAGGCTTATAAAACCCTACCCCCTGCTCAGGGATGTAGGAGTAGCTTACAGTCTTGGAGGTGTGGCTGTTCATGGCTTGTCTTGATCCTGTAAGTCATCACCCACCCATGTTCCTGTATGTAGCCCACAATAAACTCAGTGATCAATTGAACTAGAGTTGGATGGTCCCTTTACTTTTGTCTGTTATCACCCTCTTTATTTGGGGGTGAACAGGAAGTGATTTCTGCTGAAGACACACACAAGTGGGTACATGTAAAAGTGGGGATACACCGGACAAAGTCTGATTCCTGTATGGCTTGGAATGGAGAAAGAGGGAGGAGATTTCTTCATCCTTCTCTGAGGAGTGAATAATTAAAAATTTAGGAATTATTTCTGGAATTTTCTGAGGAACAGTTTTGTACTATGGTTAGCCATAGGTAACTGGAGCTAGAGAAAATTGAGCTATTTAAAAACATGGGTCACTATTCAAGGAAGTCTCAAAGAGTGAAATAAAATGAACAGGCCACAGAGTTGTCTTACACTTCAGGTTTAAATGCCATCGTTTCCCAGACATTACAAATGTCTAGCTCCTCATCCTGTTTTCAGAAGTTCTACTTCACCTTTAAAAATAACTAGTTCAGCTGGGTAGTGGTGTCGCATGCCTTTGATCCCAGAACGCGGGAAGCAGAGGCTGGCAGATCTCTGTGAGTTCGAGGTCAGCCTGGTCTACAAGAGCTAGTTCCAGGACAGCCAGAGCTATTACAGAGAAACCCTGTCTCGAAAAAACAAAACAAAAAATAACCAGTTCAAAATAATTATATATTAAAGAGGCACACGCAGAGGAGAGATACAGTCTAGGCTTTTACAGTGATTATGGATTGTCATGTCCTGAACCTCATCAATGTACAATGATAAATTCAGCGACAAAGTGAGCATTAAGCTGAAGAACAATACTTGAGGGGCTGTGAGACAACACATTATATAACAAGATGGAGAAGACAAAACAGAGTTGCAGCGTGGGGCAGGTACGAATGTCTGAAGGTACTAATGGGGAGAGGGGATCACAGCCAAGCATTTGAGGGCTGGGAAGAACTCTGCTCTGTTGCTGCCACGAAGCAGGGGCCTGTCTCCTTGGGGCTGCTTTTGTTTTATTTTCTGTGTTGTTAACCTCTGCTCTGCCCCGGCTGTGCTTAACTTGGGGCTATAGGCAGGGGGAGAAGGGCACAACAAATTTAGCGGGAGACATTTGAAGTGAGCAAAGCAATAAATCCTCATGCACCATGAGCCTGCCTAGGCTTCCCTAAACCCGGGCATTCAATTTTGTGCCGTGTACACAGTTTGCCAACCCTGCTAGGTCACCAGGAGAACAGCTTGATGTATTGCTATGGGACGAAAATGCTCTGCCCCTTTCTTCATTCAAATTAACACCTTTTCATCCTGGGTTGACAAGTGACAGATCACCGGAGAATATATCCTGGCTTCAAGTGATTTGATATCTCTTCTCTGTTTTCCCATCTTTATTTTCATCCCTTAGACACAGCAAAGAGAAAACATTATTATTGTGATTGCTGTGGACTCAGGACCTGCTTCCTAAGCTCCACACCTCAGGGCTTGACATACGGCAGGCATTAAAGTGACGAACGGATAAATGACTAGATTTGGTTGATAGCTGCAGACTTCCCTCCCCGTTTCTCCCCAGAGGGTCACAGGAAGGTTTTGCTTCATTTCACGTTTTGACTATTTATTTATGTATCTATTGCCATGGTAGATGGTGTCTAGAGGACACTGTGTGTGCTACTCAGCTTGCCTCGAGTGAGGGTCATGTTCTGGCTGTTGCAGCATTGGTCGCCCCTTTGAAAAGCTCCTTGGATCACAGTGAGTTACTTTATCTGAGCAAAGTCCCTCCCAAGACCAGCTTTTCCTGTTCCACACGGATGATAAAGAGCTAGATCCCTCACCCAGATCTGGGGGTTCTGCAAGAGCGTTTGAGCTCTGGGCAGTTTTGAAGGTTGCCTGACTCCCTTGCTCCCACTGGTGTTGACTACACGAGGATCCCGTCCCAACCCTCCTGCACACCCCGCACTGCATCCTGGAGTGTGCTTCCCAGGGAGGCCAAGAGATCACATTTGTTTTGATTTTAGGTTTGACTCTGGTTTTCTTTCTCACTGGCAACAGCATCAGCTAACCTTTATTGCGTGTTTGCTCTGAGCTAGAAACACTGATTTGTCTCATTCAGTCCTCATGACAATCCTCGGAGAGGCCTTATTAGAATCATGTGAGTGAAGGAGGCTGGGAGGCAAGGATTCCTGTGTGGCCACAGGACCGATTTTACTGGAACCAGAACTTGAACTCTGCTAAGAACTTTTTTTTTAAAATATTTATTTATTCTGTATACAATATTCTGTCTGTGTGTTTGCCTGCAGGCCAGAAGAGGGCACCAGACCTCATTACAGATGGTTGTGAGCCACCATGTGGTTGCTGGAAATTGAACTCAGGACCTTTGGAAGAGCAGGCAATGCTCTTAACCACTGAGCCATCTCTCCAGCCCCTCTGCTAAGAACTTTTGAGGCAAAAACAAAGGACACTATCAACAGATGGAAGTATACACACACATACACACACAGACACACAGAGTTTTATTCAACTATAATGTCATTATAATTATGTCATTTGTAGGAAAAGGGATAGAACTGGAGGTCAGCATGCTAAAAGAAATAACACCCCAAAAGCTAAATGCTACATATTTTTTTCTCTCATAGGTGGAAAACATCAAGAAATTACAATGAAGTGGAAGGTGGGCTGTTTAGGGGGAGGAAGATGAACAGTAGTGAGGAGGGGAAGGGAGTAGGTACAAATTACATATACATATGAACTATCAGGCCTGGTTGCTGGAACCTATAACCCCAGCTACTCGGAAAGATAAGGCTTGCAGCTTCAAGGCCTACCTGGGCTACAGAGAAAACTGAGAGGGAGATAGGGCAGCTTAGCCTGACTCTGTCTCAGAATAAAATATGAAGAAGGGCTGGACTGATCAGTGGTAGAGAGCTTGTCTGGTGTTCATGAGGTGCTGCCTTCCATCCTCAGTGCGGAAAGGTTATAACAAAAGCCATTGTTTTGTACTGTAATAAAACCAAAGAAAGATAAATAAATGACAAATACGTTAAAACCCGTTCTGAAGGGCACAGATGCTTTGAGATGAAGATGGTTTGGGGCCAATGAGGTGGCATTATTTCTCTTCTAGGGCCCTTTACAATAAGTTAGTAAGTTTCTTAGCGTCATAAAAGCTATGAGAAGTCAATAGGGAAACCCTACTCACATTTCCTAGACTTATGTTCAATAAATTCTTGTATTTATTTATTTATTTATTTATTTTATTTTTTTTTTGTTTTTCGAGACAGGGTTTCTCTGCGGCTTGGGAGCCTGTCCTGGAACTAGCTCTTGTAGACCAGGCTGGTCTCGAACTCACAGAGATCCGCCTGCCTCTGCCTCCCGAGTGCTGGGATTAAAGGCGTGCGCCACCACCGCCCGGCTAAATTCTTGTATTTAGATACATGAATTAGACTCAGCTCCTGCATTAGGCCCAACGAGCTGAATCTCAGTGCAGCCACTCACTGAAGTTCCCAATACCAATCCTAATTGAACCGACACCAAGAAAACAGGACTGATGCATATATGAACTCACAAAGACCACGACAGCATGCACAGGGCCTGCGTGGGTCTAACCAGGTGGGGTCCCAGTGCCGAGAGGGGAAGTAGATGCGAGCCTCCATCCCTAACACAGATGCAATCAACACAGTTGATAATTGCTCACAAAATTTTCTCCAATGAAGTCTCACTGGGTATACAAATTACACATAAGGGGAGGCCCAATGCCCAGCAATAGATGGTCAACATAAGATGAACTCAGTGGTAGTTTTTGGAGTTTTGTTTTTTTCCTTACAAATCTTTTGCTTATATATTATAGTTCCCGATTTTGTCTTTATGGGATTTCTATGTATGGGAATGTGTGTCTCTGTCTATATATTTATTTATTTTGCTTTTTCTTTGACTGTTTTTCTCTGTTTGTTTTTATTGTTTTCTGATTTATTTGGTTTTATTTTTTTATCTTATTATTATTTCTTTACATGCCTGTTTGCATTGTAATAAGAGAGAAGAAAGAATGTGGATTTGGGCAGGTGGGGAAGTGGAGAGGACAGGTTTCGGGAGGAGAAGCCTTAATCTATTTTCAAGTTAAAAAATCCTATTAGAGTGGGGATGGCGTGGAAGCCTGGGCCAAGGTTCCTGGAAGCTGTTGAGGCCAGGCAACCTGTAACAGGCTCAGATTCCCTGTGTGAAGTTTCTTGAAGAAGCCTTGAAGGTGAAGCCTAAGCCGGGTGGTGGTGGTGCACGCCTTTAATCCCAGCACTTGGGAGGCAGAGGCAGGCGGATCTCTGTGAGTTCGAGGCCAGCCTGGCCTACAAGAGCTAGGTCCAGGACAGCTAGGGCTGTTACACAGAGAAACTCTGTCTTGAAAAAAACAAATGCAAGTGAAGCCTAAGCTGCAATGGAGATGTTGGAGATGCTAGGACCACGGCATGCCACTAAAGAAAGCTGCAAGCACCAGGTCAAGCTGGTTCTAAACAGGTTATGTGTGCTGGAGGCAGCCAAGCCCCTATGAGCTTAGATGATGCTACGGTGAGCCCTAGAGACTGACCGTTGAACTATAGAATTTGGTGTTTAGCCTATCCGGTGTTGGTTTTACTTTGTTCTCACCTTTCCTGGTTCTCTTCCTGTTTTTCCTTTCTAGCTGGGATTGTGTATTCTCTGCTATTGCATATCAGCTGTGTGTCTTGTGTTTTGGTTTTTACAGGACCCTGTAGTTTAGACCCTGCAGTCTCCCAGAAGAGCCTTTAGACTTGGGCTTTTCAAAAATGTTGAAATTGTAAGACTACGGGGGCACTTGAACTATCTCATAACTGACCGCATCCATAACTGAATACATCCCGTAATGATGAGTTGATCATGAGCTATGAGGGCCGGTATTAGACTTTTATGATTTGAATATGAAATGATCCTATGGATTCATGTGTCGGAGTGATTAGCTCTAGCTGGGGCTACTGTTCTGGGAGGCTGCAGGCAGAGCCTTCAGAAGGCGGGGTTTAGCTAGAGGAAGGTTTTTGGGGTTATAGCTAAGGACCTTGAGGGTTCTAGCCAGCTCCTGCTTTGGGACTAGTCTCTGTCTGCTTTTTGCTTGACAGAGGTATAAGTAGGTTGCCATGGGCTTGTGTCACCATATTGTTTTATCCTTTTCTGGTTTATTTGGCTTTATTTTTTTATCTTATTATTATTTCTTTACATGCCTGTTTACATTCTAATAAGAGAGAAGAAAGAATGTGGATTTGGGTGGGTGGGGAGAAGTGGAGAGGACAGGTTGCAGGAGGAGAAGCTGCTACGCCTTCCTTGTCACGATGGACTATGTGCTCACAGACTATGAGTCGAAAATAATCCTTTTGCACTTAAATTGCTTCTTGACAGGTATTTGGCCACAGAAATGAGAAAAGTAACTCATACAAGGTGCTCCCTCTTCTGGTCCTAACATTATCAGGCAGCCCTAAGCAAGTAGTTCGTAATCTTTACAGTGCAATTATTTCACTGTGTAAAGGTCATGGAATCTTTAAAAACTTGGGAATTCATCAATATCCACGTGGAGATTCAAACACTTTGAAAATCATTAGCAACGTCACAGCCACAAGGAATCACTAAGGCATTAACATTTTAAGACTGGCCCCCAGTAGAGGGCTGATCTGGCAAAAACCCCTCTTTTCTGGGCTGGTGAGATGGCGCAGATGGTCAAAGCACTTGCCACCAAATCAGATGCCCGGGGTTCAATCCCCAGGATCCACACGGTGGAAGGAGAGAACTGACTCATGTGACCCCCCACGCACATGTCAATGGCATGAGCAGATCCCCACACATATTCAAAATGAATAAGTAAATACAAACAAATAAATGGAACAAGAAAAATCAAGGCAATAAAACAAAGCATTAAAAACATCCCTTTTATAAAAACCTAGTTTTGAAAATTTAAGAAACCACAATTCTGTGGGGATTGACACATGAGATGAAATCTATTCCTATGAAAATCTTATCTGTACCGTCTAAACGCAAACAAAGATTAAATATCAAGAGAGAATAAGAATCAAGAGAATGGTAACATCGGAGTATATAATATAAACCACAGACTTGGCTAATCAGGGAGAAATTCCTGGAAAATGCACAAATTAAGCTGGACCTTAAAAGATGGGCGAGGCCTGGACAGTTTCAGGATGGGTGTAGGAAGATATCCCAGGACACCTTAAAGAAGGGCAAATCCCCAAACATGCCGTATAAAGTCTTGGCTGACTGCCTCTCCCGAGTGTGGGCGCTGATGCTTCCCCATTGAAGGTTCTAGAAGACTGATCTCTTTCAGAGTCGTTCTGACCTTCTGATTGACTGCCAGCATCTGGATTGTGGTTTCCTCCGCTGGCCGAGTCAGAGAGAGAAAATCCACGATTCTGGGGACCCATAAATTACTTCTAGTTATTGCAATGACAAAAGACCTCTTTGAAGGTGACTTGCACACTCCTTATTTTATAGCCCTAATATATCAAGGGGGAAGATGGAGTGGAATCAGTTACTACCAGGAGATCGAGGGTGTAGGGGAAGAGGGTGGCAACTGTCAAAGAAATTGAATGCTTTCTGTCAAAACTTAATTCAATTAGCCCTGATTCTATAAATAATAGAACACGATTTCCCTCCCGCACCTCTTCCTGCGCATCCTGAGATGACTTCTTCTGAGTGTAACGCAATAGAGACTGTAAAAGTTAGGCAGTGATTAGCTCAGTTCTACTCATTTGCATTAATTCCTAGAAACAGAAGATGCTGTAGGTTAAAAGAGGGACGCGTGGCTGGGGAGATGACTCAGTGGTTAAGGTGCTTGCTGAATAAGTGTGAGGACCCGAGCTTGTTTTCCCAGCACCCATGCAAAAGTCAGGAATGGTTGGGGGATAGAGAGACGAATCCCGTGAGCTCTGGCCAGCCATATTAGTCAAAAGGGCAAGACCTTATCACCAGGGAATGAAGTGGGGCGTGATGGAGCAGGACATTAATGTTCTCTGTTACCCTTTACACATGCATGTGTGTGCACCCCCACACTCACCCCCCCCCCCACACCTCCACACATGCATTCCCCCATCACCCTCCCTGCTGAACAGTGAATTATAAGATGTCTGAAATGCTTAGGGAGGTGTAGGGTAAAAAAGCCGAATGGAATAACAGATCTGACTTCTTGCCTTCTCTGTATCCCCTGTGATGTTAAACAGGCCCCTTTCCTCTTGGGTTCTTAAAATTACCAACCAGGTGTTTCTTAAAGCTGTTTATCAGTCAACGTAGCCATTGTAATAGTGTCTATTGTCACTGATGTCATGTGTCTACTGAGGGTCAGCAAGGGCTCAGCCCATGTCCCCCTGCTCTGGACTTGTGTTGGTGGAGTAGCTGCCATTTCCATTGCTGTAGGTTTCTGTGGTGGGGAAAAAGCAGGGTCTCCCACTGGCAGTCCGCTGGTCTAGAAGTGACGTACGACTTGTTGACTTATGAGCCATCGGAAAGAACTAGTTTCACAGCCTCACACAAACATAAAGGGCCAGAAAGTAAAATTCTACCATGTGGCTGTCACACTGGTGTTTTATAATTCTTGAATTTCCATTGACCTCTAAATTTCTGCTTTTTGTTTTGGTTGCAATTCCTGAATGGGTTAGGTTTTGAGCAGATATCCTTTATCCACTCACTCATTGGCAGTTTCTTAATTTCTTCATGGACGAGACTATTCTGTCTCATGATTCTACTAGCCAAGTAACCCTGAGCAATTGCTCCATGACTCAGGTTTCCCATCTGCATGATGGGAATAACAATGGTATTGACTTAGTGCGATTGTCATGAGTTATAATTTACGGTGGTAGCTGGTCTATACCGAAGGCTTGAAAAGTGCTACACAGAGATCTAGAGAGATGGCTCAGTGCTCAAGGACAAACACTTGGTGTTCGTGCAGAGGACCCAGGTTCAGTTCCTAGAACCAACATGGCAGCTCACAACTGTCTATAACGTCATTCCAAGGGATCCAATCACCTCTTCTGGCCTCCGCTGGCACCTGGCACACACATGGTACACATGTATACAGCAGTAGAGCACCCATGCACATTAAATACAAAACTACATCTTTTAAAGCACTAGCTGTTACTGAGGGAGGCAATACAGAGTGGAGGCTGTGAACACCAACTTGGAGAAGATTGCTTGGCTGCACCTCCCATAGGCCACGTCACATGGACAGGTAGATTTCTATTGAGAAAGGAGAGATGCTAATGTGCCCACCCCATGAGATTGTTGTGAGGATCCAATGAGTCAATTTCCTGAAAGTGCTTAGTATAGTACATGGCGTGTTGGGATTTCTTGAAAATGTTGACCTCTTTGGTATTGTCCGATGTGTGGCATTAGACAATATTGTGTCCACCCTCTGTGTCTGGAACCTTTCTTTGTCACTCTTTGTTTCATTGACCTCATTTGCTTACAATTTTTCTCTTGCTTGGATTGTGTATTATTCTTTGAAGATGTTTCCCTGGTTTTTTAGTATTTTTAGTATGTAAGGTTACCCAGAGTTCCATCCAAGGCTATCTGCTCTCTGTGTTTTCTACAAGAGCTTGCTCATTCTCAGGACATCAAATTTTTCAAGGGTAGGTTCTAAAGACTCACACCCTGTCCCCACCGTTTTTTCCATGTCTACTGATTGTCTGTAGAATAGCCCATGGCACCTCACAGTTTTGTAACGTAGCTTTTATCTCTCCATCATTACCATCCATCCAGCTATTACCTTCTTTTATCGACTCCTAGTATGATAGTACAGAAGATGAGCTTTGAAATTATGCAGGCCCTAATTGGAATCATTGCTGTATACCAGGCATGCGAACTCGGATAGGTGACCTACTTTCCAGACCTTGCAAACAAGGACACATATAGTGCCGACATTGTGGGTTTAATTTGAAGACTGAATAAGGTCATTATGCAAATCACTAGCATAGTATCTCGCCCATAAGTGCTCAGTGAATGGCAGCTCCTACAAATATCATTGTGTGCCACATAATGGTGTGTTGTTTAATGATGGACCACATATAGGATGGTAGTACCTAAGGTTGTAGCATCTAGTGACACACAGTGATCTCAGTTTGTATAAGCACACTCTATGCTATTCACAGAACCATGGGATCACTTAATGAAGCATCTTTTTTTTTTTTTTTTTTTTTTTTTTTTTTTGGTTTTTTCGAGACAGGGTTTCTCTGTGGCTTTGGAGCCTGTCCTGGAACTAGCTCTTGTAGACCAGGCTGGTCTCGAACTCACAGAGATCCGCCTGCCTCTGCCTCCCGAGTGCTGGGATTAAAGGCGTGTGCCACCACCGCCCGGCTGAAGCATTTTTTAGTATCATATTACTATTATATATAATGACACTGATGATGATTCTATCTATAACTCAGGTGCTCCTGCCCTATTTGAACATTATTTTCTCTTGTCTAGATGACAATGACAGCCTTCTTATCGATTTATTTTCCTCTGTAGTCTGGTCCTGCTAACCTCTACTGATTCTTTTTTTTTTCTTTTGGTTTTTAGAGACAGGGTTTCTTTGTGTAGCTTTGGCTGTCTTGGAACTAGCTCTGTAAGTCAGGCTGGCCTCAAGCTCACAGAGATCTGCCTGCCTCTGCCCTCTGAGTGCTGGGATTAAAGGTGTGTGCCACTACTGCTCGGCTTTCCCAATTCTTCATTTCAGGATAAGTCCCTTTCCATATATAGCTCTGATCACTAACTTCTGCCATTTAGGATTTTCGGATATCTCCTTGTTTCCTAAAGAATAAAGGTTAAACCTTTTTTCTCCACGTGTCCCAATTTTGCTAATGTACAGAGGCCCTGCACTCCACAAGGGTACAGGATAACAGCTTGACCAGGACTGGACACTGCCATCCCAAGGAACCTTCCACATTCCCTTCTTGAAATGCGTGGAAGATAGAACACAGCAAGGCTTCCTAGACAAAACAGTAGCCGTTCAAAGTCCTGGGTTCTCATGTAGTCCATGTTCTTGGATCGGCTGCAGCAGCTTTGAGCTGGCAAGGCCTGATCTGCTTTCTCTTGCAGTTGTGAATGTGAGAGGCTCATGGTCTAGAAGCATCGTTTCTCACTATGCTCCTGCTGTTACTGGCGTCAGCAGCGACTGCAGACAGTTTGGACCAACTGGAACCTAATTGCTGCAGCCAGTTTGTAAGATAAAAGCCCCATTATGGTGGGTGTGTGATAGGCCCAAGGAGACTACTTATTTATAATTTAAATTGCTTCATTTACTTATTTTAACAGCAGGCCTCATAATAGTTAAAAAGGCAGCCCAGCAACAAGGAGAAAATAAAAACACCCACACAGGAGTGAGTGTTATTAATTCCTTCATATATTTCTTGGTAGAATCTTTCCCAAGCATGTGTGCAGTGTGCATCATTTTATAGCCTCCTCTTCTCTCCATTTAATGTACTACAAACCCCTCTTCACATTAACGAATGCACCTTCAGAGTGTGATTATTAATGGCTTTTCTTCACCGCAGAGCTAGGCTCTCAGTTACTTACCAGCACACTCTTGCTGGCGTGTCGGGCGATTCTTCTCTGTTTCACAGAGCCTGCAAGGGACATCTCCACAGCTAACCCTCCATGTGCACCCATGCTTTTCCCTTAGGTTAGACCACAGAAGTGGAATTATAGGGTCAAAAATAAATACCACATTTTTACAGAAGCCTTTTGCAGAGAACTAACAATTGCCCTCTAGTAAGATCTTTAAATATAGTTGGATTTTTGAAGGCCGTTTCTGTCTAATAGAGTAGAGGGAAAAAAAAATAAATAAACTTTGAACTTTCAAATGGAATTAATTTCTGTCAGGCTATAATAAAGGTTTTGGTGAGAAGTGTTTCTAATGCTAGCTGGGGAATGCCGCTTAGTGAGAGAGTAGAAGGTATGCCAAGCTCTATTAACAAGACCTCATTAGGTCTGCTTTATATTTGAGAGTTAGGTTATAATTTATATAGCGTATAGTGCCATTTTAGTTGAGTTCAGTGCGGGTTGGCAAATGTTCACGCATGATCTGATTTTCTTTAGGTATGTGGAGAGATGGCACCCCCAGTTACCAGGTCTAGCTAATGTCCTATGAACCCAGCGATGTGACTGACTCAATTGCCAACAGAAGATCCGCCCAGAACTGTCTACTGCATGTTGAGAGATGTTACCCTGTAGGATGGAGTCTCCCCTAGCCCAGGTCTCCGTGTATCTCATGGAAGACAATTGCTCTGGAGGGGCCCATCCATGCTTAGGGCAGACTTTCTGAAAAGGAGGAAGGAATTTGTGCTAAGTTATGAAGCATGGCCCAATTTATTCCTACATATACAGGGACGTAATTCTATGCTGAGCTCCGTGGAGGACAGAAAGAATGAAGCATGAAAATAATCTCCGACCACAACTAATAAGAAAGCTTTTATAGTAATATGGTATACACCTATTGCTTGTTGAATAATGCATATATGCACCAAATATAGATTGGCATGGTGTCTACTCTTAAGAGGGATTTTTGTTTTGGCAAACTGGTTCACATCTTGATGATAGCTATAACGAACACTTGTTTTGGAGAGATTTCACTTCCTTTAGGAAATGTGTCTCAGCTCCATTTGGCGCCACTTCTATGGCTGTTGGAAAGCATGTAACTTCTCTGCAAGTGTTTCTTTTCCCTTTGCTTTCTTCCTGTGTAGCCCAGGCTGGCCACTCACTTGATCCTCCTGTCTTCTGAGTGCTAGGATTACAGGTGTGCAATGACAACCAGCTTCTAGAAGTCTGGGGTGAGGGTGGAGGTGGCAGATCTCTCGCTCTTTTGTACCTTCTGGTAAAAGGAACTGGCTTTGGAAATCATGTCTCCAGAAAGCCTGGGACAAGTGAGAAAAAGTTATAGAGCACAGCTGAAATGAGACCAGAGCCAGACCAGTGGCAGATTCTAATGCCTTCAGCATTTCTGGATCCAGGGGAGCCCGAGTCAGTATTATCCATACACGGCCTTGTGTGGGAGCTGGTGAGTCTCTCTCTCTCTCTCTCTCTCTCTCTCTCTCTCTCTCTCTCTCTCTCTCTCGTCTGTCTCAAGTGGCTTCAAATGGTAGGACGGGATGAGACTCACTCCGACTCCCCCACCTGTTTGTCCACGTGGCTGTCTGGTCTAGAAGTTTACAGGAAGCATTTTCTATTTCTGTTCCATGTCCGAAGTGACCTTCTAAAGCTGACAGAGCTGGTGTACAGAGGGAATACAATTCCTTTTGTCTTGTGGAAGTTGACCACAAATTTTAATAATTTTCTTTAAATTATTATTTTGTTTTTATGAGACAGGGTTTCTCTGTGTAGCCCTAGCTGCTCTGGAACTTGCTCTGTAGATCAGGCTGGTCTCAAACTCAGAGATTTGGCTTCATCTGTCTCCCACGTGCTAGGAGTAAAGGCGTGTACTCTTTCTTTTAATTTCTAAAGAAGTAAAAAGAAATGTATGGCTATTCAGTAGAATCCTGGAATCTTTGCTTAGAAGCAACCGAGTTCAGGAAGGTGAGACACTGAGAACCGGATGTCCGACGGATAAATGAACATGGTCATACTAAGTTACAGCCTTGATATTTTTCTGCTATGCTCTTCAATGTTTCCATGCTTTTATTCTTTTCTGGCCTTTTGAGCAGCAGGCCAGTTTGCAGAGGCTCATGTGTCTTTCTGGCAAGCTGGTCACAAGGGCAAGGGAACGCCAGTTGTTGAATGGGTCCCTTGCAGGAGCTGAATGTGGTGCGCGTGCAGTCTAGCGGAGCATGCAGCGGAGAGGAGGCTGTCGGAGAGAGCCACTAACTCAGGCTCGGGTAGTATCCAGCTGAGGCAGCAGGCAGGGTTGTCATTATGCTAATGGCGCCCCTGGAGCTAGAGCCAGTGGCCCTTGGGAGAAGCAAGAACGTTTGAAGGTCCATTTGAAGTCTTTGCGCCATCAGTCTGAAGGCTTGTGACACCTGTGCTTGGCACCTCCTAATTGATTTTATTTTTCACTTGCATGGAGACCATTGCTCCATTAAAGCCCAGTGCCCTTGTAGACCTAACGGAAGATTAAAGAGAGGCTTGTGTTGGAGGTGGCTGTCAGGTACAGCTGTTTGGATTGTGGACTCGAGAGACAGACTGCCTGGATTAGAATCTCAGCCTTTGGCCTTTGCGGTTGTTTAGTTCAGGCAGGAAATGTCACCTGTCTGTTTCCTGTCTACTTTTCTCACCCGTACAGAGGGAATGATCGTAATTACTGCTGGGGGGGTGGTAGACGTATGAAGTCAGTTAATGCATGGGAAACAGATTACAAGGGGCCTTTGTTTCATGCCTGATCAGAGCTGGAGGAGAGAGCGCTGGGAAGGGCTGATGTTCCTGGATGAGTCATGATGCAGCAGTGAGCAGGTAGGTGACCTTGGGTGCCTTGCATGCCCTCTATGAAGCTGGGTTCAATGTGACCCCTTGAGGTGCCACCCGTCAGAGGTGCTTAGCGAACAGTTCCCCCTTTTCCGTTGCAGCTCAATCTTCCCATCTTTAATAAAAGTGGTTGAGATAATTTTCTGCCTTTACCTGAGAATTTGAGTCTGATGTTGGAGGTCATGAATGAAGGGGAGTCCCTTTTGGGGCTGCCCATGCGAGTCAAAACCTCAGGGTCAGTCGGAATCTTTGAGTTGGGGGTCATCATCTGAGAGACTTGTCATCCGTTGGAACAGGCCCAGGAGGTAGCATGCACAGTGCTTCAATCTCAACCCAAACTAGCTGTCTCTGGCTTTCGGCTTCCTCATCTGGCAATCAGGAGTCAACACATTTTGAAGAGCCTAAGAAGAACACAGTAATGATCCTGGTGACCAGGTCCTGAAGCAGGGGAGGCGTTGGGAAACTTGGGAGAATGCGAAGGCTGCAGATGGGGGGAATGCCCAAACATCTTGTCGTCGAACTGTGAACATCTATAATTTTGATGCAATTTAACACCTGGTCCAACCTGAGACAAAACTGTTGGAAAGGGAACAAAGTAAAAGCTGCTTATTTTGTACCAAAGCCAGGATTTTGCCTGTGTTATCTTGTTTGATTTCCAGTCAAGGCTAACAACCGTTGCCATTACTTTCTTAGAGGTGAAGCCATAGAAGCTAAGCCAGGGTAAGTTGTTTTCCCAGGGTCACCAGGTTGGCAGCCTGGGTGCTGGTATTAAAGGTTTCCGGTTGTTGGGCACCCCAGTTTTCTTTTAGCTGATACTTATTTTAGAGTGAAAATTATACTGGGTTCAACCCACAACACCACTCCCACCTCACACCCCCCCCCCCATTTTACAAAGGCTATCGATGATTTAGCTTGTGGCCCTTAGAGTTTCGGATCTGTTTGCTTCATTCATTAGTGGCCATGAGTTCCAACACTGGCTCGTTTTCCCATACTCCATGCAAATTCCACAGAGCCCAGGCCCAAGCACCATCTCACTCTGTCTCATGGTCTGCCAGGGCTGCTGGGCTCTGACCTCTCAGCTGGGGACAGGTCTCTAGAGGGTTTTTTTTTTTTAAATATTTATTTATTTATTATGTATACAATATTCTGTCTGTGTGTATGTCTGCAGGCCAGAAGAGGGCACCAGACCTCATTACAGATGGTTGTAAGCCACCATGTGGTTGCCAGGAATTGAACTCAGGACCTTTGGAAGAACAGGCAATGCTCTAAACCACTGAGCCATTTCTCCAGCCCCTAGAGGGGTTTTCTTTAGTTCTTCTCCATTCCCAGGGATTTTTTAGGGAGAGGCATCTTTGTGTTGCTGAGAGATTACAAACTGGCGGAGTCTGACAAAATAGATGAGTTCTAAAAATCGTTTGGAGTAGGTAGGGCCCATGTTTTCTGTGTTTCTTACCAGCCCCTCTACAGTCTCTAAACTTATGGCGTTCACATAATCTGTTTAATTCTTGGGCTGACTCTTAAAGACCTTTGAGGTTCCAACTTCTTGCTTCAGACTGGCTTCATAGCCCTGTTTCTATCCATCATCTACAAAGACCCAGTGCCAAGTCTGGCTCTACCTTTTAAGGTGGATGACATAGGCAATCTATTGCACTGCTCTGAATTTCAGTACTTATTTAGACTTCTGTCCAGCTTGTAGCGAGTCCACAGAAAACATTGTGAGCAGCCTGTACAGTACTTTGCATCTAAAGAATGGAATACTTGTGGATTTATGGCTCTGGTTCCCATTGGTCTTCTGGAAGCTGACTAGAATTTCCCTCAGTCCTCTCATTTTGCAAGATTGATTATACACATACTATCTATTCATTTCTACTCACAGAAAAGTGAGAGAAAGCATTAATGATTGTAGTAATGTCCTGTGGTCTACAGTTATAGTTTACAGACTCTCAATCCAGTGCTCTTTATTACAGGCATTTATGGTGCCCCACTAAATATATGATATTGCCCCAACTTAGAGTCAAAAATTGATCTATAGGTTGCTAGGTGTCATGGTAGTTGACTATAGCAAAATTTGTCAAAATTGAGGTCTTCTAAACTGGTGACAATATACTGGCATCCAAAAGCCACAGTTTTCTCTCATCTATGAAATAGAATTTTCTTAAGGTTGCCTATAAAATCCTTTCCAGTCTGAAGTCCTAGAACCCTTTACCTGCCCCACTGATATACCGTTATTTCTTTCTCACAAGTGAAGTTGAAGCCGTAGGTGGTGATGCATGCCTCGGATCCTAGCACCTAGGAGGTGGAGGCAAGGATATCTCATGGCCAATTTGAACTACATAGTGAGAAATTGTCTCAAAAAAAAAAAAGACCCACAAAAGGCAAAGCTAAACTTGGCAGAATCCCCCCATCAGGGCCTGTGTCCCTTACCACGCTCTTTGAAGATGATGTGTGAAAATGGTTTTTATGCCAGCAGAGAAGGAAATTGGTAATAAATCTGGCTTTTTAGCTGCCCTAATTTCTCTTTAGGAAGAATGAACATATTGTTTTAATTAATCATATGAAAGCAAAATTAGCATGATCGTGTGATAGGCACTGTAAATCATCCCGATCCACATCGTTGAGCAAAGAGCATTTAGTTACCCAGGAGTTGTTAAAGATTTTATCTACCCAAGTGAAAATTCAATTAGTCCTAGTTTCAGCTTATATAAAATACAGGATTTTCAGCTGTGGGAAAATACTCTTTGTGTGTGTGAATACCACCTTATGCCACTTTGATAAATTACTGTAATTAACTGTATCCTATTCCAGCTAAACAAAATTTACTGAACTGTTGCTCTATAAATGGGATATCAGCCTTCCCCTTGTTGGGGAGATTGCTCTGATCTCTACATGATACCGCTTTTGAATATTGTGCTTTTTAAAAAATGCTAAGGTCTAAAAATATCTACAAAATTTCAGTTGGCACCAGATAGAGGTGCTTGGTTTTCTTCCCACTTCACCTGCTCCCCTCTGGGAGTAGGAACATCGACTGTGGGCTTCTCTATGATTCAATTAAATGTGCTACATTTAATTAGCTAACTGGGGAAACACTGTGTATGATCATCTTGGAATACCCTAATAACTTAGCCAAAGGGCCGAGTTATTTCAGGAAGGGCAGAGGGCAATGGAGGAAGGATGGAGACTCACTCGCTGTGAGCTGGAACAAATTCTGCTTCCTATCCTTTGCTATTCCTGCAGACAGGGTTCTGCTTTCCTCCTTGTCTCCCTCTTAGGTCTTAGATTTGTAGCTATCTTCTTCCTTCCTTCCTTCCTTCCTTCCTTCCTTCCTTCCTTCCTTCCTTCCTTCCTTCCTCCCCTCACCCTCCTTCAGTCCTCACCCCTCTCTCCTTTTTTAGGGGTAAGTCTGAGGCCATAATGGACTATAGGAGAAGGAAAGAAGGGAGGGAGGGAGGGAGGGAGGAAGGAAGGAAGGAATGAAGGAAGAAAGAAAAAGAAAGAAAGGAAGAAAGAAAGAAGAAAAGAAAGAACATAGCTATAAATCTCTTTGGCAGATATCTGAAAAGAGAAAACATCACCTTACCATGCAGATAAGGTACTGGACCTGGCTTGGGTCTTTAAAACCTCAAAACCCACCCGCAGTGGCATATTTTTGCCAACAAGGCCACACCTACTTCAACAAGGCCACACCTCTTAATAGTGCCACTCTGTGGTGACCAAACATGCAGATCTGTGAGTCTATGGGGGGCATTCTTATTCAAACCACCACACTACCACAGTGGCCCCTCTTTTCAAAATTAAAAAGAGTTTATGTGTATGTATGTGTAGTGTGCGCACATGGACCTGGATGCAAGCTATCAACATTGGGCATTTTAGTTTCAGTCCATCTGCCTTTGAAGTGTGTTTCTCACTGAACCCAGAGCTAAATAACTGGCCAGCTGGTCTGGACAGCAGGCTCTGGGAATCCGCCTGCCTCCACCTACCTTCTTTGCTAACTGCTTGACTTTTCTGTGAGTGCTGGAGGTTTGAATTCAGTTCCTCATGCTGACACAGCAGGTATTTGGCCAACCGAGTTGTCTTCCCAGTCACGACACCCTTTTCGAGAAATCCAGCAGTGTGCCTAAGTTTAGATATGAAAAGGTGTAACTTCCAGACAAATAAGTGTCAAGGCAGTGAGAACAGAAACAAAAGGCAAAAGTGAAGCAAAGCACCCATAGACCCAGCAAATCACTGGAGAGGTTGACATTTCTTTGTTGACATCTGTCCTCTGGCCTGAGGAGACTGCTATTTTACAGAATACCAACCAAGTGGGAGTAGCATTTTCTGACCTTCAATAATATCCTGTGTGCTACACTGTGCTACTACTGCACAGTACAACCTACTCAATGACAATTCCAAATGGTTCTAGAATATTCTACTAAATGTATATACCTTAAAGTCTTTGGCTTGCTTCTTTTGTTGGGTCTCTGTTTCTTTTCTTTTTCTTTTATACAGGGTCTCTCTACATAACTCTGGCTGCCTGAAATTCACTACGTAGACCAGGCTGACCTTGACTCACAGAGAAATGCCTGCCTCTGCCTCCTGAGTGCTGGGATTAAGGGCGTTCACCACTATGCCTGGCTGAGTCTTTCTATTCTCATTTGTCTGGGGTCACCAGTTAATCTATTCATGGACTTTAAGAAATATTTAGTGGGGGCTGAGAGATGGCTCAGAGGTTAAGAACACTGACTGTTCTTCCAGAGGTCCTGAGTTTAATTCCCAGCAACCACATGGTGGCTCACAACCATTTGTAATAAGTGGAATATTTTAATATTTATATATAAATATTTTAATATTTATAAAAAAATAAAGAATTAAAAAAATAAAAAATAAAAAGGAAGTGAAAAAAAAGATCTGGTGCCCTCTTCTGGCCTGCAGGGATCCATGTAGGCAGATGCTGTATAAATAATTAATAAATAAATCTTTTAAAAAAAGAAATATTTAGTGAACTAGAGTCATGTTTTTGGCAGTGAGGATATTGAAGAAGAACATTGGCTTTGGTCTGGTGAAACAGACAGGCCAGTAACCGGAATAAGTGCAAAGACATAATAAAGGTCGTAAATAAGTCAGAGATGACTGAGAGCCTGAGTAATTGGTGAGAGCAGGTGTAGCACCATCAGGTAGGGAGGGCGGATAAGAGAAACCAATCTTAGAAAGTATCTTAGTCGATTCAGATGACAGCAGCCACAAACTACAGGCACCCAAGGGTCTTACCTTACAGAAGGCTTATTGTGCGAGAACTTTATAAACACCAGAAACTTAACTGCCCACAGTAATGGGGCATGGAGAGCCCAAGATCACAGGCCCAGTGTTAGATCATGGACATTTTGCTATAAGATGAAGCCGCTCGCTTCAAAAGACCAGCTGAGAGGATCCAGCCCCGCCCCCACCACCTCTATCCCTTAGAACAAAACACTGGTGGTGCCTTGCTGTGACTGCTTGGAACACTTCAGTCTCCACTGGAAAGCAAGTTGAACTCCTGCTGCCTGGAATCAGGGAAACTTTAAAGCCTAGTTCTACTTAGTGACTACTCTGGCCATGTGTTATGAAGCTTGAGAAGCCCCGCCTTGCTCTGTTTTTAAAAGTCCCATTGCAGCTGCCTATGGCCATAGTGCTGGGTCTGTCCTGATGATCTCCAGTTTTAAGGCTGATCATCACTTCCTGTGGTCACAAGGCTCTCTTTCCTAATAAAGATCTTCAGTGCTAACCATTTGTCAGTTCCTTTCCCCAATTCACTTCTTTTTATTTTTACTTCTTTTTATTTTTCTCTAATACATTATATCCTGACCACAGTTCCCCTCCCTCTACTCTTCCCAGTCTCCTCCTATCTTTTGCATATCCACTCCTTCATCCCCCCTCCCAAAAAAAGCAGGTCTCAACAGGGATATCAACCAAACACACAGCATAATATACTGCAGTAAGACTAGGCACAAACCATCATATCAAGGATGGACAAAGCAAAACAGTAAGAGGAAGGAAAAGGGTCCCAAAAGCAGGCCAAAGAGTCAGAGAAACCCCCCACTCCCACTGTTAAGAGTCACACAAGAACACCAAGCTATACAAGCATTTTATTATATATATATATATATATATATATATATATATATGACACACACATATATGTGTATATATATCACACACACACACACACACACACACACACACACACACACACACACATATATATATATATATATATATATATATATATATATATATATATCAGACCCATACAGGGTCCATGCTTGTTGCTTCAGTCTCTGTGAGGCTCTATGCACCCTGCTTAGTTGGTTCTTTGTGCTGAATTCTTGTGACGTCCTTGACCCCTGCAGCTCTTACAATTCTTCCTCTCCCTCTTCTATGGGATTCCCCTGGCTCCACCTAGTGTTTGACTTGTGTCTCTACATCTGATCCCATCAGTAGCTGGATGAAGCCTCTCTGATGACAATTGGGCTAGGCATGATCTATGAGTGTAGCAGAATATCATTAGGAATCATTTCATTGACTTGTTTTCTTTTTCCTTGCCAGTCATGTTTGGTTCTGTCCTGTTCTTTGGTCTATCCCACATCTGGGTCCTGGCTGTCCAGGCAATGTCATGTGCAACTCACTTCTTTTTAGCCATGAGGACCTGCAGATTCAGGGAACAGCGAGTCCTCCCTGCTTTAGAATGGTGACCTCCTTCTGTGTCCTCCTGTGGCAGGATGATGGATTCCATAGAACATCCTTGGGTTCCCATGATGGATCCTTATGGTTAATTACTTCTCCTCAGTCATGTCCTGTTGGGACTCTCACATTAAGCCTTAGATTCCAAGCTGAGAATTAAAGTGAGAAAAGTCCTTAAGTTTGGCCAGTGTTGGCAGGATAAGGTTGTGAGGCAGAGAGGACTTGTATGATTAAGATGCAACTATATGAAGAGTGACTGAAGTTGAGTTTTGAGAGTTAGGGACAAGACTCTGCAGGTCTTCAAAAGTGATGGTTAGGAATTTGCCTCATTCAATTATTATTTCCCATTGACAACTTTACATGTGGATATATAAATCCTGGTCAACTGAGCCAGTGACCTAGGCCAGAGCAGGCCTGAGGCAGCGAACTCCATAAGAGCATGACTGAGCCAGCAGCCTGGGCTGGAGCGGGCCTGGGACAGTAAACTCCACTGGAGCAGGAGTGGATCTAGACCAGGGACATTTGTGGAAGCAGGACTGGGCCAGCGACCTAGGCCAGAGCAGACCTGAGGCAGCAAACTCCTCAGGAGCAGGTATGGGGAACAACTGCTGAGTGAGTAAGCCAGAAACAGAGACCCTGCAGGTCCAGGCCTGAATCTGGGGTCTTCAAGGGAGTATATCTGAGATAGAACTCCTGTGGGTCTGGGCATGAGTCTGGGACCTCTGAGGTAGGAGACCAGAGCCAGAGACCTTTGCAGGACCAACCCCAAGCTAGAAGCAGATCCAGACCAGGGGCATTTACAGAAACAGGTCTGAGCCAGCAACCTAGACAAGAGCAGGTCTGAAACAGTAAACTTCATGGGAGTGGAGCAAACTGGGAGTGCTGAGTGACCTCCAGGAACACGAAGTGACTGGGTAACTAGGACTGTGGCACTGACTGTACCATGAGGAACAACCATTTGAGCCTTGGATCCACTGACACCTAGAAGATTAATCACCAGAGTCACAGACAGCCCCAACCACACCAATTAGAGGAAAAGATGAGTAGACAAGGTAAGAACACACATAACACCACAAAGAATGACACAACACCAGTAAAATTTAGAGACTCTACAACAGTAAGACTTGAACAACAAATATAGATGAAACAGAAGAAAATGACTTAAAAAATAACTTCAGGAGAATGTTTGAGACTCTTAAAGAGGAAATGAGAAATTCCCTCAAAGAAATGGAGGAAAAGACAAAAAATTAGAGACATCAGCAAATCCCTTAAAGAAAACCGAGAAAAAGCAATCAAACATACAAAAGAAACTATTCAAGACTTGAAAACGGAAATATAGACAACACAAGCTGAGGGAATTATAGAACAGAAATCATGAGAAAATGATCAGGAACCACAAATGCAAGCATGAATAGCAGAATACAAGAGATGGCAGAGAGAATCTCAAGTGCTGAAGATACAATAGAGGAAATAGACTCATCAGTCAAACATTAAATCTAACAAAAGCTTAACACAAAATATCCAGGAAATAATGGACACCATGAAAAGACCAAACCTAAGAATAATAGGTATAGAAGAAGGAGAAGAAGTTCAACTCAGAAGCACAGAAAATATAACAAAATCATAGAAGAAAACTTTCCCAACCTAAAAAAAGATATGCCTTATGAAGATACAAGAAGTGTCCAGAACACCAAATAGACTTGATGCAGGAGAATTGTCTGTATTCTGTCAGTCATGTTTTAAATAAATGCTGATTGGCCAGGCAGGGAGTATAGGCAGGTCAACCAGACAGGAAGTAGAGATGGGGCCATGAGAATAGGAGTATTCTGGGAAGAAGGAAGCTCTCTTGCAGTCCTGCCCAGACCACCAAAGAAGCAGGATGTGACCTACCTGGATGAACAAGGTACCGAGTCATGTGGCTAACATAGATAAGAATAATGGGCTAACATAAGTTATAAGAGCTAATAAGAAGCCTGAAATAATGGGCCAATCAGTTTATATCTAATGTAAACTCTCTGTGTGATTTTTTTTTTGGGGCTAAGCTAGCCGGGCGGCCAGGGCAACAAGCAGGCCCTCATGTTACAGAATGGTGCCCACGTGTTACATAGACTGGATCCAAAAAAAGTCCCCTTGCCACATAATAAGCAAAACACTAAACATACAGAATAAAGAAATAATATTAAGGGCTGCAAAGGGAAAAGGCCAAGTAACATAGAAAGGTAGACTTATCAGAATTACACCTGACTTCTCACTGGAGACAATGAAAGCCTGAAGGTCATGATCAAACGTTATGCAGATATTAAGAGACACGGATGCCAGTCCAGACTACTACTCCCAGCAAAACTTTCACTATAGAAGGACAAAACAAGATATTCCATGACAAAACCAGATTTAACCAATACCTAGCCACAAACCCAGCCCTACACAAAATACTAGAAGGAAAACTCCAACTCAAGGAAGTTGGCTACATCAACAAAAACATAGACAATTGATGATCTCACAGCAACAAATCCCAAATAAGGATGAAACACACAAATTAACATCATCACAACAAAAACTAAATTAACAGGAGATAGCAATTACTGGTCATTACTATCCCTTAATATAAACGGAATCAACTCACTTATAAAAAGGCACAGGCTAACAGATTGGATATGAAAACAGAATCCATCCTTCTTCTGCATACAAGAAATATACCTGAGTAAATTGGGAGCATGGGAACCTTGGGAGAGGGTTGAAGGGGAGGGGAGAGTAAGGGAGGGGAAACAGAAAAAATGTAAAACTCAATAAAAAAATCAATAAAAATAATATAATAAAAATAAATCCTGGTCATTTTTACCCCTCCATTGCTCTGTCATATTTCTTCTTAGCTGGTTAATCTTCCTGCTCCCCGTGAGCTGACCTCCTTTGATGCCTTTGTGTGTCTATAGTTATGTGTAAGACCTGATGTTTAATTAGGGTTTTACATGAGCTTGGGTGTGAGGTTATTTACTGAAGCATGTATAGCTTATCAATGGGTATCACACCAAAGAAAGGGACTCTCTGCCCCCTAGACCATTGACTGTCCATTGCCCGTCAGGGAGGGGGGGGACTCATGAGCCCCCTCCATGTGTGTTGTCAAATTATAGCACAACAATGATGTTAGAGTGATACCTCAAAGCCTTCACAGTGTGCAGATGCATCTGAAGCATCATGATGCGAACCCCGTTAGTTATCACTCCCAAGTTGCAGGTAAGAAAATCTAGAGAATAACGGTTTGAAATTTTACCATGAATGACTTCTATTTTAAGACTGGAAAACAAAGTTGACTCTTATCTACCTATTTTCTGTCTTTTCCATTTTGGTGTTGTGTGAGGACTGCTCTTGGTTTTCAGCTTGACTACATCTGTAATCAATGAAAACCCAAGCTGTAGGACACACCTGTGAGGTGTTCTTTTCTTAATTAAATACTTTGAAGTGGGGTGACCCATGTATAATCTGGATCTTTTAAGGTGAGGAGATCCATCTTTAACCTAGGCCACACCTTCTGCGGACAACCTATCTAAGGAAGCTTTGGCTCTCTGCCTGCTTGCTCTCAGTCTTGCTGGCAAGTCCATTCCTTCACTAGCATTGGAGTCTACTTCTTTAGGATTCTGGCGTAGTTGAAGACCAGCTGACACACCCAGCCTTGTGAATTAACGACTGCTGGATTCTTGAACCTTTCTCAGACAGCCATTGTTGGACTAGGTGGGCCACAGCTTATAAGCTATTCTAATAAATTTAGTAAATGTATTCATTCTATATGTTCTGTTCCTTTAGGTAACCCTAATACAGCGTGTCTTTCCAAAACGTTATTTGGATAGTCTGTCTCTGTTCCTTAGATTTGTGTTTCTGTATCTGTTAGAGTGTTGCAGAAGACCAACAAAAGACCTCTATCCTTGTATGCACTCAGCAAGAGCATTTATTTTCCTGAGAAGGTAGCAGCATGCTGGGGTAGCACCTCCAACACAAAGGCAGAAATGGTGAATGGTGACCCCGCAAGAAAAGCTTGCAGCCTCTTTTATACATAGCTAAAGGAATTCTAAAAGCAACGTGATTGTTATGCCCAGATCACGGAGTACCCCCCCCCCCCAAAAAAAAAACTAACTAGGAGACTGAGTCCTGTATGTAAAAGCAAAGAGCCTTTATTCTTACACAAGTTTTCAAACTTAGTCTCTCTGTGTGTCCAATGTACTGGAGTGATCAGAGAACCCCCAGTTCAGTTGGGGTTGGGTTTTTGTAGTAGCAAAGGTAGGGGTGAGGGATTTCTAAGGCTCAGGACTCCTGATTGGCTGACATCTGTCTGGGGTGTCCTGGTGAAAAGCGATGGGTGTGTGCTGACAGGTGATCCTATCTACAACAGTTGGAACGTTAGGAATTTCCTCTGGATGGTCTGTTCCTGGGTGGTGCTTGGGTGGTCTCAGTTTGTGGTCTTTCTTGGAACCGGAGTAAACTACTGAGACTCAGGTCTCAATTGAGCTTGTCATGACTGGGTCCTACAGTGGTCATTCTACCTAGAGTTGGTTTACATAAGTAACCATCATATTAGTTCATTTCTAATTGGTTAGGGCTAGTAGGGTGGGCTAAGGCTATAGCTTTTCCATTCATGGACAAATATGGACAAATCCCAGGCTTTGTTCTTACTTGATTATTGCTTTGAGGTACCTGGGTGGGGAGGGGAGTTGGCCCTGTCCTGATGTGCAATTCCCCTTGTCCTTACTGTGTGTGTGTGTGTGTGTGTGTGTGTGTGTGTGCAGAAACTGACTTGTTTAGTTTCAGGAGGCTGTAACTGAGGCGTAACTCTTAACTGAGTTATTAGGGGTCTGTCATGATATTTGCCTGACCTCTCAGTAGCCAACTGACTATGCTGTGGAGATTGCAAGGGTAGGTGGGTTGGGGGAAGGGGACAGTGCAGACCTAGATTTACTAAGTGGAAGACTCAGGGTTAGGGTTCCTGCAAATGGCCAAGGGGCAATAGCAAGTGGGGAATTCAGAAAAATAATTGTACTTTTCCAACAGAATCTAACATTGCACTGAGGGGGCACAGACAAAGGCAGGCTGGAAGGGAGACACTTTTAAAGGGGAGGAAAGCAATGTCTCTGTCTGTGTGCAGTGGAACAACACATGACTGTTTCTTTCAGAAATGCCAGGCTCTTAGGCCAGGTTGCAGTGCATATTAATTGCCTTGGCATGCCTAATGCCTGCTACAATACTGCCTTGCTTCTGTCCCAGTGGTCTAGGGTGGAAGCAGCCACCACCTCTGAGGCAACAATATTCCAACAGTCGTTCATTTCACTGGCTAACGACTGAGCACCACTGCTTAACTGTGCATCTGCTGGTCACTGAGCTAGGTGCAGGGTGTAGTGAGCCGGCCACTGCCGGCCTTTTCATTTTCCCTTTTGGGTTTTTCTATTGTCTTTTCTTAGTGCTTACAAGTCAACACCTGACCTCATTTGCCTATCTCATCACTTGTAGTGTTTATCTCTGGCTAGAATTTAAGTTCCACAAGAGCAGGGGTTTTTGTCTTTTTTTATTTATTACAATAACTTACACACTTCGAAGGTGCCTGGCATCGAGCGGCATGGAGTCATTGCATGACTGTGAATGCGGCCTCTGATGAGTCAGGAAGAGAAGTTGAGGCAGAGGCATCTGCGTGCAGGCTGACTCTGAATGCAGAGGAGCTCAGGGTGTTCACGGATGAGGGGAAGGATGGGGAGAGTGAGCATGAAACCTCTCTACAACTCTTTGGATTTTTTGTTCCCCACATTCAGAGTCCCTCACATAATTAACCTCCTTGAAGCTGTCACCTCTGGTCTTGGCCCTGCAGTACCACCAAGACAGCTCCTGTGGTGATCCACGGAATATTTGAAGTTGGACAGCATAATTGCAAACTCTCCTCCTGAGTTTTCTCTCGGTCAGTGGCTCTAGTTTCTCTGACAATGATGCCTTTAAACATTTCCAGGTAGAATCAAGCTTATTTCTTATCCACATGTCTTAGCAAATGGAAAAGCCAAACCCAGCCAGAAGCGCAACTGCAGGCAGCAGTCCGCCATCCAGGCTCCTTTTGCGTGGCTGCGCTTTCCAACAAATGCTCACCGAGACAGGGGAAAGCACATGAGGAAGCAGAGGTGCAAGGGTCTCAGGTGTCCTCACCTAACCCCACTTCCATCACATCCCATCGGCTATAATAATTACAGAGACAACTGGGAAATGTGGTCTCTCTGTGTGCAGGCAGGGCAGGAGAGACCTATGTTTTACGACTAAATAGCAACTTCTCACGTATCAACTTGTTTGTGCAGACACGTCCTTCCTATTTTGTATTCCTTTCTAGTAAAAGGGGCATTTGAACCTTTCTTCCCTCAAAGTAATCCTTTCTCTTACGCGATGATCTGTCAATGCTCCTCTGAGGGCATTGTCCCCCTAGAGCTGAACATGGCCAGAGGTGTTGTTTGAATTTAATCTCCACACACTCGCTCAGCAGGACCCAGAGGAGGAGTGCTGCTTCATCTCCAGTTCTCATGGCTTTTGCCTTGCATAGGCACCTTTCTTAGATCCTCTCTTAGAGATGGCTATCTCCTTTTCCCACCAGGTTCCCAGTGTTCCCGGAGCCTCAGCATCTCTTCACGGAGGCTTGTGAAGGTGAAGGAAGACAAGAGATGCCACTCACAGAGGGGATTCATTCTGTCTCCCCAACCTTCTCAGGCTCTCAAGTCTGAGGCTGAAAACCCTTCTCAGTCAGCAAACCAGAAGCTGATTCCAAACTACTCTTTTGTGAATTATAAAAACCACAGACTATCTGCATAAAATTGAAAGAAATGCAAAAATGGGGAAAAGAGAGAATGAATGTATCCATGGTCTTCTACCCCAGTGCTTCTCAACCTGCGAGTTGTGACCTCTTTAGGGGATCAAATGACCCTTTCACAGGAGTCACATAAGGCCACCAGAAAACACAGATTCATAGCAGCAGCAAAATTATAGTTATGAAGTAGCAATGAAAGTGATTGGGGGTCATTGGAGCATAAGGAACTGTATTAAAGGCTACAGCATTAGGGAGGTCGAGATCCACTGTTCTCCCCAGTGATTATGCAACTACCATTTTTACATATTTTCTGTTAGAGATTTGTATTTTTTTTGATATTTTGTACTTTGCTTTGAAACAAAATGGGATTGTATTAACAGATTGCACTGAGCTCACTTTTCACTTTAGTAATTAGCCTACTCTCTGGCTTAATTTGTGTATGTAGAAACCACAATGTTTTTCATAGCTGTCCATTTAAAATGCCTTCTAAAGACTTGGCTGGAAATGAGATCTATGTTCTGAGTTCTGTTTACCCTTCAGGAAAGGGTGTTGGACTGGTGAATGCCCTTTCCTTTCTGGAACTTTCCACTTGGTTTCTTCTGGAGCCTGAGTTTCCCCATATACTTCTAGGAGATCTGGAATGAAGAAGGTCAACACCCCCCCCTTTTTATTACTTAAAAAAATACCAATCCAGGTGACTGGAGAGATGGCTTAGCAGTTAAGAGCATTGCCTGCTCTTCCAAAGGTCTGGAGTTCAATTCCAGGCAACCACATCGTGGCTCATAACCATCTGTAATGAGGTCTGGTGCCCTCTTCTGGTCTTCAGACAGAATATTGTATACATATACATAATAAGTAAATAAATAAATATTTTGAAAAAATACCATCCAAATTCCCACTCCCTCCCCTCCTCCCAGTCCCCTCCCTCTCCCTCCACAGACCCTCCCCCAACCCCTCCAACCCTAAGGGAGTGCCCTACTACCTCTAGGTTGAGCAAGGTTTATATCCAAGGAGAATTTGACGTCATGGTAAGTGGGGAAGTTTCTTGAGGTGGAGCTTGTCTAGGGCCATGTAGACAATAGAATCAGCACACACTTCTCCGAGGGAGCCACTTTGCTCAACCATGAAAGTTGTAGATTTCTTTCAACCTCTGTAGTTATCTTTGGTGTCTCTCCTTAGATTTGGTATTGGGGCTACAAGCATTACAAATGTGTGTCCTTTAGACTCTGTTGTCCTTGCTCTAGATAAGCGTCCTTAGTTTTTTTTAAGCTGTTGCTCAAATGACCCAATTTAGCTTTTCAAAATTCTTCTCAATCAGTTCTGAAGGATATATGTATATATTTAATTGGGTGCTCAGAATGAAATATGACTCATGACTGGGATGCAAGGGCCCTTGTCCAGATGCTACAATTTTATCCATTCAGTAAAAGTAGAAAACTCTTTTATTTTTTTGGTTAAGTAAATCACATTGTGTCTTAATTGATCTTGCAGTCAAATCAATCATGGAAGTCATTTATGCATCTTGAAACTTAGGCCATGGAATTTTGGAAAGTAAATGAGAAAGCTACCGTTTATTTTTAGTAAATTTAATCTTGTTTGTTTTTGACCTAATTCTTCAAGCCAGTCTAGAGCTCCTTATTTTCTGATTCTGACAGTGAATATCTGTCGTTTCTTCAGCCATTTGATAAAGTGGCTAAGAGGACCTGTGTGGGAGATGGTGACAGCTTAGCCTGCAGTGGTAGGACTGGAAACAGAGATGAAGATGAACTCCGTGCATACTTGGATGTTAAGCTTGTGAGCAGGAGGGAGGAGAGAAGCAGAGGGACCAAGCGTAAAGTCTGGGTTTGGCACGTCAGTAACAAGTCTGTTTTGTGTTTAATTACGTTTCTGAAATACAGCATAAAAGTACTCCATGATTTCATTTTAGTAAATTTTCTCCATTGAGAAGGATTTCTAGGATTAATTATTTTATTTCTCTGAGTCACTGCACAATTTTTTGTTTGTTTTTTGAGACAGGGTTACTTTATGTAAGAGCTCTGACTGTCCTGAAACTCCCTATGTAGATCAGGTTGATCTTGAATTCACAAAGATCTGCCTGTCTCTGCCTCCTGAGTGCTGGGATCAAAGGTGTGCAACACTACCACCTGGTCCTGAACAAACTTCTTTTTTAAAAAATTTATTTATTTATTTATTATTTTTAAAAATTGTTTTTATTGAGCTATATTTTTTTCTCCACTTCTCTCCCTTCCTCTCCCCTCCCTTCTACCCTCTCCCATGGTTCCCATGCTCCCAATTTACTCAGGAGATCTTGTCTTTTTCTACTTTCCATGTAGATTAAATCCATGTATGTCTCTCTTATGGTCCTCTTTGTTATCTAGGTTCTCTGGGATTGTGAATTGTAGGCTGATTTTCTTTGCTTTATGTCTAAAAGCTACTTATGAGTGAGTGCATATTATATTTGTCTTTCTGGGTCTAGGTTACCTCACTCAATATGATGTTATCTAGATCCACCTATTTGCTCACAAATTTCAAGATGTCATTATTTTTTTTTTCTGCTGTGTAGTACTCCATTGTGTAAATATACCACATTTTCCTTATATATTCTTCGGTTGAGGAAAATTTAGATTGTTTCCAGGTTCTGGCTTTGACAAATAATGCTGCTATGAACATAGGTGAGCACATGCTCGTGTGGTATGATTGAGCATCCTTTGGGTATATACCCAAAGTGGTATTGCTGGGTCTTGAGGTATGTTGCTTCCTAATTTTCTGAGAAATTGCCATACTGGTATCCAAAGCAGCTGTACCAGCTTGCACTGCTGTCAGCAATGCAGGAGTTTTCCCTTTACCCCACATCCTCTCCAGCATAAGTTGTCATCAATGTTTTTGTTCTTGGCCATTCTTACAGGTGTAAGATGGAATCTCAGATTTGTTGTGATTTGCATTTCTCTGATGGCTAAGGAGGTTGAAAATTTTCTTAAGTGTCTTTCAGTCGTTTTAGATTCCTCTGTTGAGAGTTCTCTGTTTAGGTCTGTACTCCAAATTTTTATTGGATTATTTGTTCTTTTTTTATTGTGTTATTTGTTCTTTTGGTGACCAATTTCTTAAGCTCTTTGTATATTTTTGGAGATCAGCACTCTATCTGATGTGGGGTTGGTGAAGATCTTTTCCATTCTGTAGGCTGCCATTTTGTCTTGTTGACCATGTCCTTTGCTTTACAGAAGCTTCTCAGTTTCAGGAGGTCCCATTTATTAATTGTTGCTCCCAGTGTCTGTGCTGTTGGGGTTCTATTTAGGAAGCGGTTTCCTGGGCCAATGTGCTGAACAAAGTTCTTAATCTCTCCTAATTTTGGTATCTTCTTCCCACCAATAGTGAGTGGGATACACTAGGCCAGAGATACTTCTTTGACAATATGCTTCAAATAGGGAGGAAACCCTTTCAAACATAATGTGCCTGGCTTGGGAGCAGCATCTCATCAACTGGAATGCCTAGGCTTGAACAAATATCAGGAGTAATTTGCTTAGTGACCCAGTGTATATTTTAGCTACAAATCCCTGCACACAGTAGGTATCTGCACTTTTCCTCCTGTCTATAACAGGACCGGCATGATGCCGCTTAACTGACGTAGGGGATGACTAAGTAGGAAATGTGTTTGTGAAGGAAAATTATTTTTCTCAGCGAGATTATAGTAATTACCTTTTCTCTCTGTTTCCTCAAGTGCTGAGTGTTAATGTTAATATTTGAGAGCAATAAAAAGGAGGCTGGAAGGATGAGTTCTTGATTATTGGCAGTAAAACAAGATGTGGAGAAGGAGGTGTGGAATGGCGCAGGTATTTTGTTTTGAAACCAGACTACAGAAACCAGCCTGTTGTGCTGAGAAAGGGAAGGTTCAGAGGTGACCCCACTGAGCTACACACCTTTCTGATGGGAATAGAAATGAAAGATGCCCTCAGTCTCTCTTAGCTTTTATCAAATACAGGTACCAGAGGGTCTGATCCAAGCTGCTGGAGGACTGAGCCCTGAGGAGCTGCGGGTGAGAGGGTGGCGAGTGAGCAGTTAATCTGCGGAACACACTTGTAGAAGGGAGAGGGGGTCAGCGCAAAGGCTTTGGAAGGAGATTTCATATTCAGAGAACAGAACCTAGGTGCATTTTTGATACTATTTCTTTGCTAGATACAGCTTTTAGTTTGATGCTGGATGCTGGCCAAGTTATTTTCTGTGTAATCTTGACATAGAGAAGGAAAAGCGTTTTAGATAGCTATTGCATGTCGGGATTTGAGCTGGGAATAATTCCATGGTATTCCCCTGACATTTATTTATACTAGGGCTCTACTTCTTGAGATTTTGCTTCCAAGCTGGTCATGTTGATCTAAAAAGAGTCCCCAGCCTCATTTCTTACACTCTGCCAATCAAGGATCTCTGGTTCAGTGTCCTCCACCCCCAGTACTGGAGGAAGAGAGCAAGGCTAAGAAAGGCGTCTGTCTGTGTCCTAACTATTGTGAATAGAGCAGCATCAGACGTGCATGAGCAAGTAGCCCTGTGATGGATGTAAAGTCCTTTGCAGAGAAGTGAAACAATCACCTTGGGAGTTGTGTTCACTTGAGACGTATCCTAAAACCAGGGCATCTGATCTCTTTATGCTGTAGTTCAGAGACTGCATTAAGCAGTTAGCCACCAACTAGTAATGTGTATATAAATATTATATTTTATATAAAATATATATATCCAGAAAGAGAGCTGAGTGAAGAATAAACAGTGAGATTCATATAACCTGCATTCTATTATGTGAATTAACATGGCATGTACAATTATGCATTTCATAAACCCTCATGCACTTTTTAAAAAAAGATCTACCTAAAACATCTTAGTGTGGCTGCCTATTGGAAAAAAGGGTATTGGATAACTGTCTGCATGAAAAACACGTTAAGAGAAAGCATTTGACTTGACTCGTGACAGGTATATGCTGTGAATTGATGTATGGAGTTTCTCGCAAACTATTTTAAAAGATAACTCTACAGTGAAAAGTAAAAGGATATAGAAAACGTAGAACATGTGTATATTCTATGAAATTGTCTCCATAGACTTGTGTTTTAAACACTTGGTCCCAAGCTTGTGGTACCATTTTGAGGGCCATGGAGCCTGTAGGATTTGGAAACAGGTTGTTAGGGGAGAGCTTTGAAGGTTGTTCCTTTTTAAAAAGAAGACTGATTTTATTTTAAATTATGTGGGTGTTTGTGTATATGCTCATGGTTGCAGGTGCCCTTGAAGGCCAGAAGGGGGCAACAAATGCCCTGGAGCTGGACTGGGCAGGTGGTTGTGAGCCACCTGATGTGGCTGCTGAGACTGAACTGAGTTCTCTGGAAAGAGCAGTCCATAGGCTTGGTCATTGAACCATTTTTCCAGGCTGTTTTAAAGGTGCTATTCTCCTGCATTCTGTCTGTCTTTCCTTTGTTTTTTGTCTGTGGCATGTGAGCAAGCCTCCGTCGTACATCCCTGATGCCATGTGCTCTACCATGCCTTCCCTACCGTTCTGGTCTGAAACCTTTGGCATCATGAGCCTAAAAACATCTTGCCTCTTTCATGTATTTCCTGTATTTCATGTAGTTCCTGTCGTGTATTTGGTCATCACGACATGTTACTTATTATAATATATAATGGTATATTATCATGGTATAAGTGGAACAAAAGTCTGACACTTTTAACATCTTAAAAGTGTTACGTTAAGTGAGGAAACCACTCACAAAGGAGCAGTTTCTGTATGAGCCCATTCATACAGAACACAGCTGCTCCCTCCCTCCTTACCTTCAAGGGGCACGTTGCAGGGAGCCTCCCTGATGACTGAAGTGGCAGATTGTACCAAGCCCTGCTTTACTCTGTTTTACTTCCTGTGCATGCCTGTGATATGGCTCAATTTATAGGTTCAACACCATGATAGATTAATAATAACATCTAGCAATAAAACAAGACAATTATAATATACTACCATAAAGTCATAAGAAAACAGGTTGACTTTCTGTCTTTCTGGAGTAGCATGGTTCCTTTCTGTACAGCGTCTGGTTGGCTGCAGGTTATAGAACCTGCAGACTGTGAAGCTGCAGTGAGGGGCTGCAGTGAGGGGCACTGGTGTGCTGAGGATAGGGAAAAGGCATCGGGAAAAGGCACAGAAAGTTAACCAGAGACCCAGGGCCTGAGAGGAGTGGGGAGGTGATGACGGACGCTGAAAAAATTTATGTTTGAGGTAATGAAAAAATTTTGAGGAATAGATACTGGTATTAGTTGTAAAACATTTTAAATATAATTAGTGCACCATAATTGCATACTTAAAATGGTTAAAAAACCAAAAATTATGAGATTTATTTCAACATTAATATTATTAAGGTACCAAGCCCAGTTTGATTTTACATTTCAATGCAGTACCCTGCATGGTGTATTATATCTCAATTAAAAATTTGCAAACATAGCTGGGCATAGTGGCATACGCCTTTAATCCGAACACTTGGGAGGCAGAACAGGCAGATCTTGGTGAGATCCTTGGTGAGATCTGGGCTGCATAATAGAGAGACCCTGTCTCAGAAGCAAAAATTGAAAAAAAAGGGAAAAAGAAAAGAAAATTTGCAAACATCATTTTTTATTTGCCTTTTAGTTTTCCTGGGAAAAATGGAACTCCAGAGATAGGGAGCATGATAGTGGTGGCCACTCTCTGAAGTACTGTGGGTGTTCAGGGTAAGGTTCTGTTCTGGGCACTTTGAACATTGTGACATTTTTCTGTTAATGCAGTGGTTCTCAACCTTACTAATGCTGTGACCCTTTAATGCAGTTCTTCATGTTGTGGTGATTCCCCAACCATGAAATTATTTTCATTTCTACTTCATAAGTGTAATCTTGCTACTGTTAAGAATTGTAATGTAAGTATCTGATATGCAGGATATCTGATAGGTGACTGTTTTAGGGTTTCTATTTCTTATAAAAGAAAACATTTAATTGTGGTGTCTTACTTACAGTTCAGAGGTTCAGCCCATTATCATCATAGTGAAGAGCATGGTGGCTTGCAGATAGACATGGTGCTGGAGAAGGAGCTGCTACATGTTGATATGCAGGCAACGGGAAGTGGTCTGAGTATCACACTGAGCAAAGCTTGAACATATAAAAGTCCTCAAAGTCCATCGCCATGGTGTCATACTTCCTCCAACAAGGCCATACCTACTCCAGCAAAGTCACACCTCTGAATAATGTACTCCCTTTGGGGGCCATTTTCTTTCAGACTACCACAGCGACCCCACAAAGATGTTGTGACCCACAGGCTGAGAACCGCTGTGCTAATTTAATGATCTGACACATTTTGGAAACTAGGAATGTCTCATACAATTTTAGCTGTTTTTAAGTGATTGAATTTGGTATCTACTCGGCATGGGATACCACTGTCCATGTTATTGGATGGAAGTGTGAGCAGGTGTATTCATCTTCCAAGTCAGCTTCCACCAGGTAAACTTTGACGTGAGAATGGCATTGATGTGTACAATATTTGAGTTTTACATGCAATAGGAATGTTAAAAAAGCAACTGAAAAGGGATGTGCACTCAAGAAGTTTCCCATTAATGATGCTGGCATGTCAGAAGCCCTCTAATTCCTCCCCCTCCCACTTCCTAGGGACAATCTTAAAAGAAAGTTGAGAAGATAAACCCTATTACTTTGTGTCAGACCCCCTACTCTCCAGAGACTAGGAAGGGCAGCTGATAACTTTTCTTTTTCTTTTTTTAAATTGGCAAGGAAAAGTCCTGAGTGGATTCTTTCAGCCCTGAAAATAAGTTTTGATTTGTGAATATTGAGACCCGTTCCTACGTTGTTTAGACTCTTTTCATCCAATAGCTCCCTATCTCACAGAGGCTCACTTTCTAGTGTGGGATGTGAGGGTGAGAACTGCCATTCTTAGTGACTGACAGAAGAAAGAGCACTTGTCCTTTTGCCTGTCTCAGTGATAAGCTAGTGGCCCTGCTACTACTGGTCATTTGCATGCATAGTGAACCATTTCATTAAGAATTTCATTAAGATGGTAATGTTTAATGTTTCCTGGGAAAAATGAGTTTTTGGCTTGTTCAATTATATAATTAAAGTTGGAGAATTAGGGGAGATTGCAAACTGCTTGCATAATATAGGCCAGTGTAATGATAAAACTTGTAAATAAGTTCAAAAGTGTCATTCTGGCTAGATCATGCTGCTGGCTCACATAGGGAGAATGGGGGCATGGAAAATGTGGGCAAGAGCCCAGTCAAGTTTAACTCTGGCATCTGAGCTTCTTGCTCTTTAGAGTCTCAAAGGAAGGTGGGCAGCAGAATAGACAGTTGTGGACTCGCTGGTTAGGTTCAAGAAAGTTCTTAGAATCCACTTCTCATTTCTCTATTTAATTAACTACTTAATAGTTTTTTGTATTATGCATGTATTCACGTGTGTGCATACATGAGTATATATATATATATATATATATGTGTGTGTGTGTGTGTGTGTGTGTGTGTGTGTGTGTGTGTGTGCACGCTTTTGGTGACCAGAGGTCAGTGGATGTTGGGTGCATTCCCTGGTTACTATACTTTACTTTTGAGACAGGGTTTCTCCTCTCATTGAGTCTGTAGCTCCCTAATTTAGCAAGACTAGCTGGCTAGTGAGTTCCTGGGATCTGCTTATCTCTGCTTTTCCAGTTTTGGGGTTCTGGGTCTGCTTTTGCATGTTGGTTGGGGATCCAGACCGAGGTGCATAAGTCTGTACAGCAAGCAGCTTATTAACTGATTCACATCCTCAGTCCCCTTCTCACTTTCGGTATAGGCAGAGACTTTCCATATAGGAAGAAAACCCAGTGGTCCATACAATTTCTTAGCTGGTGGTCTTAGCCCTCAAAAGTTTTATCTTCCTTGCCTCAGGGGGGAGACCATTCTCAACCTTTCTTTGCAGTTTTTACTAGCTCATGGTACAGGAAATCCCACCACTTTGAAAGCATCAAGAAAACGGTCTCTGTCTTTTTTCTTATATTCATATCTCTTTCCGTATGCCTAGTTTATAAGAGAACTAGTTTGTTGCAGTATCAATTGCCCTTCTAAGCACTTTACATAGGTCCCTATTTCATCCTCCCAGGAGCTTTTGGAGGTGGGCGTGGTTATCTCCATAACAACAGGTGAAGGATCTTAGATGTACTGAGGTGGAGCTAGTTTTCCTAAAGGATTGGGGAGACATTATAGAGATATATGTGATTTATATCTTAATATTATATATTCCTATTCTTCAAAAGTATTTTATAAGTTTTATGTGACCACAGTGTCTCTAGCCCTCCTTTTTTCTTTCCCTCTATTAGTTTTCCAGTGATGTAAAGAATATCTTTCACTTTATCCTGGATAAAAATTAGATATTCTATAGCTAACTTGCTTGAAAGAGTTTTTTCTCTTCCTTCCTTCCTTCCTTCCTTCTTTCCTTCCTTCCTTCCTTCCTCTCTCTCTCTCTCCCTCTCTCTCTTTCTTTCTTGTAACAAAAGACTTAGTATGTTGGTTCTTTTGCCATAACCAAGTACCTGAGACTAGTTACTTTATAAACAATAGATATTTATTTCTCATAGCTCTGAAGTTTGCCAAATCCAAGATCAAGGTGCTAATAGTTTTGTATCTGGTGAAGGCTGGTCTCTGTTTTCAAGATGGTGCCTGGCAGTTTTGGCCTCTTTTGAGGAATACTATGTCCTCATATGGTAGAAGGAACAGTAGTGTGTAGAAGTACAAACTTGCACCCCTCAAGCCATTTTTATGATAATGCTAATCACATCTGCAAAGACTCTGATCTCTTGGCCCAAGCAGCTCTTAAAGACCCTATCTTTTAATGTTGTTGCATTGGGAATTGAGTTTCAATGTGAGCTTGGGAGGGTACAGGGATATGTGCAGACATATGTTTAGGAGCGCTGCCCCATTCTTTCCCACAATCCCTGTCTGGCTAAGTTGGTGCAGTCTGTGTGAGTGGAGCCCACAGAGATGTGCTCCTGAAGGTTGCTAGTACAGCTGTGACCTACAAAAAACAGCACACTGGAGAGAGGACCCACAGATATGTGCCATGTGATTGTATCCCTGCTTGCCAGGGAATGTTCAAAAGGCATTAGTAGATTACTTTTTGTGACATTTATTCAATAGTTTCAGGACTAATATTTTACTAATTATAGAGCCTTAAGGTACTGCAATAACAAAAAGAACATGCACTTCTCAGAATTTTGCATTTTGAAACTTTATTGACATACGAGATGTACTATGGGAGCCAAAATGAGACACTAAAGTCTAGTTTAAAGACTTGTTCAGATCATTATTTATGTGGGCTTCTTCGGTTCTGAGCTGAGCATCATCTGAGTTCCCTCAAATGTTGTTATGGAAACAATCGATCATTCCCACCTCCAAAGGCTCCTAGAAGGATGCAGTGGGATAGTACCTATGTAAAGTGCATAGCAGGGCAACTGATGTTTTAACAAACTGATCTTACATCACCAGGACTTTCCTGAAGAGCTAAGCGTATCTCTTCCCGCTGCATCATTTTTTGCATGTTCTCTTGAACTCAACCTTCTCTAGTAACTAGAATGTGAAGTTTACCTGGGAGCACCTGACTGCCCCCTGTGACCCATGTTTCCTGCAGAAGTTTTCATCTTAAGTTTTTCTTTCTTTCTTTTTTTTGGGGTGGGGTGGGGTGGGGTGGGTATTGGCCTTGATTTTGGTGTTGGCACTAAAGAGCCCATTTATGTTAGCAGGAGTCTACATATTAGAGGATCAGACACATATAAAGTTGTGTATACTTTATCTAAGTTACAGGGGAAAGAGGAGAGACAGTCGAAGCCATGTATCATGGAAGTATCACCTATAGCATTAGAGAAGATGAGGTATGGCAGAGGCTCTGACTGCCTCATTAAAGTGGCCGTTTCATTCATTTGCCCAGCCAGTAGACACTAGCCCAGCCATGTAGTCCATCAGACTGTCTGTCAGTTACTAGGTCCCCCATAACACGCAGCCCTGAATGTGAGATGATATGAAAAACTGTGCAGCTCATCATTATTTACTACTCGGGAAATATGTAAGAAATTAAGACATTCTCATATCTCTGGCTCTGGTTATATTAAAGGGTGAGTCTTAGATTTTGCAGCAGGACAGAAAGCCAAGGAAAGTTACAAGGATATGAACAGAGAAAAGTTCCTCAGCATCTGCAACTCTAGAATTTTGATACAGGGCTGTAAGATGGCTCAGTAAATAAAGGCACCTGTATCAGTTGGGGTTCTCTAGGGCAACAGAACCTTGAGAATAAACTCTCTGTCTATAGGAAGGGGATTTATTGGAACGACATACAGGCTGTGGTCCAGCTAACCCAACAATGACTGCCTATGAATGGAAAATCTAAGAATTAGGTAGTTGTTGAGTCCACGAGGCTGAATGTCTCATCTGGTCTTCATTTTATGCTGGAATCCTAAAGAAGTAGGCTCTAATGCCTGTGAAGGCATGGATTTTTCTAGGAAGGCGAGGGCAAGCAGGCAAAGAGCAAAAACTTCCTTCTTCCATCCTTTATATAGGCTGCCAATAGAAGGTGTGGCCCAGATTAAAGGTGGACCTTCCTACCTCAAAAGATTTGGATTAAAAATGGGTCTTCCCACATCAAATTATTTGATTAAGAAAAAAAAAACCCGGGCTGGAGAGATGGCTCAGTCATCTAGGCTCACAACCAAAATTACAAGGAAAAAAAAAAAACCCTTTACAAGTATATCCAGACATTTGGGTTTCAGTTACTTCCAGATGTAGTGATGTTGACAACCAAGAACAGCCATCACGGACACTTACTACCAAGCCTACTGACCTGAGTTTGATCCCTGAAACCCCCAAGGTGAAAGGAGAGAAATTACTTTTGAAAGTTATTCTCTGACCTCTATATTGATGACTACCCCTAACCTAGCAAATAAACAGATAAAATGTCAATATAAGAATATTTTTATTAATTTGCTGAGAATTTTATATATATTTTGACCATATTCAGTCCCCCTAACTCTTCCTAGATCCACCCTACTTCTGTAACTCCAAGCTTCATGTCATCTATGTATCTATCTATGTATCTATCTATGTATCTATGTATCAATCATCTATCTATCTATCTATCTATCTATCTATCTATCTATCTATCTATCTATCTATCTATCTATCCATCCATCCATCCATCCATCCATCCATCCATCCATCCATCTATCTATCTATCTATCTATCTATCTATCTATCTATCTATCTATCTATCTATCTATCTATCTATCTATCTATCTATCTAATCTATGTATCTATCTATGTATCTATCTATGTATCTATCTATGTATCTATCTATGTATCTATCTATGTATCTATCTATCTATCTATCTATCTATCTATCTATCTATCATCTATCTATCTATCTATCTATCTATCTATCTATCTATCTATCTATCTATCTATCTATCTATCTATCGAGACAGGGTCTCAATTTGTAGCTCTGACTGTACTGGAACTCACTGTATGGACTACATTGGTCTTGAACTCTGCTTTTCTCTATTTATTTATTTATTTATTTATAAAATAACCTATAGACTAAAATTCTTTCTTCTCACATACTCCTGGATGCAGGGCCATCCACTGGGTCATGGTCAACTTACCAAGGACCTTTGCCTTATAGAAAACTGAGTTCATAAGAGCGGTGGTCTTGTCCTGTTCAGAAGACACTGTTTTATTCCAGTGCTCCCCAATCTCTGGTCTGTACCCTCTTCTGTAATGATTCCCCCCCACTCTGTCTCATGATTGCTCCCTGTCTCTCATTGTGTGTGGTGTGTGTGTGTGTGTGTGTGTGATAAAGATGACCTATTTGTGGCTGAGCACTCCACTGACACTTCTCTGTTCTTTGAGCAGTTGTGAGTTTCTGTGTTAACCACCACCCACTGCACAAAGCATCTTCTCTGAAGAAGTCTGGGAGTTGCACTAAACTGCAGGTAAAGAGATGTAAGTGTAGAGGGTAGTTTGATATTATGTCCATTTAGTCAAGTAATCTTAGTAGATTCACCTCTATGAGGCCCTCAATCATGGGTTCCTGGCCTGATTTTCGTACCAGGTATATGTTTCCCCTGTGGAGTAGACCTTAAATCTAGTAAGAAAGTAGCTGCTTACACTCATAACATCCATGCTGCTATTGGGAATCCATGGGTGTATCTTGCCAGGTTAGTTATTATTATAGTTCACAGCCGAGTAACGCTGTTGATGACTGAAAAAAACAATTTTAGCATAATTAACATTTGCTTAAGACTCTTCTTCTTTTCCAGCTGTAAACCTGTAATTGATTGGTAATACCACCAGAGAGCCTGTTTGTTTACAGGGAAAAAGACAGGTACTATCTGGGACCCTAGTTCTGTTGCGGTGATAAAACTCCTTGACCAAGGCAACTTGTAGGTGAGGTTTTTTTTGGCTCTGGTTCCAACGGGTTAGAATCCATAATAACAAGGACAGTATGGAAGAAGAGACAGTGGGAAGCCAGAGCAGGAAGCGGAGATCACATCTTCAACTGCAAACATGAAACAGAGAGTGAACTGTAAGTGGGGTGAGGCCACGGACCCTTCAATGATGTGCCTTCCTTCAACAAGGCTGTATCTCCTATAACCTCCCCAAATACCACAACCAACCTGGGACTAAGTGTTTAAATACCTGAGCCTATGGGGGACAGTTCTCATATAAAGTATACCACATGGTTTTCTCTTATCTGATTCCAGCCTCATCCAAGGTAGTTTTATAGCTGTCCTATAATTTCATTTATCAAAAAAAAGGAATAGAGAGAGAGAGGAGGGGAGAGCCCCATAAAAACATCTGGACTCTGTAGGCAACAGTGCTCACAAGGGCACATAGCCACAGATAGTCCCCTCCCCCCACTAAACTAAAATAAGTCTTTAGAAGCAAATTGTAATGTGCTAAGCTCAACGCTAGTCATGAAAATCTCGAGTCCCTGTTCTGGTTTCAAACTCTGATCCATGGGTTCTATCCCAGAACCCTAAACAAACTTCTGAGGAAGCCGTTACTTCACAGTACAATCTTCTTTCTTCCTTTCTCTTTTCTTCCTTCCTACCCTCAATCAGGTCAAAACATACATTCTGATGTGTAATGCACCATACTGAGAGACAATGAAGCCACCAGAGTGACTCCAAGATTATAGGGCCATCTCTGGCTCTCCTTTGCTGCTAATGTAGTAAAATTGTGCAGTTAATGTTTGTAAAGAGTGAAGGCCCTGGGTATTTTTTACTAAGACAGGGAGGAGGAGAAGCATTCTTTCTACATGTTTCTTTAGGCACCTATTCTATGCCTGACAGGATAAAATTCTGAGCACAGAATTTTAGAATTTAATAATTCCTTTAATGATACCCTGTCAAATGTGAAAGTAAGAAAATGAAGCCCACTGACCACTCACAAGCCTGCCATGCTGATGCCTTAGTTAGAACACAGGTAACATTCCGGTTCCCATGAGGCAGACTTAGGCAGGTGGTGTCAGAATTTATCCATTTCTGGTTAAGTCGCAGAGATACATGGGCTCTGCTAAAGAAGAGGACCACTGAAGCAGAATAGGTCTAAGGGAGCAGCAAGGAATCTGGCAACAGTAAAAGGTTTCTGAATGCACAGCAACCAAAAAATGTATGAAAAATAAACGCATAATGAACCCAAGGTGTTGCAGGTGATGTCTTCCCATGTTGCATCATGCGGCTTTACTGCAGCTTTGGTTCTGACCATGCATGCGTGTGTGTGTGTGTGTGTGTGTGTGCGTGTGCATGTGAGCACACGCACACACACACACACACACACACACACATACACACTGTATTGTGCATGCTGTCATACCACATGACACCAAAACACCTGGACTTACATTTTAGACTATTGTAGGTCATGAATTAAAACTCTTCTACTGTGCGTGGTTTTCTGTTCTTAAAAAACATAGTGGTTTAATTACTGAAAACATTTTGAGTATTTCCCATTATTAGTTCTCAGCATGTATCATATTGGTCACCTTTGGATTGTATGCTTAGAATGCTTGACTTAAAAAAATTTCTGTTTGAGAAGAGACCAAATGAGAGAATGACCATACTGAAGACTCATTAAGCCCTCCATAGGAAATCAGAAGGAGTCTTTGTAGTTATCTGATCAATCCCACATGGGTCATGGGCAGGAAGACAGAATCCACATCTCACATTTGAAGCAAGTAAAGGAAGAATGGGAGAAGACCAAGTGAGGAAAGTTTGGGATATTGGGGTAGAGATGTGCTCAAACAGTTGTTTTTGTTGTTCGGGTAGGTATCATATCCATGGTTTCCACATTCCATGTTTTCACTGACTGGACTTCCATTTGTGGCTAATCACCTAAAGGATGAGTTTCACAGGAGCTGATCCATGAGGTAGCCAGAGGCTAGCATTTGAGGACGTGTAGGTCAAAACAGAAAAGAGGGTGAAAATGATTTGGAATTTCCCACGAGTAGGTGCAGCGTGGTGTCTTGAGGGATGTTCAGGGTTTCCTCCAGTTTCAGTGATATGGTTAAAGAGCTGGTTTTCACTCAGTACAGTGGCACGGGACTGTAGTCTCAGATACTCAGGAGGCTGAAGTAGAGGAATCATAGGCACTCAGGAGCTACAAGGGCAGCCAGGCAGCATAGCCGTGCTCTATCTAAAAACCAAAGTTGATTTTGTAGTAAAATGACTTGGGCAATATTTCTGGCACTCTGATGCTTCGGTGTTTTTGACTTTGTGTTCCTAGCACACAGTCAAGGCTCAGAAAAATCACCTTTTTCTTTTCTTCCCCCCTCCATCTCCTCCACCACCACCATCACCACCACCGCCACCACCATCATAACCACCATCACCATTATCTGTGTGGAGGTTACTGCACTGACAGGGTAAATAGTTGGAGAAAGGATTATTAACAAAGTTTTTCAAGATTTTATTTTTTTCAGGGAAAGAGGGGGGAGAGAAAGAGAGAAAGAGCGAGAGAGAGAGCGAGAGAGAGAGTGAGAGAGAGCGAGAGACAGAGAGAGAGAGGGAGGAGAATAGAATCTTCAAGTGCTTGTTTTTTCAATTAAAACATTCTCTGGGCCTGTGCTTCTTGATATGTGGCGCTGAGGTTTATATTGGGGTCACTTCACAAGAGGGTGTTCTCGTTTGACCCTTGCAAGCATTCTACAATGTCAGCGTTGGCACTCTTCCTTTATAGATGGGAACACAAAGGTCCAGAAGATCCAGGTATCTTGTTTCTGATGACTTAGAATATGCCAGAGCCATGATTGAAACATTACCTGCCACTCCCAGCTTGATGTTCTTTCTTTCTTTTTAAAAACTTAGTAGGGGCCGGGCGGTGGTGGCGCACGCCTTTAATCCCAGCACTTGGGAGGTAGAGGCAGGCGGATCTCTGTGAGTTCAACGCCAGCCTGGTCTACAAGAGCTAGTTCCAGGACAGGCTTTAAAAAATGCTGCAGAGAAACCCTGTCTCGAAAAACCAAAAAAAGAAAAAAGAAAAAAAAAACTTAGTAGGGTGCTGGAGAGATGGCTCAGAGGTTAAGAGCATTGGCTGCTCTTTCAGAGGTCCTGAGTTCAATTCCCAACAACCACATGGTGGTTCACAACTATCTGTAATGAGATCTGGTGCCCTCTTCTGGCTTGCAAGTATACGTGCAAGCAGAACACTGAAATTAAACAAAGAAACAAATCTTTTAAAAAAATAAAAACTTAGTAGGAAAACTTTATTTTGTTTACTTGAGTTTGTTTTATGTAAAAGAAATATGATTACTGTACTCTTAGGGTTTCTATTGCTGGGATGAAACACCAAAAAACCAAGTTGGGGAGGGAAGGGTTTGTTTGACTTACACCTCCATGCCACTGTTCATCACTGAAGGAAGTCAAGACAGGAACTTACTCAGTGCAGGGATCTGGAGGCTGGAGCTGATGCAGAGGTCACGTAAGGGTACTGTTTACGGACTTGCTCCTCATGGTTTGCTTAGCTCATTTTCTTATAGAACCCAGGGTAACAGACCAGGGATGGCACCACCACAATGTGCTGGGTCCTCCTCCTTCAATCACTAATTAAGAAAATGCCTTATAGACTTGCCTACAGCCTGATCTTATGGAGGCATTTTCTCAGTTGAATTTCCTTCCTCTTAGATGATTTAAGCTTATGTCAAGCTGACATAAAACTATACAGCACATGTAGCAAGAGAAAATCCAAAAGATGTATAAAGCTAATATATTACTCCAATATCCCCTTTACTATCATAATTATAAGCATAAAGTCCCACCTGTCCCACCCCCCACTGCTGCAGTATCCAGTGTTATTGGCACAGATTATATCTCTCCACATGATTATCCAGACACCTATTAACGTAAAGATATATATTAGAGTAGCATTCCACAATTGATGACTTCTGGTAGGGGAGGAATCAGTTCTCTTTAAAGGGTTGGCCACTGGCAGTTGGACCATGCCCCAGTGAGTATTATGTGCAATACAAATTGGGCCCTTTTCCCTTTTTTTTTTGCTGGGGCAGATGTCACAAGGGCAGGGGTGTGTGGACCTGAGAGGACTGGGAAGTAAGTGTGACTGGGGTGCATGATATGAAATTCCCAAATAATCAATAAAAATTTCATGTTGGAAAACATTAAAATATATTTATGAATGTGTGCATGTGCACATTGGACATTAGAGCATAGATTGCAATAGTTGGTTCTCTCTGCCACGTGGGGTCCAGGGACCGAGCTCAGCTTGTTTGGTCTAGTGGCAGTTTCCTTTACCCACTGAGCCATCTCACTGGCCCTTGGATCATAGTATAACTTGCTTGGCAATTTTCCTTTTATCCTTCGACAATACTTCACAAAGATTTTCCTGGAATAATCAATATACATGTAACTTATTTGACCTTTTATAATATCTTCATAGTCTATTAAGGTGATGATTGGATTTATAATTTATGTATCCAGTTCTTTATTAACTGGTATTGTGGTTGTTCAAAGTTTAATTTTATTTTTTATTTATGTGGCTTTTAGACATAAAGCAAAGAAAATTCAGACTACAATTCACAATCCCAGAGAACCTAGCCAGCAATGAGGATTCTAAGACTACATGGGATGTGGAAAAAGACAAGATCTCCTGAGTAAATTGGGAGCATGGGAGCCATGGGAGAGGGTAGAAGGGGAGAGGAGAGGAAGTGAGGGGAGTGGAGAAAAATATATAGCTCAATAAAATCGATTTTAAAAATTAAGAAAAATTTAAAAAAGAAATGCAGAGAATAACCTAAAACCCTGAACTTTAATAAATTATGTGGTCACAGAATAGGCAAAAAACCTCCATGTTCACCCATTTGTATTGTGCATACACACACACACATGTTTCTAGTTTCTGGCTACTATGAATAAAGCCACAATGAACAGGGTTGAGCAAGTGTCCTTGTGGTAGGATGAAGTGTCCTTTGGGTATATGCCCAAGAGTGGTGTAGCTGACTTTAAGGTTGATCGATTCTCAACTTTGAGGTATCACCATATTGATTTCCATAGTGTCTGTATAAGGTTGCACTCCCACCAGCATTGGAAGAGTGTTCCCCTTTCTCCACCTCCTCAACAGCATGAACTATCCCTTGTATTATTGATCTTAGCCATTCTGACAGGTGTAAAATAGAACCTCAAAGTAGTTTTGATTTGCATTTCCCTGATGGTCAAGGATGTTGAACATTTCTTTAAGTGTTTCTCAGCCTTTTAAGTTTCCTCTATTGAGAGTTCTTTGTTCAGATCTGTACTCCATTTTTAAATTAGATTATTTGGTTTGTTTATGTCTAGTTTCTTGAGTTCTTTGTATATTATGAATATCAGCCTTCTGTCAGACGTGGAATTGCTGAAAATCTTTTCCCATTATGTAGGCTGGTGCTCTGTCCAACAGTGTTCTTTGCCTTACAGAAGCTTTTAAGTTTCATGAGGTTCCATTTATTGATTTTTAATCTTAGAGCCTGTGCTATTGGTATTCTGTCTAGGACATTGTCTTCTGTGCCAATGTGTTCAAGGCTATTCCCCAGTTTCTCTTCTATCAGGTTCAGTGTAACTGGTTTTTTTTGTTATTGAGGTATTGATCCACTTGGACTTGAGTTTTATGTAGGGTGATAGACATGAATGTAGTTTCGTTCTTCTACATGCCAACATCCCTTTACACTAGCCTCATTTGTTGAAGATGATGTATTTTTACAGTGTGTATTTCCTTTTTATGGTGTGTATTTATAAAAAATCTGGTGTCTATATGTGTATGGATTTATTTCTAGATCTGTAATTTGATTCCATTGATCAACATGCCTGTTTTTATGCTAATATCAAATGATTTTTTTATTATTGTAGTTCTGTAGTACAACATGAAATTGGGAATGGTGAAGTCTCCAACAGTTCTTTCATTGTTTAAGGTTGTTTTAGTTATCCTGAGTTTTTGTTTTTCCATATGCAGTTGAGAATTGAAGAATAGATAGTATTTAGACAGAAAAGGGGAAATAGTGTGGGAAGTCCTTCTGTCTATGTTTTGCTTTTATTGGTTAATGAATAAAGCTGCTTTCAGCTAATGGCATAACAGAGTAAAGCTAGGTGGGAAAACTAAACTGAATGCTGGGAGAAATGAGGCAGAATCAGGAGAAGCCATATAGTCAACACCTGAGACAAGCATGCTAGAACTTTATCGGTAGGCCATGAGCCTCATGGTAAAATATGAAATAATAGAAATGGGTTAATTTAAGATATAAGAGCTAGCTAACAATACACTTAAGTGATTGGCCAAGCAGTGATTTAAATACTGTAGTTTCTGTGTGTTAGTTCAAGTCAGGGTGGTCAGGAAACGAACTAGTGGCCTCCCTCAACAGAGAATTGTCATTTCAAGGTCTATGAGGAATTTGTTGGAATTTTTATGGAGATTTCATTGAATCTGTAGATTGATTTTGGTAAGATGGCCATTTTTTACTATGTTAAACCTATCAATCAATGAACATGGAAGATATTTTCATCTTCTGATACCTTCTTCAATTTTTTTAAAGACTTGAAGTTTTTTTTATAATACAATTCTTTTACTTGCTTGATTAAAGTTACCTGATAATATTTTACATTATTTAAGGTGATTGTGAAAGGTGTTCTTTCCCTAGTTTTTTTCGCCATTCATCTGTCATATATTTAGGAGTGCTACTGATTTTTTTTTTTTGGTTTTTCGAGACAGAGTTTCTCTGTAGCTTTGGAGCCTGTCCTGGAACTAGCTCTTGTAGACCAGGCTGGCCTTGAACTCACAGAGATCCATCTGCCTCTGCCTCCTGAGTGCTGGGATTAAAGGCGTGAGCCACCACTGCCCGGCTGCTACTGATTTTTTTTGAGTTAATCTTGTATCTAGCTACTTTGCTGAAAGTGTTTGTTAGCTTTAAAAGTTTCCTGGTGGATTTTTTTTGGTTGTGTATATATACTATCATATCATCTGCAAATAATGATACTTTGACTTCTTCTTTTCTAATTTGTATCCCCTTGATTTCCTTTAGTTGTCTTATTGCTCTAGTTAGAACTTCAAATATTATATTGAATAGATATGGAGAGAGTAGACAGCCTTGTCTTCCTGATTTTAGTGGAATTGCTTTGAGTTTCTCTCCATTTAATTTGATGTTGGCTGTAGATTTGCTGTAAATTGCCTTTATTATGTTTACATATTTCCCTTGTATCCCTAATCCCTCCTAGACTTTTATCATGAAGAGGTATCAGATTTTGTGAAAGGAGTTTTACAGCTTCTAATGAGATTATTATGAAAGAGGTTTTTTTCTTTCAGTTTGTTTATAGGGTGGATCATATTGATTGATTTTTACATGTTGAATGATCCCTATATCTCAGGGATGAAGCCTTTTTGACCATGGTGGATGATCTTTTTGATATATTCTTGGATTTGGTTTGTGAATATTTTATTGAATATTTTTCCATCTATATTCATAAATGTAATGGGTCTGTAATTATCTTTCTTTGTTGAATTTTTGTATGACTTGGGTATCAGAGCGACTGTGGCCTCATAAAATAAATTTGGCAATGTTCTTTCTTTTTATGTTTTGTGGAATAATTTGAGAAATATTTGTGTTAGCTCTTCTTTGAAAGTCTTCTGCAATATGGTGGTCTCAGAGTAGTCAGATGACTTACATGGTAAATGTCTTTCTTTCAGCCAAGACTGCCGGATGTGAGTGTTTAAGAGTTTAGGTAGCTATCACATGACCTTGTGCCTCCCCTGCTATATTTAGGGGCTGACTTGATTAAATACAGTTTGGAATTTAAGGAAGGGTATATATGAAAGAATTGGTATGTCTCTGTATGTTGGTCATGGTGTACCCCGTTTGTATGTTGGTCATGGTGTACCCTGTTTGTATTTTTGTGTTTCAAACAGAGTCTTATTACTCCTTGCTCTTTCTCCCCCATGCTGGTAGTGGGAACTAGACCCTCTGGAGGCTGGTAAGGGGACAGCAGCTGATCTGTGCATCACAGTGTCCCACATTTTTGATTTAGAGGTTGAAAAAAAATGTCCTCAGATAGCTTTATCTACAGGATTTTCTTCAAATGTGACTGTCTAGAATTTTCCTCAATTCAGTCATTGGCAAAAAGAATACAATCAATATTGATTACCTTAGCCTAATTGTTATTTACCTACTTTGAGCTGAAAGGCTGAAGACTTTCCCTGACTTTAGGTCTCATGAAGTAGGAAAATGTACTTCTCAACTGGGGCTCTACCACAGTAGAAGAGTTCCAAAAGAGTGGATTTGTGTACATGACCAAGTGTGCCTGGGTAAATTTTCTCCAAAGAGAGTCTGGACTAATCAGGAAGTATATAAGGATGAGGCTGAAGATAGCTTTCATTATGTTTGTTGTCCAATGCCCAGAAAGGCCACGATTTGAATTCCTTCCCTTGATTACATCTGTTCTTTCTTTTTCCTTGTCTCTTGTCAAAGATCCATTACAATCTTTAGTACCAGGATCAGATGCTTTCATCTTCGGAAAATCAGATAATGACACAAATAGCATTTTTTTCATGATGAAATGGTCTTTTAATGTGTTGTTGAATTCATTTTTCAAGTATCTTTTTAAAAATTTTAAACATAATTCTTTATTGAGTCTTTGGAAATTTTACATCATGCACCCCAATCCCACTTACCCCCAGTCCTTTAATATCTGCTTCTCACCTCACCTCTGCTGTTTGCAAAAAACCCACCTCTCTCTGCTGTGTGATAAAGCTCTTATACACTGTAAAGATTTGTTGCTCGTATTGGTTTAATAAACTGTTGATTGCTAGTACCCAGGCAGGAAGTATAGGAGGGGAAACTAGAATAGGAGAATTCTGGGAAGAAGGCATAGAGTCAGTCACCAGCCAGGTGCATAGGAAGCAAGATGAGAATGTGACACTGAGAAAAGGTACCAAGCCACGTGGCTAAACATAGATAAGAATTATGGGTTAATTTATGCTGTAAGAGCTAGTTAATAATAAACCTGAGCTAATAGGCCAACTAGTTTTTAGTTAACGTAAGCCTCTGTGTGTTTCTTTGGGACTGAAAGGGTATGGGACCAGCTGGGACAGAACTTTCCATCTACATCACTCCTCCATCTTTCTAACACCCCTTCATTCATCCTAGTGGCATTAGGGGGCTGAGGTGTATTAATGCCTTTTGCCCAAACAGCCCCATCCACAAAGTGTTCATGGCAGTGAGTCATTGGTCTTGTTCAAGGTCTCTGGTTTCTGTTACATGACCACCACTGCGTCCTTTTAAAAACTCCTCTCAGATATCCTGTTGTTGCCTTTAGTCATGGAGATTATGCAGGACCAGCCCCTTCTCAAACTCCAGCAGGTCGCAGATGGGGCAGCTGTTTAGGATGGGCTAACTCAAGACCCAGGATGTTGATGGAGGATTCTCATTGGCTAATAAACAAACTGCCTTGGCCAGCCCTTAGGTGGGTGGAGTAGACAGAACAGGAAGAAGGAAGTGAGGTAGATGGCTCAGTCAGATGCCACACCTCTGCTAAGTTAATAAATCGCCATGCCTCTGCTCTCTGGGGCAGACTGCCATGCCTCTCCTCAGGAAGAGAGATGCGATGAAGCCAGCTACCAGATCAGACGTGCTGAATCTTTCCCAGTAAGACACCATTCGTGGTGTTACACAGATTATTAGATATGGGTTAGTCAAGATGCGAGTAAGAGGCTGAAAATAATGGGCCAGGCAGTGTTTAAAAGAATACAGTTTCTGTGTAATTATTTTGGATGTAAAGCTAACCATGCGGGAGCCGGGCGGGATGAAAAGCAAGCCTTCCCACAGCTCCAACACTACAGGATGTGGGTCTGGGTGGTACCTGAGCTGGTCAATCAGGACCACCTGAACCACTCCCTTAGGTAAGGGGCAGAGCTAGCTCTTCTAGACCCATGCCATCAGGGTCAGCTCTCCCATACCTGTGGTGAGGGGTGGGGCTATTTCTCCCAAGTGCTGTAGTCAGCTCTCCCATTGGGAGGCAGTGTCAGCTCTCCTGCTACAGTGTCCAGTGAAGGGCAGGGCCAGCTATCCCGGGACCAGTGAGAAACAGGGCTGTCTTAGCACTGCCCTTGGATTTTAATATGCAAGGTTCCTATGACTCCCTGTGTTAACATGAACCATGGACATCTTCTCAGACCTTGACTACTCTTGGGCCACATGGCCCATGGTTGAAGCCCAGGCCTGGCCCCATGTGGGTGAACAGGTCACTTGGATTGGCATGGCCCCCATGTCAGTGAGGCTCTGGGATTCCAACATGGCCACAGGTGGCATCCCAGACCTCTGGCATCAGCATTGAAATAGCATGTTCTTAAAGCAAATGTGACAGTTGCAATAAGGATTCAGACCTGAGATAGGGTCATCAGATGGCTACAATGCATCCTTGATTTCTCATGATAAGCATGGCAGCTTCCGAGAAGATCTCAACACAAACTGGGTTATGAATGATTGATTATTAAGTTGATGAGTGATGTATAGATCACCACATGCCAGTGCGGCTAAGAGCCATCATCTCCCATTGATCATGCTAAAGTCATGGGCTCGCTCACAGAGGGAAGATTGTTTTTCCTGGGACAAAGCCAGGGCTAGAATGCTCTTCACAGCTCCCACTGATAGAGTGCTACAGAAGAAAAAGGATTTTCTACACTGGGCTGCTGAAATGAAAATTGCTATTTAGCATACTTATATGCTTCTGTGACTTTTTTTTGTGTGTATGTATCTGTATGATTGTCTATATTTACATATGTCTCTGTGAATGTCCCTGTATTTGTCTCTTTGTGTTTCTCAGAGTATTTTCAAGAAGTTGTTTTTTTTTCGCTTTTCAGATAGGGTCTCATTATATAGCCTAGTATGGTCTTGAATTCACAATCCTCCTGCCTCAGCCTCTTAAGTGCTAGGATTACAGATATGTGTTGCTATTGTGCTATCATGCCTGTCTCTTTTTTTTTTTCCTGAGTGTATGACTTTACATCCTGCTTTTCTGGGAATATGTTTGGTTGTCTGTTTCAGCGTGTTGGCCTGTCTCTTTCTGGTTGGGTTCCTTTTTCTCTATTCAGGCTTCTCAGTATGCATGTGTGTGCCCTACTGTATTTATATAGTGTACGTGTGTATAGTTCAAGTGGAAGGGGTGCTCCTCCCTGTAAGATATTGATGAGCATCAGGCAGAAGGTATAGATGTGGCAGCTGGAGCCGCTCACTGAACTGTTACCCAGTTTTGCTTCTCGCTCAGTAGGTGATTTTCTGTCATTCATTTCAACCCTCTAGGCCTTAGTTCTCTTGGAGATCATATGACTTGCTTAACCTAGCTTGCAGGGATTTGCCGAGAATGCAATAGTCATGTAATTTACAATGTTTTTGAAAAAGTCAAAAGCACTATAAGAAGAAAGGCATTAAATGGATTAACATTGGTGTCAGTTCAAGAGAGACCTGTATATTCAAACTAGGCATGGAAAGGAGGCTGTGATTCCAATTAGAGCCTTTGGTTGGTAGGTCATGGCGGCTGAGTCAAGCATGCTACGTGGGAGGAAGGGAGGACATCAGCTCTGTGCTCTGAATCAGCAAGAGCAAGGTTCATTCTGAATGCCAGCTCTGATTAGTTAATGGCTACTTGGAATGCCACATGGATGAGCTCCTGGAAGCCATGTCTTGGCAAAAATGATAATAAGGTCAGTAGGGGTGGTTACTGTGGGTGCCAGGGAGGGGCGTTTATGGTGCGCAGATGTGAGCTTACCACCCCACCTCCCAGAGTGGGTAGGGCAATACCAGAGCTCCAATCTGAAGATGGACTGGTGTCTTACAAGCTGCTAAAAATAAAACCTTTATAAGTTTTGAGATAACTTAGAGTCTCTATTCATACTGCCTTAGCCATCATTTCTTGTGTGTGTGTGCTTACTTTTCTTCTGTTCTGGGAATGCATTAGTAACTCAGTGTTCGTTCACATACATATTTGGGTCAATGATGCAAATATGGAGCTTTACTAGAATTGGTCAAAGAGATGATTTAGGTTGTCACTGTGTTTGAGAGAAAACCTTCCTTTTCTGCCACTCTTTTAATCGGTTTTATCAAAATTAGAGGAGACATTTTTACTCACCCCCAGAACCTGTGTTCTTAACAACAAGAACTAGAAGGTACCAGAGATGTCCCCAGCACCTGTTCCTTCGAAGCTGTCTGCTGAGTGCTTTCCTGTCCTCCCAGCCCTCGCTTCAAGCTCTGTAGGTCATCCCACACAACCTCGTGACTCAGCGCTTGTATAGTGGCTTCACTTCCCTTGCTAATGCCCCTTTATGCAGCCTCTGACTTGAGTATATAAATCCCTTCTCTTTGTAACGGAATGGGCAGTTGGTGTCACTTTGTGGTGTGAATATGGATAAGCTTGTGTGTCGGTATCAGATACCATGCACTTTGACTACTGATTCCTTGGAAAAGTCAACAGGAAGAGAAATACTGTTTTACTACATTGCAGGCATCTTTTTTTTTTCCTAACTCAGAGGCTTAGAAAAAAAAAAGCAATGTTGAACATTGCTTTGTAATGAAGTGATTTTATGAAATACTCCATTCTAGGATTTGTTTAATTTAGGGTCTACACTTTAAGAAATGGGGATATGATAGGACCAAGGCAGACCCAATCCTTTTTCTTAACTTGTTTAGATGGTGTGAGACACAATTTAATATCCAACTGCCATGGTCTCTGAACACGGTAGGAGAGAACTAGCAGAGCTGGTGCTGGGAGTACGAGTGAAGGCTAGGAAAGGTTACTAGGAAGGAGTGACGATGAAGCCTCATGGATGAAGAAAGTGTTGTCAGGGTATAAGAAGCAGGACAAAGGGAGTAGCAATAGCACAGGGCTAGACTGGTGCTTAGGAGTCCACTGTCTAGTGACGGGAGTAGATACAGATTGAGTTATTACGGATGGAAACTGAGTAATTGGGAGGGACCGAGCTGAGGAAGTTACTACGAGTAGTTCTTGCACTGGGTTGACAAGTCTTGCACAGCTTTCTCCCACCACCACTTCCTCTCTGATGTGCATTTTCCAAGATTGCTCAGCAGCATCCACTTACCGCTCTCCGAGCAGTGGTATCTTCCTGTCACGCAATTGGTTTTCTCATTCTTGTGTCTAAGACAGAAGACCATCATTGGTTCTCAGCAACATCACCTGGAAGGCAGTTAGAAATGCAGTCTCTCCTCACTGCAGCTTCATCCCCCCACGTTCTAGCCTCTCTGAGCATCCCATGGTTCCTTGTCTGCGCCACTCTCTCCCTGTACTGTTTCTACCCCTTTGCCCCGATTCTTATTGCCCTTGAAACACTTTCTTTATTCCTTAGGTTTCAGCATCTCTCCTTCCTAGTAACCTTTCCTGTCCATTGCTTGTACTCCCTGCCCCAGCTATGCTAGTTTTCCCTGCTATGTTCAGAGGCATTTAATACACCCAACAGTTGTGTATTAGATTGTGCCTTGCTCCATCAAAACACGTAAAGAAAAAGGATTGGGTCTGCCTTGGTCCTATCATATCCCCGTTGTTTAAAGCATAGACCATAAAACAGATTGCAGAATGAAGCATTTCACAGAATCCATCACTTCCTTACCACTGCACTTAGGCTGCGGTGTGGGATGAGCTACAGCACAGAGCTTAAGAGTCTAAGCCTTGGAGTTATCTGAGCTTGTATTTAGGTCTCCCTGACTTTATGCCTCCTGTTGGCTTAATCACTCAGTGCCTTCATAGTCGCATTGGCTATAAATGAGAATATCTGCCATGGTGTGGAGGGAATTAAATAAAATGATGGAGATAAAGCGTTTAGCCTATGTCTGACATCCATTGATTCAAAAAAAATTGTCTAAATAGTACTTGCTGTAGTGTGTCAGGCTCTGGGGATTTGGCAATGAACAAAGTGGCTTTGGTCCTGCTCTCATGGAGCACTTGATAGACTGTTGTCGTGGTAGCTGAGTTAGTCTCCCGTTATAGCTCTTCACTGTTGGCTCATTCATGTGGTGCGTGGAGTGTAAGCATGAAATTCTAGAAGCTATAAGCTGTTGGAGACGGACACTCTGTTCTATACATTTAATTTAATTGATGCCTCAAGCCCCAGCACCGCTTTCAGCTTAATTGTCCATAAAACTGAATCAAGGATACTTGAGGTCTATCATCATTTTTCCAGCTCAGTAATCTATATGTGGCAAACCTGAAAACATTACATTTAATGGGTTTCAAAGGCTCACCATTAGCTGGTGACTAGATATGGCGCAAACGTTCCTATGTAAAATAACTTCTTCGGGTTTGAGGCTATGTATTTTCAAAGGAGGGAGTGAACGCTTGAAGGGAAAGATCAAAGTCAAAAGGGGAACTGGGTAGTGGTGAGTGGAGAAGGAATTGGTGGTCTTTAGTAAGGAGGATTTGACCTCGATGTGAGAGCTTCTATAGTTCCTAAAACATTCCCTGAGTGTCCAGCTGCAATGAATTAAATAAGATGATTTATTTGTAAAGAATTTTGCTACTGAAGTGTTTGGGAGGCTTCGGAAGCTGGATATGGTGACTGAAGCTACGAGACGCTCTCAGAGCATGGGACATGTGGAGGACCAAGTTTGCGAAAAGGCAGCAAACAGCTAGGACTTAAGGGTATAAGAAACAGGAACCACGGAGAGAGCCTCGGGGCAATGAGACACTGGTTGGACAGTGACTGCTGGCTGCTGTTGGTGCCATTTCTTTCCTTGAAGCATTGGTTCCAGAGTTGAAGCCCTAGAACAAGGAGGCCTGAATTGCTGAGCACTGGCCTCTTCTCTGTGAGTGTGGAGAGGAAGACTTATATGTATCAGTGGCTCTCAACCTTCCTGATACTCTAATCCTTTAACACAGTTCCTCATGCTGTGGTGACCCCAACCATAAAATTAGTTTTGTTGCTACTTCATAACTGTAATTTTGCTACTGTTATGAATTGTAATGTAAATATCTATGTTTTTTTGGGATGGTCTTAGGTGACCCCTGTGAATGGTTCCTTTGACAAGTTGAGAACCACTAATTGATGTATGTGGTGGTAAATCTTCAAAGAAGAAACAGATGGGAGAGTGTTCTGGAAGAAACAGATACAAGTACATGTAGTCTGTAAAACAAGGTTGAATACATATTAGCTAAGAATCGGCTTTCTAATAGTCTTCCTTTGAGCTCCACCTAAATGCTGCTTGTCTTTCCCGGTCTGTGCACCAAGCTTCCCACCTTCTCGTTTTCTGCTTTCCCCACATCTCTCAGTTCTCACCACTCTGTGCTGTGAGCATTCTCAGGAACTCATCTCCCCATCAGCCTAGAGGTTTCAGGGCCGAAGGACTTGCCAGTTTTAATAACTAAAAATACAGTATTTTATTAAGTGTGAGATCCCCCCACCACATATTTAATGTACAATGTATTTTGATCACACATTTACTCCCGGTTTTTCACCAGATTTCTTTCATTTCCCCTCTTTACCACCAACCCTCCTCCCAACTTCAAGCCCACTTCCTTTAAAAATAACCCACCCAGTCCAGTTTGTGACAAGCCTATCCTCTGGAGTATAGTTGACCTAACCAGGGACCACATCTTTAAAGGAAGTCAATTCTCCTTCCCCCCAGAAGCCACAGACTGATGTGGGATTCCCCCTCTGTATGCTGTGAATACCATTGGTTAATAAAGAAGGTGCTTTGGGCCTATTGCAGCACAAACTAGGGCAAGGCAGGAATTCCAAGCAGATAGAGGAGGAGAATGAGGGAGGAACCAGTGGGATTCCTTGTAGCCACTGGAAGGAGAAAGAATCGATAAACCACGAGCCTAGTGGCAATACGTAGAATAATGGAAATGGGTTAATTTAAGATATAAGAACTAGCTAGCAATATGCTTAAGTGATTGGCCAAGCAGTGTTTTAATTAATATAGTTTCTGTGTGATTATTTTGGATCTGGGTGGTCGAGAACTGACCAGCAGCCTCTGCCAACAATAGATTGTTTTTAGCTCCTCAGTTGTGGGCGGGGCCTCATGGGTCCCTCCTTGTTCCATGCTGTAATGTTGAGTGGTTTGCACTTGCACAGGTCTTGTGTAGGCAACCACAGCAGCTGTGAGCTCATGAGTACAGTGGTCCTGTCATGTCCAGAAGACATTGTTTCTTCTTCTTATTTCCTACTTCTGGCTCTTGCAATCTTCCCACTCCTTCTTCTGTCATGTTTGCTGAGTTTTGGGGGAGTATGGGTTGTGATAGAGTTGTTTTATTTGTGGCTGAGCATGCCACAGATGGGTTATGTTTTACAAGGGCCAGCTGTCAGGTTTTGTGTTAAACACAATCTATGTCAAGAAACTTCTTTTATGATGACTGAGAGCTGCACTAATGTTTGAGTACAGAAATACAAACGAGGGGGCAGTTTGATACTACGTGCATTTAGAAAAATAGTAGTAAGTCCACCCCTAGGGCTTGTGAGCTCCTCGTTGTAGTTTCTTGACCAGATTTACAGTACTAGGCATGTGTTGCTCATGTGTAGCAAGCCTTAATCTCAATCAGAATGCGATTGGTAGCATCTATAACATTCATGACACTATTACACTCATGAGTATATCTTGCCAGACCAGTCATTTTGTAGCTTACAGTTGGACAAGATTGTTGATGACTTCTTTCCCTTAGTGGCCTTCACAGCACCTTCTGCTACTATAAAAGATAGCCAATATTATTTGTGTATTTATAGGGTTTGAAGAAATACTTAATGCATGAAAAGACATTAAATGATAATCTTACTAGAAATTCAAGTCTAAGTAGCTGGGGCACTATTCTGGACAGGAAACATTTAAATATGTTTTTTAAAACATGAACACAAAGACACACATACCTGAAGACTGTCAAACCTAAAACATGGAGCCTATGCATTCTGTGTACCCCAGCTATTATTCATTTGGTTTTTAAACTATGTTTTCTTTTGTAAAGCCTTATTCACTAAAGAAATCTCCTCACCCTTTTCAGTATTCAGTGAACATTTTCTCTTCAATCTAGAGACATGATATTTTCCTCCCCAGGACATTTTGTATTTCTTCAAATCCCTTCCACCTTGATGAGATCAGCCGTGTGGTTCTGTTAGCAGCACCCTCCAAGCCTGGTAAATTTAGCTGTTACGGTCATGTAGATAGAAATGAGAATTCTTTTAGCATTGACCTTTACTCCTAGATAGATAGTGTTATCTAAGGATGCAGAAATTCAAGATTCTGGATTTTATTATAAAACGAGATTCCTCTGCCTCTCCTTTAGTGAAGTTATCATCGGGGGAATCAGGGAGAATGGAGACTTTCGTTATCCTGACTTTTACCTCCCTTCAGGGGAAGCATCAAAATCAGGCTATTATAATCTGGGAAGAAATGTGTTGAAAGGCCATTGGGTAGAGTGTGATTGCGGGTTGGAGGAAGGCTGGATGTTTCAGCACAAGTAGAGAGAGGTCCAACAAGCAGGACCAGGGCTAGGACGGGACAGACCCTGGCCACAGAGCTGTGCTGTGGACACCATAAGCAACATGGCTACCGCTCACCACAGTGGACACCACTGGCCGTGTTTTCCCAGGAAATGAGGCATTTTAAGGGTCATTACCTGTCCTCAGATTAGATTCTATAGTTTCTCATTCTCTGGGTCTCTAATTGCTGTTTCTAGGCATGTCCCAGTGTTCTGTTTTCAAGATAATTTGGAAAGGAGAGCAAACATCCTATTTTCATTCCCTGGCTTCTAATAAGACCTTTAATCTGGGCAGGGGAATTTCCCCTTTATGAGAAAAGATTTCATATACTGAGTAACCGAAAGAAAGATTCCGATGGCAGACACATCTTAAGCCATGGTTGATACTGATAGGAGAATTATCTTCTTGGCATTTTGGGTCGTGATGATAAAATGCTTTGTTGGTTCAACACAGCAACACAGCAACAGTAGGTGGAAGAGCATGGAAAACTCTACCACTGCTGTCATTTCCTGGAGTGTTGGAATGGAATGACATTGGCTAGGAGGCAAGTTACCACAAAGCTTAGCCCCAAAGCCCTGTATTCTTACACTAAGTCTGGGTTCTGCACCTTACTAAATGAACAATGAGGAATCATGGTCGAATCTCAAAGCCTCAGTTTACTCATTGGTGAAAAAAATATCACCTTAAAATCCACTTTTTTGCTTAGGATACTTATGAGAAAATCTCCCCAAAGCAGTCTTCTGAGGAGACTACCTAGCATCTTCTAGGGATAGGTTAGCCATTATGGTCAAGCTAGAGGAAGATGAGATCAGGGATTGGTCAGAAGGACCAAAACTCAAGGCCCTCTGATGTTCAGGATGTGCCAGGTATCCTTCTTCAAGGATAACCTGGAGAAAGGAGGTCAAGATGAAATATGAAGTAGGTGACCTTAGGATTGGATGACCTCCATCAAACATCATGGGCAAATTCCCAAATGCTGCTGGTTACAGACGCCTGAGCAGAACAATCTGTTTTTAAAGTACAATTAAACAGACAAATGCTTGGTGATCTCAAGGGGGTAGACCAACCCCTAGGCCCATCTGCTCAGTTTAGGCACAGCAATTAGTGTTGGGGAACGTGCTCATTTCTGTTTTAGAGGTGATTTTAAAAACTGAATCTCTTTACAGAATCCAGAAGGGGTATTCTCAGATAGATTCTGTCAACAACTTCGGTTTGGGCTGGAGTCCTGGGAAAGTTATCAGTTCTTAGACACTTTCAAATTTGTGTTTTTAATCCCTAGAATATATTAAATAGATGGCAATTTCTGTTAAGTGTTAACTGAAGAAGCATCTATTTTAAAGCTATTTACTGGGGAGGGTAGGGTATGAAAGATGCAGTCATCTAAGAAGACATGATTTGCTAGGGCTTCAGGTAGGGTATCCATTTTTATTATTACCTAAGACCCCAGTTAAACTGGAGAATAAAATATCCAAACAGAGCCTCTATGAGACACTCTCTCGTTTGTTTTCCACAGCTGAAGACCATTTGAGTTTATGTAAGGTGCTATCTAAGAGCTTGCATGTCAGCTCTAAAGACATTGCTTCAAGCTGGGTTGATTGCGAAAAGCACCATTTAAGTGTTTTCATAGTGAGACTAGGGCAGGATTGTGCACACACTGGTCACCCAGGGAGAGGTTGAAACCAACACTTAGCTCTTTAATGGAGGAGGAGGGTGCAATTAACATTTTTTTTGCATGTAACAGTGGAATATTTCAGGTGGTGGCAACGACTTATCCCTGCTTCCTATAACAACTAGAATAAAATTAAACTCAGGCATGCAACTATAAAATGGAAAATTCGAAATTCATCAGGTGGATTATTTTAGAAGTTTACCTTCTATGTATTTAATTATCCCCTATTTTAATTACATCAGTTAATTGATTATTTGGTGTATGTGTGTGTGTGTGTGTGTGTGTGTGTGTGTGTGTGTGTGTTTGTAGTGTAAGGTATGAGGGAAACTTTGGAGAGTTGGTTCTTTTCTTCCACCATGTAGGTCCCAGAAATCCAGCAAAAGTCATCAGATTTGATAGCAATCACCCTCAGTCACTTCCCTTGCCCTCCCTTTCTCTTTCTCCTCCCTCTCTTCCTCTGTTCCTTCCTCAGTTCCTCCCTTCCTCCCTTCTTTCCTTCCCACCTCCCTCCCTTCTTTCCTTCCTTCCTTTCTTTCTTCCTCCTTTCCTCTCTCCCTTCTGTCTTCCCTTCCCTCTTCCCTTCCTCCCTACCTCCCTTCTCTTCCTCCCTCCCTCCTTCCCTCCCTTTCTTCTTCTCTTCTCTCCTCCCTCCCCGCATCCTTTCCCTCCTCCCCTCTCCCCTTCTCTTTTCCCTTCCTCCCTTTCTTCTTTCCTTCCTCCCTCCCTTTCTTCTTTCTCTCCCTTCCTCCCTGCCTTTCTCCCTCCCTCCCTTCCTCCCCCTCTTCTTTCCTTCCCATCTCCTTTCCTCCCTCCCTTCCTCCCTTCTCTCCTGACTTTCTCCTTCCCTCTCTCTCTCCTTTCCTCCCTCTCTCCCTCCTTCCCTCCCCCTTCCTTTCTTTTCTGGTTTAAAAATTGTGCATTCCAATAATTAAAGCAATTTGAATAACACTGAACTGAGTTTTACAGCCTGAAGGATGCCTTGGACAATCCTGAATTTTACTCTATATTTCACCCCCTCCCACCCAGCTTTTTCCTTCATCAACAGGTGAGTTCGTTTCCTTCCCTGTCAGCCAGACTGGAATATGGTTGGGAGAGGCAGGGGAGGCCTTTGTTGTGTGTAGTTCTGATTCTTTGTCCTGAAAGGGTCAGCACAGTCCTTAAACTTGACCCAACTTCTGCGTCTTACAAAACTAAACAGCTGAAGGAAGGAAAATAAGCAGGCACCCGCATGTGGACTATAACAGTACACATTGGCGGCGCTCCCCTCATTGCGATTCACCAGCTGGCTTCTCATGTTCAATCGTTCCTTTTGAAGGCAGAGGATTTTACTCCTGTGTTTCTGTCTTCTTCAATTTTGCCTTATCGAATTTCTCCATCTCAACCTTATTGCGTTTGTTTGTCACACTTGTGGAAGGAACGGAGCAAGGTGTGTGAGTGAGAAGAGTCAGATCTGCTCAGGGACCGGTGTCCAGTCCTCTGGTATTTATTTAATGTACATCCCCCCCTCCCCCTGGAAGCAGTGCATCAAGGCTTCCTAATTTCCAGATGCAACTTGGTTAGTGCAGCAAGGCAGATAGGTTTTAGCTCCTAGCTAAACCTGAGATCGATTGGTGCTGACTGCCTGGAACAGTGATGAGAGGTCTTCTAAATAAAGACGCCTCTAGGTGCATCAGGACGAAGGGTAGTGATTGATAAATAATGCCTGTTGGAAAGGGAGGAATAGTGAGCGTTCCAGGCTCAAACAATGCAAATGACAGAGGATTAGGACTGGAGCCTAGCCTTGGTTTAGCCATAATATTTATGTGACATTGGACAAACTTTAGTGTTTGTTTCCTTAGCGTTAATTTGGGGAGGAGAACAGAAATAATCTTGTAACTAAAAACACCACAAGACTGTTACAAAGATTCAAAAGGGTTGAAAGCATAGAAAATTGTGCAGTACAGTATAATACATTGTTATGTCATCATTTTCCAAGCAGAAGGCTAACTAAGGTAGCTTACAGATTTGTATAAACACAACTCAAAGTTCACTGTAAAGATATTTATTTAAAGATTTTAAGTGTAGGGGACATAGGACAAGGGGATTCTGGGGTTCTGGAGTGGAAGAGGAGACCCACAGTGGGCTAGAGGTAGAAGGACTTTGGTGTTACTTAGAGGAATAACCATTCTATTTGTTTCTGAAGTTGAGACTGATCCTCCATGTTTTCTTTGAGAGAAAATATCCTTTATTACACCTGTTATAAAAATTCAGTAAACAGTTCTGGTCTGCTTGAGTCTGCTTATTTTTTAGCATGCTTCCCAGATTTGAGTGTTAAACGAGTGCCATCAAATCCATCTGAATTATAGATAATGCTGCTATGAGCATAGTTGAGCACATGTCCTTGTGGTATGATGGAGCATCCTTTGGGTTTATACCCAATATTGGTATTGCTGGGTCTTGAGGTAGATTGATTCCTAATTTTCTGAGAAATCGCCATACTGATTTCCAAAGCAGCTGTACCAGCTTGGACTCCCACCAGCAATGCAGAAGTGTTCCCTTTTCCCCACAACCTCTCCAGCATAAGTTGTCATCAGTGTTTTTGATCCTGGCCATTCTTTCAGGTGTAAGATAGAATCTCAGAGTTTGTTTTGATTTGCATTTTTCTGATGGCTAAGGATGTTGAGCATTTTCTTAAGTGTCTTTTAGCCTTTTGAGAATCAATTATGTTCATAGCCGCGTTATTTGTAATAGCCAGATCCTGGAAACAACCTAGATACCCCTCAACCAAAGAATGAATAAAGAAAATATGGTACATTTACACAGTGGAGTACTACACAGCAGCAAAAAAAAAAAAAAACATCTTGAAATTTGCAGGCAAATGGATGGATCTAGAAAAAAAAAAACCATATTAAGTGAGGTAACCCAGACCCAGAAAGACAAACATAATATTTATTCACTCATAAGTGGCTTTTAGACATAAAGCAAAGAAAAGTCAACTTACAGGCTACAACTCCAGAGAAACTAGACAACAAAGAGGGCCTAAGAGAGACATACATGGTTATACAAAGGAAGGAGAAAAAGATGAAATCTGAGTAAACTGAGAGTGTGGGAGGTCATGGGAAAGGGGAGACGGGGAGAAGGGAGGAAGGAATGGGAGTGGAGAAAAATGCATAGCTCAAGAAAAAAACTTAAAATAAACTAAAAAATAAATTCATCTGAATTAACTCTCTTAGACATCACTGGGAAAGAATATTGAGATGTTTTTAGCCCATTAACTTCCTCAGCTTTCATAGCGATCTCTCAGATGTGGGCCTGCAGGGCTTGCTGCCAAATCTTCTTTATAGTGACTGAGAAGGGAGGAATTTACTTGACTGAGATGCTAGGTATATATGTGAGTGTGTGTGTGTGAGTGTGTGTGTGTGTGTGTGTGTGTGTGTGTGTGTGTGTAGGATTTACCTGTGAGAGAAAACTAAGTCAGAGTATTAACATAGGGGCATAACACATGAGGAGATGTAGTTCTAAAACCCTTCGGGGAGGGGACATCTTTGCCTCACCGCTCCCCTCACTTAGCGCCGTATCCAACTGATATTGGTTCCATATCTATTGTGAACCAGGTACTGCATTTAGCTCATGGGACATGATGCTAGAAAAACTGATGTTTCTCAAAAAATGTATATTTTTGGGGGGAGAGAAGAATGAAAAAGCATAAAAATGATTTCATTCTGTAAATACTTGGAATGAAAATAAATCATTTGCATATAAGGGACCAGAGAGTGGGGGCATTGGTCAATAATGTTTTGTGCTGGTTAAATGAGTCAATATAGGGCCATTATTGGCCACTGGTGGTTCCATACCACACGTTGATGATAGATAACCACACCAATGTCATGAGCCAAATGATATCTATAAAGTTCCCGTAGGGTGAAAGAGAAAATCATCGAGTGGGAGTTTGGCTCAGAACATTGTGGATAGAGCCTTTTATTTGTTTGTTTTTGAGCTCTCTGGGGATATTTCTATACCTAGAGCAATGTCATGAAAGAGACTGTCTGTTCACGGTTAGGAAGCACAGAGGAGCCATGTGAGGGAATTTATGGAGCCTTGAGAAGGGGCAATGAAGTAGCCAACTTAAAAAAATAAGTTACATAAATTTTGTTGACTAAGGGAAGATAAAGTTTTGTTATGAACCTGAAAAACAAAGGAGAAGAAGCAGGGTCCAGGGCTGGGAAAAACTGGCTATAGATGAGGAATAAAGATGGAGACTAGAAAGAGGAAGACTTGAGGAGTCCTTGAAGGGCAGAATTGAGAACTCAGTCAAGAACTGAAGGTCTTATTTCTTCCGTGACTCTTCCCTCCTCCTCAAAGGAGTGAAAATGAGAGAACATCACAATGTGAAATCTAAGAAGCACCAATTCACAAAAAGAGCCAATGATCGCTGATGGCTAATTTTAATGTGTGAACTTGACTGGGCCAATCAAATATTATTTCTGGATGTGTTGGCCAAGGGTGTTTTCAGATGAGACCAGCATTTGAACTGGTGAATTCAGAGTAGACTACCCTTCCCAGCACCTACAGGTATCACCAAGTGCTAAATACAAAGTTGAAGGAAGAATTGGCCCCTTCCTGCCTGAGTGCTTGAACCGTTGATCTTGTCTTGTCCTTGTACTAGGATTAGCGTCATTGGTGGTGTAGCCTTTAGGCTTGGACCAAAATAATATCCCTGGGTTTCTATGGCAGATTACTGGATTTCTGAACTTCTATGAGCCAATTTTCCATGATAGCTCTCTCTCTCTCCATATATACTCCATATATATGTATATATATACACACATAGAGAGAGACATACATGTACACATATACACACATATGTATATATATGAGGAGAGAAATTGTATGTACATATGTGTTTATATGTATATGTGTATATATATATATATATATTCCCCCACTGATGATGAGGTTACATAAAAAAGTCTTTATTGAAAACATTGTAAATTGAAGTATGTTTCTATACATGCCATCTGATTTGATTATTTTTCTCATCACCATGGAGAAACAGTTAACACAAGCAACTTAAGGGATGAAAGGTTTATTTTGGCTCCCGGTTCAGGGGCTACAGTGGTTAAGTGATGCGAGGAGCAGCTCCTGTCTGTGGTGGCAGGAGGCTGCTTGGTTGACATTTTATTAGATCAGAAGGCAGAGACAAGGGGATCCTGGCACTTGACTGCTTTCCTTGTTTGCCTTGTTTATTTGGTTTTGGACCCCAGCCTGTGGGATGCTGCCTTCCATAACCAGGACACATCTTTCCCCTTTAGTTAATTCTCTCTGGAAAAGTCTTCACTTTTTTGCCCAAATATGTGCTTCACTAACACCATAAATATTTCTTAATTCACCATCACATGATGGTGAGGTATACTTATTGCCATTATTATTATTATTATTATTATTATTATTGTGTATATGCATGTGTGTGTTTCCTGTGTGTGTAGGTCAGAGGACAGTGTTTAGGAGTCAATTCTCTTCTTCCACCATGGGTTCCCGGGCTCCAAATCAACTTTCAGGCTTGTATGGGAAGCACTTATCTCCTGAGGCACCTTCATGGCTCCAGTGCAACCTCTGAGAAGTGGTTACATTGTGGGTTATGACCCTGTTTCAGTTAGGACTTCTATTGCTGTGAAGAGATGCCATGAGTGCAGCAACTCTTATAAAGAAAAAGATTTAATTGGGATGCCTTGCTTGACATTTCAGAGGTTCAGGACATCATGGTGGGACTTGGTGATGTTCAGGCAGACATGGTGATGGAGAGGAGCTGAGAGCCTTACATCTTGCAGGCAACAGGAAGTGATCTGTGATACTGGGAGTAGCTTGAGCATATAAGACCTCACAGTCTGCCTCCACAGTGACACACTTCTTCCAACAAGACCACACCTCTAAAAACGCCACTCCCTTTGGGGACCATTTTCTTTAAAACCATCTCAAGACCTCATGTCAATCTTGTAAATAATTGTGGGGGTTGCAAAAAAAATTAGCACCAGCAAAAGGTTTCTGAAGTACAACCACCAAAAGTTTATTTAAAAAATCAAATGTGTAATGAATTTATGTTGTTTCTGGGAGTACTTGCCCATGTTGCATGAGGTGACGTCAGTGAAGCCCCATTCTGAACATACAACATGCACACTTGGCATTGCACACATCAGCATCATGCCACACAATGCCAACAAATGCTGCTCAAAATACCTCAGCTAAGATTTGAGACTGTTGCATGTTATAAATTGTCATGTTTTTACTCTACATATAATGGTTCCTGGTATAATCATGGAAAGCAAATATTTAAAAAAAAGATTTTTCCAGTCTGGAGAGATGACTCAGAAGTTAAGAGCCTGGGCTGCTCTTCCAGGGGACCCAGATTTAACTCCTGGCTAAATATTTGTTAATGGGTACAGACCATTTTCAGCATTTTTCAGAGTTGTTTGATTCTTTAATGGACTTCTGATATTTGGCCCATTCGCTCTCTTTTTCCCCTCTCTCCCTCTCTCAAATTATGTCATAGGATTTCTACGAGGGCCTTGTAAGTCAATGAACTTGTAAAGAAAGGCACAGAGAGAGTTGTCTACAGCCGTAAGCTGGCATGGATTGTTATGTGCGCTATGGAGTGGAAAGAGGATGGCGGGGGCATTCCTTTTCTTTGTTGCTTATTGCTGCTCTTCAGACACAAATACTTGTCAGCATCCAATCAATGCTGCCTTTTCTGAAGGAAGATGGACAGAGACACGCTTTTCTCTCTGCTCCTGTCAAGGCGAGGGGCCCCTATTGAGACCCTCATCCTAATTTACCTAATGGAGGGCCTTTGCCTTCTGCAAGCTTATTGTTTTGATGTGCACTGAAGACTCATCACGATTAAGGCATCTTCCCTGTTATTAAGATAAAGACTGACCTTGTCTTTCTTGAGGAGAATGGCTGATGGAAGATAATATATATCTTTTTAACCACCCTGCCAGGTTAATTGGATGCTTTCTATCCAGGGACCCACATGTTCTGATTTAACATCAAAATCTCTTTGTAAAAGGCTCAAAGCTGGCAAGATTAAATTTAGGACTAACCAGTAGACACAAGAGACCAGGGGATAGATTTCTGAAATTGACTCATTATAATAGAGGCTGTGTAATAGAGAGACACAGGAGTGGGCTAGGCCTCTCAGAGCAGAGATGTTCATACAATGTAGAAGGATCTCTGAGAAGTCACAGGCCTGATTTATTTATCCCAAGGGCATGTGAGAAGCATTCATATTAAGCTCGCCATGAGAAGGGAAACTGGGAAGTCGGACACCAAAGGTTAGAGATGTGGGCTTAGTCTTGTTTTTAACAGCTGTGAGGCTAACAGTAATTGTCATCATGACAGGATCTAGACTCATCTAAGGGACAAACCTCTGGCCCTGGAAAGGGTTATCTATGTTAGGTGAGGTGAGGTGGGAAGACCCATCTCCCAGGCACCATTTCTCAGTCTGAGGTTCTGAACAGAGTAAGGAGAAAGCGAGTTGATCATAGCATTCACCTCTCTGCTTCCTGACTGAGAACAACGTGACCAGCTGCTTCAGGCTCTTGCCAACATGACTACCCCACCATGGTGAACTGTATTGGGAATCAAGATAAATTCTTCTCTTCCTGAGCTCTTCTTCTCCACTTTTGTCAGGATGTTTTATTGCAGCGCAGGAAAAGTGCTAACACAACGTAACAGTGAAGACAGAGACCATGACAGCACAGCAATAGCAATCAGTGAGTGTCGATGGCTCACTCGGTGCCAGTGCGGAGCTCACGCCTCATGCCACATGTAGGCGCTTATGTCTCTTCTTGGCCACTCACATGCTGTCCAACCCTGGGCTGGTCCCTTAGTTCTCTCTTCTGTGAGGTTTTAGTGAGAGATCTCCTCCAGTTTTGTTATGTGTGTGTGCACATGAACCTCATTTCCATTTCCTCCTACTATAAAACCACAGACCTAAGGCTTCATGTGTCAAACTTTGGTTTCCAAAGAAAAAGACTCATTATGGGATGTCAAATAATCAGGAGTGGAAGAGGAAGAGGACAGGTTGGATCTGATCTCTTAGACCCATTCTGACTGGGGCTTTTTCATCTCATACTGTGGTCTTCTCAAAGTAGTTGGTACCAAAAGGCTCAAAAAGTTCTCTAGAAGGCAGCTATGTTCACTACTGTACCACTAACACATCCTAAAAAGGGTTTTGTTTGTTTCTCTGTTTTGAGACAGGAACTCGCTACGTAGCCCTGGCTGGTCTGGAACTTGCCATGTAGATCAAATCAGGCTGGCCTCGCACTCACAGAGATCTGCCTGCCTCCGTCTTCTGAGTGCTGGGACTAAAGGCGTGTGCCACAATGCCCAGGAATTCTCTCCATATATACAAACACATGAACAATCAGGGGTGCTTCTCATTGCTAGAGGAGTTCCTGGTTGTGGCTTTTGACTCATTAAGGTGGAGTCTGAGCCCACCAGGAATTCAGCTAGGACTCTGCTCTATCTTTTAGTAGCACAGACACGGACATACGGGTAGGGTGAAGTGGGTGTGGGGAGATGATTTTGCTACTGACATTGTTCAGAGCTGCCAGTAACTGGTGATGATGATAAGTCAGACTGACTTTTCTTGCTTTATAATTTTTTTAGGAAGGGAAAAGTATGATCAAACTATATTGTGGGAAAAATTCAAATAAAACAGAAAATTTAAAGTAGTATGAGAGCTTTGCCTGCATGGGTGTATGTGCAACATGGGTGTCTGGTGCCCACAGAAGTCAGAAAAGGGTCTCAGGTATCCTAGAACTGGAGTTACAGATGGCTTTGAGCTGGGATCCGAACCCTTGTCCTCTGTAATAACAAGCACTTTTAACTTTGGAGCCATCTCTTCCGGGCTCTTTTAAAGTCTTTAAAGGCACCACACCTCTCTGATGTCTGAATACAGCTGTCTGCTGCTATCGACTGCCTCTGAACACAGGACCTGAGTCCTAGGGGTAGGGAACTGGGCCACAGAAGAATGGTTTATGAAAGCCAGGAACTAAAAGTAAATAGAATCAGGGGTTCTGGAGAGATGGCTCCGTGGGTGAGAGAACATATTGCTTGCAAAAGACTAGTGCTTGGTTCCCAGCACTCATGTCAAGAAGCTCGTGGTCTCATGTCACTCCAGTGCCAGGGCACCCAACTCATTCTTCTGGAGTCCATGGATATGCGTGCTTATATATTGTATATATCCACGCATATATACAAACCCACACATAGCCACACACGAGTACATACAATTGAATAAAAAAGAAAGTCAGAGATGAAGCAGGTCGCTTTAAGAGTAAGTCCAAGGTCTTCCTGCCTCTCCTTAACTGAGAGTTCGGGCAAGGAAATTCACCCCCTTTTTTTTTCTTCACTCCCTTCCCCCCCCCAAAGATTTGTTTGTGTGTGTGTTATGTGTTTTGTCTGTCTGTTTGCATGTGTATGACACACATGCCTGGTGCCCACAGAGGTCAGAAGAGGGCATCAGAACCTATGACACTGGAGTTATGGATGATTGTGGGTTACCATGAGGGTGCTGGGAACCAAACCTGGTTCCTCTGGAAGAACAACGCATGGTTTTAACTGTTGAGCTATCTCTCCAGCCTGAATTCAGTTTTAACCTTAGACATATTGTTACACACTTAGGTAGTCGTAGGACCTCTACTTTTTGTATGTTACATTGTCTGATTTTATCTTCATAACCTAGCCTCAAAGACATGGCTATTCCTAATTTATAGATGAGGATTACAAACTCAGATGTGAAGAAATCGGTACAGTATATCTTAGGTTGCTATGGCTCCCTAACACTACACACACTTGGTCAGCATTTCAAACCTTTTTCTAAGATGGGTAACTCACCCTTGTCTACACTTGCTTGGATTCGTATATTTGAATAAAGGGTGATGCTTTGCTCAGACAGGCTGAAATAAGGCTTTAGCATCATGACCATAAAAGTACCTACCAATTGCCATGGCGTGTTACCAAGGAGACCAGAGGAAGGAATGGGATGAAAACCAGATATGGTAGCTCTAGGGTGAAGAACCAAGGTCTTACATGGGGCCCGCTTTGCACTCTTGCAGGAGCTTCCAGGTGCTCAGTGTGGTACATAGAAGCTGTTCTGTTCTGCTTTCTGGGCTCTGCCCAGTGTTCTCTCCTAGCACACCTAGACAGTTGCCCAGTTGATCATCCCCAGTTCTACTCCCTCCTTGGAATCTCATTTTGTCCCAAGGATCAGGGTATATAAATAGGTATGCTCTGTCTATCAAATGGAGATTCCTGAGAAATCTGATCCTCCGTCTTAAAAATGCTCCCTACATTGCATTTGTATGTATGCACAGAAGTGTGTGTGTGTGTGTGTGTGTGTGTGTGTGTGATATGTATTTGAACACTTGATCTCCAGTTGGTGCTGTTAGGGAAGGTCATGGGAACATTAGGAGGTGGAGCCGGGCTGTAGGAAGTATGTCACTGGGGGTAGACTTTTAAGATTTTTAGTCTGCCCTCCACTTTCTATTTTCTCTCTCTGCTTCTTGTGTGTGGATAGAAATGTCACCAGCCAGCATCCTGCTTCTGTGGCCATGCCCTGCCTTGCCCACGATGATGAGATGAACTCGATCCCCCCCACCCCCCCCGGAACCACAAGCCAAAGTCAACCCTTTCTTCCTTACATTGCGTCTGTCAGGATGTTATATCACAACAGAGCGGTAACACATCTGGTTTGTCTAAACCTTCCCTAAGCACACGGTGTTCCCGAGAAACTACTTGGAAAGTTCCCAAGGCAGAAGGCAATCAAACTCAGGCGATAGCCTCCAGGGAGGGAATAGGAAGTTCGAAGCTTGCTTTCCTTGGCAGTGGTTTCTCCCATGTCTCTGAGAAAAGCGTTGAGGAGGAGGTAGCCGCTTTCGGGAGGAGCCCAGGGCTACATTTCCTAAGTGGTCTCAGAAGGGGCCTAGGCTCTCAGCCAAGTAGCTGGTGGTTGTCACCGAAGGCCAAACATTTGGTTGTGAGTTCAGCTCCCATTTGGAATTCATTTCCCAGACCTCAAAGGGTGAGATGTCGCTGTTGTTATTTACTGATTTTTCTTTATTCTTAGCTGTGTTTGTTTTCTGGCCGGGAGCCAAGGTATTCTGTGCAGGCTATAGCAGCCCTTAGGTATTTGTAAGACGAGGAAAATGCTAGGCATGGTGTGTGAAGGTGAGGTAGAGAAATTGGTCAAGAGGGAATTTAGTGAGCTCTGTCATGGTTTCCTTTCTCTCTCTCTGTAGTAACAGAGAAAGTCAGAAGTACTGTAATCCACAAATGTCCCTTCCTCCCTCTCCTCTTCCATTTCTTCCCCTTCTACTTCTTTCTATCCCACATCCAGCCATCTGTCCACCTATCTACCCACCCAACCATCATCCACACATCTAATATTTGTTATTACATATAGGAAAACAAAACTGGGCTTCTCTGGTGAGCAAGGGTACCAAGGTGGATGTTTAGTCCCTGGATTATGGAAATATGTAACGGAGGGGAGAAGACAGACATAAACACAACAGCCCAGTCACACAAGCTTATGTACTTAGTTTAAACATAAGGTAAAGAGGGCCGTTACCTTCGACCAGTGTGGGGTTGAGGCTCAGGAGAAAGTCCCCGGAGCAGTGTTTCCAGATGTATCCTGAAGGACCAGGAATTGTAGAGGGTGGGATGAGATTCAAGGTCACATGATGGGTGTCATAGACATGGACAGAAAAGAATGAATTAAAGATGTACTATGAAATAAGTGGCTTTTAATGACACATAAGAGTGAAAGACTTTGCAGCTTCTAGAAGCTTCTGTGACTGCCATATGCCAGGTTGTCAGTGCCCAGTGTGGGTGGCGGTGAAGTGGGCAGGTAGCTGTTATGTCCAAATATGTCATCTTTGCCTTTATCACCAATATTAGCATAAACGACCACTTATCTGCTTACTTTGGACCAATTCTAATATTGAGTGATTTGAGCACCTGACCTCAGCGTGCCTCTACTGCACAGGTGCTGTGAGAGAACGTTCTGGGCGATGCCCAGGTAAGGCTCTGAAAAGCACTAAATCACAGTTACCTTTTAATTTCTCCTTAATATTACTTCAACAAAAAAGTTTTAGTTGGAAGCCTGGGTATTCTTTTTTTAAGATTTATTTATTTATTTATTATGTATACAGTGTTCAGCCTCCATGTATGCCTGCAGGCTAGAAGAGGGCGCCAGATCTCATTACAGATGGCTGTGAGCCACCATGTGGGTTGCTGGGAATTGAACTCAGGACCTCTGGAAGAGCAGTCAGTGCTCTTAACCGCTGAGCCATCTCTCCAGCCCCAAGCCTGGGTATTTTTAACGCCCTCCTCCCCTTTTTTTTAAAAATCCTTGTTGGTTTCCATGTTAAGACAGAGAAGGCAGTCCCAGGCTCAGAACCCCCAATAGCAAAGGGTACTCTACTACATTTTAACAATAATCTATTCCATCAACTCAGATGAAAATTTTGGATGATTCTTCGTGCTGTTGTTAGTACGGTTGCTATCGTCAGTCTGCAGCTCTCATTTGCAGCAGCTATACAACACTTTCTGCAAAGTACAGGAATCTAAGTGAAAGTGTGGATTGATTTAAAGAAAAATATTATCTAATAGCTCTGATTTTATATGCATATTTGGCATGTCTCAGGAAGGAGTCTGCCAATGAGCTGTGTGAGTTGAAAATACCATTTTAATTTAGAGTTTACAATTTAAGAAATTAAGTGGGTTGGGAATGAGGGAATGTAGGGTGGTTGGTAGAGAGCCTGCCTAGCATGGGCAAGGTCCTGGGTTTGACCCCAGCAATGCATAAAACTGGACGTGATAGCCCACACCTGTTATACAAGCTCCTGGGAGTGAAGGAAGGAGGATCAGAAGTTCAAGGTTATTTTTCATTACTTACTGAGTGTGAGGCCAGACTGAGCTACATGGGACCTTCTCTCAAAAACCCAGTTCAAACCCAGACGAAATATTATGATTATAGAGATTGATAATCTGCCTGTGGTCATTTACCTAGCAAAATGTAGAGCTGGGATTTGAATACAAGACTTTCTAGCACTATGCTCCCCCACCCCCACCAAAACAAGGTTTCTCTGTAGCTTTGGAGCCTGTCCTGGAACTAGCTCTTGTAGACCAGGCTGGCCTCGAACTCACAGAGATCTGCTCTTCTCTACCTTCCGAGTGCTGAGATTAAAGGCCTAACTCTAGGCTTTTAACCTCAAGTACATACACGGTTGTAGACCAGATGCCTGAGAGTTGGTGAAGCTGGGATTCTCGATTTCTGAGGGAGCCTCAATGGTCTGGTAAAGCTATCCAGGACAGTATTACACATTTCAGCACCGGTTTTCCTTTCTGTCTGTTCAGAACTAATCCCCTTCTAAAACACAAGCCACAAATCCGCTGTGACAAGCTATGAGCATCTTCATGGATTCATATGTGTCAGTAGTTTCTAGACTCTAAATGCCCAGTCTAGGATAACCCCTGCTTACTGAGACAAAGAGTGGGGCAGTGGTATGGACACGGGCAAGTGTCCCCCAAAGGCATAAGTTTCCTTTCTGCCCCACGGGTTGATGGATCCCACTACTATTGTAAGGACTTTCGTGAATGAACTTGGCTTCTTTCTTGTTGCACGTCCCTCTGGACCCCAGCTGTCTGTCATTCGGTGTCCCAGCCTTTGAAACTCTTATTTGAATCTCATCCCCATTGGCTTTTTTCCTCCCCCGCTCTTCGGAAAGTAGTTGTGAGGTAATTGCTGTAACTCTGTCCCTAGAATAATGTTGTGGATTTCTCTCCATGTTAGACAGCTGTCTTTCACTGGGCTAGCTACCCGTAGCCACCAGTTTAAGAAAAAGAAAGGTAGATTTTGGTTCATAGTTATGGGAGGTTGGAGTCGATAATTGGTTGACCCTAGGCAAAGGTGGCCTTTCATGGCAGGGCTGCGTGGCAGAGCAAAACCATTCTGCTCAGAGATGGGAAGAAGACAGACAAAGAGAAAGGACTTGGGTCCTACAATTCCCTTTGAGCATATGCCCCCAGTGGTCTGCAGAGCTCCTAATAGGCTACCCCCAGGCAGTCCAGCTTGGGGGACATTAAGGATATAATGATAGCACTCTCCAGGTCTGTCACTTCCCAGTGTGCAAAAGCCATCCCTCTGTGACTCTGCTTTCCTTTGCAGGCATCATTGAAATTTCCCTGGTACTGACCTACCGTCCTTGAGCTCATCATGATGATCTTACATTTTAGCCTTCACGCAGACTGTTCCTTCTTATTTCTTAAAAAGAAAAAAAAAACCTCAATCATTCCTTTGATGATGAAGAGTCACAAGGCTCTTTGTTTATTTAATATACCCTTCTCAGAGCTCCACAAGGAAGGGATTGCGATCCTCACTCACCAGGTAAAGACTGTGGAACCTAGAGACCGAGTAACCCACTCAAGGTCACGCAGCTGGCAAACCACACAGCCAGGGGCTGAAGCCACAGAGCATGACTCAGAGCACACGCCTCAGTCCCCTTCCGTGCCTTGCGACCTTGTGTTCGCATGGCTGATTTTCGTGCAGTGTTTTTGTTAGGTCTTAACTTTAATACTGATTCCTTTTAGAAGCCTTGCCCAGCACCTCTAGGCTGAGTTAGGATTCTCTCTGTAGCACATTCCTACAGTATCACCTGCTTCTTCCAGTTAGATGCAGTTTCCTCCTTGCGTATAACGTCTCCTGCAGGGTGAGCGACGTGATGCTCTTTCTCTAGCAATAACCTTGATATCGGCGTGATGTCGAGCTCACAAAGAAGACTGTTGAGGGGAGGCAGCAGTCTCTACCCCCTCTCTGTCTCGTCTGAAACGCCTTTCCTTTCCTACACGGCTTTCACGTCCTTGACTTTACCTCACCTCTCTAGTGCAGTCTCTCCTAAGGATGGCAATGTTTCCAAACACTTTTGCCGCTATGGTAAATAGCTGAAGTCATCAGCTGTGAAGAGAATTGATTGATTTTGGCTCACAGCTTTGAAGGCCTCAGTGCACCTTTGAGTCTGGGACCTGAGGCCAGGCTGCATACCATGACAGGGTATGTGGCTGAGCAAAAGTGGACAGTCTGCTGAGTTACAAATGCTAAGATTATTTTTGAACTAAGGTAGGTCATTTCCCATGGACTGCTCACCCGGTTTTAAGCAGTCTTTGGATCTGGGAGTGAGGGGCCTTTGTGAGGTTGCTTTAACGTCACAGGATATTTGAATCCGCCAAGGCAGTTGAAAGAAAGCTGGTCACCCGTGAGAATAATCTGTTGTCTTTGGGTTCAAGGTCTGTTCTGGATTGATGCTTCTGAACCTTGACTCCTGTTTTCTTCTGGAAAGTCACAAGGTTCTGCTGATTTGAAGGTTTACACATTTCATCTACCAAAACTAAATCTCAGGACTGAAAATCTTCCGGTTCAGAAAGTACAGCGTCCACAACCCAACCACCTGGAACGTTTCCTACATAGGACGGAGGAAAAAGACAAGATCTCCTGAATAAATTGAGAGCATGGGAATCACAGGATGTTGTGCCCAAGCTGCGACCCCCAGAGAGACCACCAGGATCCTGTCAAGTCCAGAATGCAAAGGTTTATTCGGAGCTTTCTACAGCCAGGCTGGGGTCTCGTCCCCTACTCGTCGCAGCACAATAGGGAGGAAAGCCCCCTTATCTTTTGAGGTTGTCATTATATAGGCAAAAACCGCAAACCAGGTTCATTTTGGGTAAAAGGAGTTAGTCTTACATAACAGCAGGTGTCTTATCTCTAACAAGCTCCCTCCCCAAAGTGGTTATGTCTAGAAGGCCTCCCTTCCCCAAAGCCCTCCCTGAAGCGGTCTACTTTTCTGCTCCCTGATAGACCACAGAGCTAGGTGTTAACAGGTGGCCTGCTGCCCGGATGCCAGGAACACTTTGTGGTGAGCTCAGTGCCCTAACTAGACGTCCTGTTTTCAACCAGCCCTGGATGTCTTGCATTTGAACACAGTGCCCTAATTAGCTACTAAGCAAGCAAAATGTTCCTTAAAATTTTTCATGTCCTTACAAGGAGAGGGTAAAAGGGGAGAAGGGAGGAAGAGAGGGGAGCAGACAAAAATGTATAGCTCAATAGAAACAATAAAAACATAAAACCACTTGAAGCTTCAGCACAAGCCCACCATCCCTGTGGACCTGGTCCAAACAAAGATGCAAGTTTGGGCATTACTTTTGTTTATTCTGACCCCATCTTCGCCTTCACCCTCACAGACTCATTTGTTTCTGGCTTCTCATACAACCCTTATTTCCCCCCCCCCCTAGAAGTTCTTGGCTTCGGTTTCACAATCAAGCATTTGGGATACCACAGTGAGCTCGAAGGAAATGGGAGGGAGATGTTCAATGGTGAGCTCTAGGTTTTGGTTCCGGTTCTGAGGACGGCAGAGTAATCTTTTACTCATTTTTTTTTTTGAATCTGAACTGAAGGTACAGGATGATCATGAGGGCTGAGCTTGTGCCAGATGGCTTCCTGGGACAATCAAAGGTGGCCAGAGAGTGGGGTCGGGTGGGTGGAAGCTAATCAGCTACACTTAGCTTGGCAGAGAACAGATTTCCCGAGGGAAAGATGGAGGCAGGTGAGCTGTAGAGGCTCGAGATTAAACTAAGTAATGAACAATTAGGAACGTGGGATATTTAAAGAAATAAAGATTTAGGAGATACCTTAATTGTTTGAAAAGGGTTCACCCATGGACACAGAAGCCTCCCCCATCTCCCTGCTTATCTCTAGGGAGTAGAACAAGATCTTGCATGTACATGCTAAGCTGAGTTGTCAGGTATGTTACCATAAGCAAAGCAAACCCCAATAGTAATTGAGCAAAAATGGGCTGCTTCTTGAAGTTGAGTTTCCTTCATGGAAAGTGAACTGAACTTGAACAAGGTTTTTGGGGTGATTTTTCTGTCTTTGGAAAGATGTGGATTAGGTGACATTGGAAATAGTATTTCCAATGTTTACAGTTTCAAGGGCTTAGTTTTGAGGTTGTTCTTAAATCATACTCAGAAGCATTGAGGCAGACACATGTGCACCTCTGAGTTTGACACCTGGCTTGCAGCATTACACAGTCAAAGGATGTTTCCTGATTTGTGCCTCTCGATTGAATGCAATACCATCAGAGGTTACTTAGCCATCTGCCTGCGACTTCCTTCCCTCTCCTGGAGTGCTCGCTGCTTTCAGCTAGGGCTGGGTAGCCCTGGGCTCTTTTCATTTCTAAGCAGTTATAGTACAGGAAGCCAGCTCAAGGCAGATGACAAGGCCTTGTTCTCAGTAAGTACACAAGAAAAGCCTGACCGCCTGGAAAGGCTCTACCAGCGATTCTGAATCACCAAACTCATTGCTAACTAACATTGTAATTAGAGCCAGGCCACCGAAGCCAAGATTTGGGGGGGCCATCTGGTCTGCTGTTTGCAGAAAAGGAGAAAACAGTCCAACCTTGGAGAATGGAGTTGCTGGGGGTTCAGGAAAATGACCTTGCACCTTTCTGTTCCGATCTCCTCAGTGATGGATGGCCAATGCTGAGCTGAAAAAAACACAGATGTTGTTCAAGACCTTGATGGAGTCAGTTGCCTCCATTCTTTGGCTTGGGTCCAGCCTGTTCAACGAAAGATACTATGCTAGTCTCTGTAGCTGTGCGGGTCAAAGAGACTCGTATCTAACTGAAGGGTAGAACACAGATATGTGAGGAGCTGAAATGACAAGTCCAAAGAGGTCAAAGCAGAGGCACCCTGCTGATGCATACCTGAAAATCCTGGGGGTATTTGTGGCCTGCAGTGATGCAAGCACATTCTTTGCAGAAATGCTAGTCCAGCCTTGCCGACTTATACAGGTCAAAGTACATTCAATTCTATCAATTATGTGCAAGGCGACCTGCTGAAAAGTCAGGACCCAATTGGAGGGCCAGGAACCCGTCAGTTTGAGGAGAGCAGTCTCTTTCCTAGTGGGCGGGGAACTAAGAACTTCTGATTCTCTCATGAGTCCTCCACTCCAGTATCCAGTACTCTTTCTGGGAACTTGGAAAGCAGCCTGTTATAGGTAGTTTTGTTGCTGTCTTTGACCTTGAGTTACAAACCTTCATTGCTTAGAACAATTAACTAAAATGTGCCTCTCTTATTGAGCCAGGGACCTGCCTCTAACACCTGCAGGGCTTACCTTTGACCTTGAGAGCCACAAGGAAGAAATCTCACTCCTTTTATGTATTTTGTTCATTTTGATATTAGAGATCAATTATTTTCCTTCTTTTGGATTTGTCTCTTATTTGTTAACTGTCTTCTATATATGTCTGTTTGCCCAATATCTCTATTTTGGGTCTCCTCCTCCTTTTCTTCTTCTCTCTCTTAAAAAATTTTATGTGGGGGCTGGAGAGATGGCTCAGAGGTTAAGAGCATTGCCTGCTCTTCCAAAGTTCCTGAGTTCAGTTCCCAGTAACCACATGGTGGCTCACAACCATCTGTAGTGAGGTCTGGTGCCCTCTTTTGGCCTGCAGGCAAACACGCAGACAGAATATTGTATATATAATAAATAAATATTAAAAAGTTTTATGTGTATTAGTGTTTTGCCTGCATGTAGCAGTGTACCAATACATGCTTCGTGCCTGGAGAGACCAGAAGAGGGAGTCAGATCCCCTGAAACTGGAGTTACAGCTGGTTTTATGTAGTCTGCTATATCAGTGTAGGGACTTGAACCCAGGCCCCTTGGAAGAGCAGTCAGTGCTCTAAACTGCTGAGCTGTCTCTCCAGCCCTGCTTACTCTCCTCTTAAAGCACCTCTATATAATGATTTTGTTCAGTTTTGGGAGTTATGAATCTTCTTTGGGGCATTATATGACTATAGAGTCATAAAAGAAGCATCTGTATCAAACAGATGTTTCCTGTATCCGTCTCCTTTCACCTCTAGTCTGTTTGCTGTGGGAACAGTCCACATGTGCAGACAGCACACATTTCCTTCAGCTGTCAAAGTATGAAGACTCACCAAGTATTTACTTTCTCGGTAACCTCCACTGTTTTATTACCTTTTGGAGGCAAGGAGGCAATGATTCAGCAACTGAATTCCTTTGCTCACTCATTGAGCATGTTAGGTTTAGGATGCAGATGCAGCTCGAAGCACTGTCTGTCATCCAGATTACAGGCTTATTAGAGAAAGACTCCTAAGTTAGTGGTTTGTACTTTGGTGGTATTAATGAAAAGAAATGGGCATAGTGGAGCTGTAAAGTAAGGGGTGATAAGTTGGCCAGACCAAGGTGTTATGGTTTAAGTAAAAATGCTGCAGATCCCAAAGTGGCTGCAGCGGGCAGTGGGCCATGAGACCTCACCACAGATCCCCAAAGTGGCGGCAGGCGCAGGTCTTGAGACCACAGCAGGCTACAAAGGCAGCCGGGTCCCAGGCAGGGAGCCCCTGAGTGGCCTGTGGGCCATGAGGGGCAGCGGGTCCTAGGCACAGAGCCGGATGGTGGGTGAGAGACCTCGATGGGGCAGTCAGTCCCATGAGGAGAGACAGACAGATGGGCATGCCACAAGACCATGCCACAGGTGTCCAAAGGTGGCTGGTCCCAGGCAGGGAGCCACACAGCCAGTGAGAGACAGACGGATAGGCACACCATGCAGAGCGAGATTGGATATTTATTTAGTGGGTTATGGAGGGGAAAAGGGAGAAGGGGAGAAGAGCAGAGAGAGAGGCGGGGGGGGAGAGAGAGAGAGAGAGAGAGAGAGAGAGAGAGAGAGAGAGAAGGAGGAGAGAGAGAGAGAGAGAGAAACAGAGAGGGTGGAAGGGGAGAAGTGGGGGAAGCTGAAGATCAGCTTGCCTCAGTGGATGGGGGAGGGGATAGGGAGTGGGCATGGGACAGAGCAGACCATTACATAAGGAAGGCTGAAGGAATTCAGCAGCAGTGGATCAGAAGGCCTAGGTTACACACTGCTGATAGGTAGAAATAGTGCTTTGTTCATCTAAGCCCCTGTCCTCCCATAGGGTCTAGTACATTCTAAATGTTCATCAAACATGTACAGAATAAACAGAGGGAGCTGTCATGTTCTACTGGGGACCAGAACCCCTGTCTGGAGTTACACTCTCTAAGCATAGGACCAAAGAGGGAGAATTCAAACAAGATGCTCCTGGCTGTTAGACTTTCACTTAGACAATGCAGAGAAAGCTCACCATGCTGAGTTCTTTAGCATAAAATATGTCAAGTACTCCATGTTTAAACTTGAACCATTCTCATCCCTGCTGAGAAGTCTGCTTGGACTCTGGAGGCCTCCTGACTTTAGTGTTGGTCTCAGGGGAAAGAAGAGACATCCTTGTAACTTTGAGGGTCTTCTACTTCTCTCTCTATCTGAAGTCTGCTCCGGGACTCCCAGCAGCTTCCACCTCTCACCTCTCTGGGTAGTCATAACTCTAATAAGCCACGGCAGAGACAGGAACCCTGGCCATTCGAATGTCTGTTCCTCCTGACTGATGCAAACGCTCACCACCCTGCCCAGTGCTACCTCTTCCCCAGACACCAAGACTAGAAGCTGAAATGTGTGGAAGCATTTTGCACATGGGTTGGAGAGATGGCTGGGTGGGTAAGAGCACTGGCAGTGCCTGAGGACCTGAGTTTGGATCCCAATATCCTGTCTGTGCCTGTATCCCTGGTGCTAGGGGAAGGGGAAGCAGGAGGGTAGCTTGGACTTTCAGTCAATCAAGTCAAGAATACTCCTGGCAATAAGGCAAAGAGAAACAGAATAAGTCACCTGATGTTCTTCTCTGGCCTTTGTGCACATACATAGGCCTACATGAGCACACATGATTTATATGTACTTATTCTATTAATGTCTTCAGATCTTGAGGGGAAGGGCCTGTCATCATAGATAGTAAAAAGTTCATGACGAGTTCTCATTTCCTAAGATCAAGCTGTTGCTAAGAATTGAGAGTTGAGGGTTGGGAGATGACTCAAAGGTCAAGTTCCTGGCTCACAAACATGAGGAAATGAGTTTGATCCCCAGAACCCACAGAAAAGCACCCTTGGAATCCCAGTATTGAGAAGGGCAGACTGGAGGATCCCTGGGGTCAGTGCCAGTGGCCTAGTCTAAATTTTTTATTTAAATAATGTTTTTTTCATTTATTTTGCATAACAGCCAGTTTCCCCTCCCTCCTCTCCTCCTGTCCCCTCCCCTTCCCCCTCCCCTCTTTATCCACTCCTCCTCCATCTCCACTCAGAAAGAGACAGGCCTCCTATGGGCTTGCACAAAGCATGGTAGGACCTAGCTCCTCCCCTTGTGTCGAGGCAGGGCCAGGTAATAGGCCTAGCCTAGTTGGTGAGCTCCAAGTCAGTGAGATACTATCTCAAACGCGGTGGACAGTGTTGCTGAAGGTGACACCCAAGGTTGCCCTTTTCCCTCACACACATGTGCGCGCGCGCACACACACACACACACACACACACACACGCGCGCGCGCACACACACACATCTGTACATACAGTTAAAAAATTAGAAATGAAAGAGTTGAGACTTGAGCCCAGGACATTTTCAGTTATTACTAATTTAAACTACCCTCACTGAAATTTAGATATGTTCACTACAGGAAATCTGGATAAATGAAAAAAAAAAGAGAGAGCCAATTGCTGTTCACATCTTGGATTTCCTCCTGATCTTTTTGATTTTATCTTTCTGAGATAATTATATCCATATTTTATTGATATTAAAACTATATTACACATATGATTTCAGCACTTGCCTTTGGTTTATTAGAGCACTGTATGCTTATCCCTGTAGTTTTACAGCACAGCCTTTACACACCAGGTGGGATTTGTGTAGTCAGCTGGCAGCGAGGGGATAATCCCAGTAAGGAATGCAGAGGCAGAGCCGAGGATAAGTTACAAGGAGTTTAAAAAGGAAGATGATGCCAGGCACGGAGGGAGGAGACCTGGTTTAGACTGAGAGGTTAGGGAAGGGCTTTCTGCAAGAAGTGTCACTTGTAACGGAATCCTCCCGGATGAAGAGGCTTTTGTCCGTGAGAAGAGTAGGGGCGGGGTTACAGAATCATCCAATCAGAAAGCTACAGTGAAAATCCAGGCCCAGGAGGGCTAAAAGAAGGACCTTCCTTGTGGCTGGTTGGAGATGAGCCAGGGAAAGGAGTCTGGGAGACGTGAAACTGGTGAGAGAAAAAAGCCCAGATTCTCCCGGATTGTAAAGGGGGAGGCTTGGTGGTCCTAGCAGCACAAGAAGGCACCGAGGGCCTTGAAACAAGGTGTGATACAATCTGGTTCGTTTTTAAAAGACCGCATCGCCTGAACTGAGGTGCAATGATGGGACACACACGGCTGAGTTTATCACTGGATACTCAGGTACACAATTTGAAGTGGCGACACACTTAGTATTCCATCTTCCCAGCAAGCTGTAACGTTCAGAATCCCTTGGGTCGGCATTATTTTTTGCAGTAATTTTCAAGATAAGGAATGTCCCTATAGGTGAATTTACTGTGTACATCAGTGATGATTACTGCAGACAGAAGCATGCCATGGAGATGGAATCATCTCTGGTCCAGTCGGCACGCACACATGGAAGGACATTTCCCCACATTCCTAAACCGCCCCTAAAAATGTTGTGTAAACTTCAACTCTCTGAGGTAAGGAAGAAATTTATTGATTCCTACATACACTGGCCAGTTCTCACTACACACACGCAATTATATATTATATTAAGCTAAAAATTAGGTCTCATATTTTCATTTTTATTTATTTGAATCCCAGTCTTCCTGTAACCATACTGGTCATATGTAGTTCTTGAATGACACCTGATTCCATGTATCTATAATTTTTGGCCATGCCTCCTCCCATATAGCTCATAACTCTTTTAAAAAAGATTTACTTATATTTTATCGTGTGTGTGTGTGTAGAATGGATATGTGTATATGTATATAGTGTATACGTATATACACACATAAACACACACACACACACACACACACACACACACACACACCATCATGCAGATACCCAGGGAGACCAGAAGAGGGCATTGGATCTTCTGGAACTAGAGTTACAGGTGGTTGCAAACCTCCTGAGATGTGTTCTGGAAACCAACCCTGGCTCCTCTGAAAGAGCAGCAAGTGCTTTTAAACACTGGACTATCTCCCCAGGCCTAAGCTCACAACTCTTAAATATATCTTCTAGCAAAGGTTTCCTGGCCGGGTTACTGTAGCCATGTGGAGGTTGTCTTCAATATTCTAAGATCAATGTTGGTATCCTAGTAGCCGAGGGTTAGGCAGAAAGGGCAAGAAAAATAAATGGAGAAGATATAAAGACGGTCTTCCTTCTGCTGGTACGAAGTCATCCATCAGTATCTGGAGGGAGTTGGTTCTGCATCTTCTGAGGATGCTCAAATCTTTTGGAGAAAATGCTGTCACATTTGCATATAGACTCTGAACATCTTGCATGCTTGATTCATCTCAAAGTTACTTACAATGTCCAATACAAAGCAAATATTATGCAAATGGCTTCTATGTTGCATTGTTTGGGCAACAGTAAGATAAAACTTATACATGTTCGGTGCCACTATTTTTTCCTAAGTAATCTTGAAGTATGATTGTTTGAATTCTTGGATAACCTTGATGACTCAGAGAGCTGGATGCATAAGATAACTGGGTGCTTTCTGCATGAAACAGTTCAGATTAGTGCTGCCTGGAAATACAATGGAAATACAGTGGAAATACAATGTCAGCCATGTAGGCAATTTTAACCTTTTTAATGCCAAAGTGAAAAAGTATAAAGAAATAGGTAAAAGGAATTTTGATAGCAGTTTTTAAATTTTGAAAATACTTATTTTTAAAATTTTATTTGTGTATGTTACGTGTATGTGTACATGAAGTTCTGTGTCCTACATGAGTGTGGGAGCCCATGGAGGTCAGAGGGGGATAATCTCTTGGAATTAGAGCTACAGACAGTTTTGAGCTGCCCCATGTGGGTACTGGGAACTGAACTTAGGTCCTCTACAAGAGCAGCCAGTGCTTTTAACCACTGATCCATCTCTCAGGCCTGAAAGCCTGTCATTTATCTCAATACATTCAAAATATGATCATATCTATATGTAATCAATGTGAAACTAATGATGATACATCATGGACTGTTTTCATGCTAACTTTTCAAAATTTATTATGCATTTCACATTTAAGGATGTCTTGGGTTAGGTTAGCTGCACCTCAGGGAGTCAGCGGTCATCTTGGGGCCAGTGGCACTTCTGCCCTTCATATTATATTGGTCAGCGTGTTGGCATGGATAGTTTAATGGGATTCCATGCTGGAGAACAGTGGAGGGGCTCATCCTAAGTAAGTTCCCCTTGTCAAGGGCACATGAATAAAGAGTTGTAGGACTGACAGTGGTCCTTAGAACTGGGTCCACCTCAGGGCTGTTGTGAGATAATGATGTGCACATGGCATAACAAACTCTCAAAAGACGGAGAAGCCAGAGTCAGGGTTGTTGATGCAGCGAAAATGATTGACAGTACCAGGAATTGGGGAGATTTCTCTGGAAAATGTCTCCTGCTTTGAGTCTTAAGGATTTTCCATTCTTTATGGCAACAGATTTCTGTCTCATCTTCAGGAACTTTTATCTTTTTTTTTCGGGTGGCTGGCTGGTACAGTGAGTGACCAGCAGGTGGAGCCAGAGACACTCGGTAACTGGGGACAGCCCTAAATGGCCAGGTTTTGAAGCTCAGCATTTGGGCCTCAGAAGTTAATGCAAGGCAGACTGTAGGAATCTGGTGTGTGGTCTTAAAAGTGGGAAAGGGGCAGCCAGACAGATGATTATGACCTCTGAAATACCATTAAGATATTTTATGCTTTGGTATTTATCAAAAGCTAATTTCAGAAACCAAACCAAACCAAAACAGTGACAAAAAAGTCTGCCCAAAAGCTAAAGCCAAGAAAATCTTTGTGCGATAACCTTGAAGGCTTAGTGTAAATAAAGAATACAAATCATTTCAGTAACGAAACTTCTATCGGCTGCACATTGAACCGTGAAGACCCAGAGTGGAGCACAATGCGAGAGCTGACGGAGAATTGGCAGAGCAGCGCTTGGCAGAACCACATCAGAGAAGAGCAGCTAATCTTGGGCAACTTCACGGTGGAGGGGCACCCCGCGGCTGTTCTGGGTGAGGATGAGGAGGACTTTAATAAGTGCCGATAGGAATGTGGGAGAGAGCTTCTCAGGTTGAATGCAAGTGGTCAACCTCAGCCGAAGGTGTGACCCCCACTTCCTTGGAGCCCCTTGTCAGAATTCACAAGTAAGGGTCCTTATCTCTGAGGTATGAGGGTCGAGAACTTATGGGCGTGCTTAAGAAAACCTAGGTTTTTCCTGCTCGGATGTAGCTCATTTGGTATGGCGCTTGCCCAGCAGGTTTGATCCCTTGCCCTTGGTTTGATCCCTAGCACGACATAAAACCAGGGGTGATGGTGGTGCAAGTCTGGAACCCCAGCACTGGAGAGGAAAGGCCAGGTAGGTCAGAATTCCAGGTCATCCTTGGCTACATCGCAAGAGGCTAACCTGAGCTACAATGACACTCTTTTAAACAAACAAATAAATGCAATTTAAGAGCACCCGGTTCAGTAGTTTAGTTAGCTTAGGGGATATTAGTGAGCTCTCTGCTCTCTAGGCTGAATCGAGGCTGAGTCTCGTGTTAGCAACGGCCACAAGGTTTTACTGTTGCCAGTCTATAAACACCTGTATTTATCACAGATCTTTTTTTTTTTTCTTTTTGACTAGAACAGTGGCTGCCCAGTTTGGTCAGGACAAATGTCCCCGTGCTTACCTGGCTTTGATATAGACCTGTTTTTAACATCCCAGGGAGTAAATGCAAAATTCAGGAGATGATTTAAGTTGAATGGGCTAACAGGAAAAATTGTTATTTTCTTAAAAACGTGTGGTACAGAGAAGGAAAAGTAAAACACAGTGGAGCTCACAGCAGGAACCTTGGTTGGAAGCAGGGAGAGCTGGGTCCACCCAATGGAAGATTATTATTATTATTATTATTATTATTATTACAAATTTTCACCTCCTCCCCTCCTCCCATTTCCCTCCCCCTCCCCCATCCCCCCTTCCTCTCCTTCTCCAGTACAAGAGCAGTCAGGGTTCCCTGCCCTGTGGGAAGTCCAAGGTCCTCCCGCCTCCATCCAGGTCTAGGAAGGTGAGCATCCAAACAGACTAGGTTCCCACAAGGCCAGTACACGGAGTAGAATCAAAACCCAGTGCCATTGTCCTTGGCTTCTCAGTCAGCCCTCCATGTAAGCCACGTTCAGAGAGTCTGGTTTGATCATATGCTCCATCAGACCCAGTCCAGCTGGCCTTGGTGAGTTCCCATTAGATCGGCCCCACCGGGTGGGCGCACCCCTTGTGGCCCTGACTTCCTTGCTCATGTTCTCTCTCCTTCTGCTCCTCATTTGGACCTTTGGGAGCTCAGTCCAGTGCTACAATGTGGGTCTCTGTCTCTATCTCCATCCATTGCCAGATGAAGGTTCTATGGTGGTATACAGGATACTCATCAGAGTGGCTATAGTATAGGGCCAGTTCAGGCGCCCTCTCCTCAGGTGCTCAAGGAACAAGCTGGGAACATCTCCTTGGACACCTGGGAACCCCTCTAGAGTCCGGTCTCTTACCAACCCTCAAATGGCTCCCTTAATTAAGATATATACTTCCCTGCTCCCATATCCACTCCTCCTCCATCCCAACTGTCCCATTCCCCCAAGTTCTCCCCATCCTCCCCTTCTCACTTCTCTCTCCCCATCTCCCCTTACCCCCATCCCACCCCCACCCCCAAGCTCTCCATTTTTTGCCTGGAAATCTTGTCTACTTCCAATATCCAGGAGGATAACTACATTTTTTTGGGGGGGGGGGCTCACCTTCCTATTTAGCTTCTCTAGGATCATGAATTATAGGCTCAATGTCCTTCATTTATGGCTAGAATCCACTAATGAGTGAGTACATACCATATTCATCTTTTTGGGCCTGGGTTACCTCACTCAGGATAGTGATCTCTGTTTCCATCCATTTGCATACAAAATTCAAGATGTCATTTTTTTTGTTTTTTTTTTTTGTTTTTTTTTTTTTTTTTACTGCTGAGTAGTACTCTAATGTGAATATATTCCACATTTTCTTTATCCATTCTTCCATTGAGGGGCATCTAGGTTGTTTCCAGGTTCTGGCTATTACAAATAATACTGCTATGAACATAGTTGAACAAATGCTTTTGTAGTATGATAGGGCATCCCCAATGGAAGATTTAATCAGACACGAGATGGATTTCAGATATTATAGGATATAGGGAAGGCTGAAAGAGATGCAGAGAAGGCCGAGGCAGAGAAGGCTGAGACATGCCTTTGAACTATGGATAACACTTCTTAAAGAAAGACAGAGCCGAGTATAAAGGAAGATAGAACAATGAAGGGAGCCATTCTAAAACAGGAACAGAGAAACAACAGCTCTCAGGGGTGAACGGGTCGGTTCAGGCTCGTGAGCTGGAAGGTGAATCTCCAAGGCAGAGTGGAGAGCTGGGACTTTGCAGGGGTGGTTAGAGGCTCTGGGTGCAGCTCAGCTGAGAGTGTTTTCCTAGCTCTGGGTTTGTTCCCCAGCAACACATACACTGGGTGATCAGGTGTAGGGTGCACATGCCTGCAGTCCCAGCACCTGGGAGGTCGAGGCAGGAGAATTCTAAATTCAAGCTCCTCCTGGATTGTGTAATGAGTGTGAGGCAAGCATGGGATACAGGAGATTGTGTCTAAAGTTCGGTCGCAGGGGCTTTGCACAAATCCTCATGAAAAAGTCCTTCCTCCCCTCCCCAACTCTTCTTTCTCCCCCTACTCTCCTTCTCCTGATGCTCACTCAATAGGATGACACAGCCACAAGCCCTTTGCCAGACGCAGCTTCCCAGATTTTGGACTTTCTAGCTTCTGGAGTCAATAGCCAAAATGCACTTCTGTAGCTAATAAATTCCCCAGCTTGTGGCATTCTGTCATAGCAACATGGACATAGATTAAGACAGATGGAAAGTAAGTGTTTCCCCAAGTTTTCAGGCTGATTTAAAAGAAGATCTATGCCAAGACAACCCTGGTAAAGATTTTACATTGAGAAGAAATAGAGAGCTTCCAAACAGACTGAGGGAAAACAAAATAGATTATTTAAAATGCTAGAAATCAAGTTCATCGCAGTTGTCTTGTTTTAGAGGTCTGTAACTTTTTCTAAGAATGTTTTCATTAATACTTAAAACTTTCCCTCCAACATGGGCGCCTTGTACTTCCTCTATAGCATCCCTCCCTTCCTTGTGGCTGCCTGTTAGCCATGTGTCTATCCTCCAAGCCAGCTTAAAGAGCACGACTTTCCAAAGCCAGTATGTGGAGTAGGATCCAAATCCAGTGGCTTTGGGGGGGGGGGCCTAGCCTGTTTGGATCCTCACCTTCCTAGACCTGGATGGAAGGGGGAGGAACTTGGACTTCCCACAGGGCAGGGAACCCTGACTGCTCTTCGGACAGGAGAGGGAGGGGGAGTGGAGGGAGGAGGGGAAGGTAAATGGGAGGCGGGGAGGAGGCAGAAATTTTTAATAAAAAATAATAAATAAATAAATAAATAAATCAGATATTTGGTTACAGCAATGACGTAAGTAAGCGGTGCACTCTGCAGAGCAGACGCTGTGTGGCAGTTCCCTCTGAGACTGAAATAGTTCATCCTGCAGGATATCTCCTGAAGACAGGCTGTGCAGTAGGCTTCAGGTTCCTAGCTTTGGGGAGCTGTCACCCATCCTGGGGGTAGGTTTTGGTAATGAAATTCTCTGAGTCACTTCTGCTTCTGTAGGTAGCACAGATATTGCTCTAAATACCGCTATAAAATTGGATAAAGTTGACAAGAAAAAAAAGAGCACGACTTTCCTCCTCCTCTCTTATGCTGGCCTCTTCTGGGAAGTGCCCAACTTTTACAGCTTGCCTGCTCTGGGGTTTGTCTTTTAGGGTTAGGTCTTGGGTTAGGAAAAGGAAAGACAGGCAGACAGAAAATAAATTTAAATAAAATTGTCCTTGAGCTTCTATTTGAGCCAATTCGTAAATTCTTTTATTAATGAGACCAAGCATCCCAAATGGGGACCTAGATTTACATTGTATCAAAAGTTGCAGCAAAAAGCCCAGCCAACCAATCAACCAGCCACACACACACACACATACACACACACACACACACACACACACACACCAAAACAAAGACAAACAACAACAAAAACCCCACAGCAGCAAAGGAGTAAGGAAGGAAATAAAAGCCAAGTAACAAATCTCCCCACGTCAGAGCCAAGCCCTTTGCCGACTGTGGACAGGAGACTACTTTAGCCAACCAAATGCAAATGCTTCGTTATATTTGTGTAGGCCTGACAGTGTGTTTACAGAAACTCAGAATATCGTTGAAATGCCAAGCCTAGCTCCAGCCCTGGGGCAATGGCTGGTGGGTGGTTTTTCCTCCAAAAGGCCAAACAGCAAAATTCACAGTAAGAGAAAGACAGAGGGCTCACTCCAGGGCTTGCCCCTTCACAGTCTGCTCCAGAGACCACCCATTTCTCTTACACTCTCACCTGCGAGAATCACCCCTCACCAACACCGAGCATCTCGTTTGCAGAGAAGTCAGTCAAGTCCTTCCAGCCAAATTAAATAAAACCTAGGGACAGTCAGCTTCAAGGGTTATTTGTTTAAAAATCTTTGCTGAGGCTGAAAGGTAGCTCAAAGGTTAAGCTCACTGGCTGATCTTCCAGAGGACCTGGTTCAGTTCCTGGTACCCATATGGTGGTTCACAACCACCTGTAACTGCAGTTCCAGGGGATCCAGTGCCCGCTTCTGGCCTCAGAGGATTGTGATACCACCATAGAAATGGATAATTGTGTGGAGTAAACAGTTTGCATTGTGTTCCGGGTCTGATAAGATAAATGCTTTCATTGGGCGCAGAACTGCAGGTTCCAACCTGAAGCCTTCAGCAGGTACCTAATTCATTAACTATTTTTAGTGTGGATGCTGCCCAGCTCCGTGGTTTTTCTGTTTCCCTTTAGAGCTGTGACTAATAGTGCACATTGCCTTCACCTGTCACTGCTCCCTTGGGTTTCTGAGACTTCAGTCAATCCTAGGAGCAGCCAGAACTCGTGCGTGTGTGTGTGTGTGTGTGTGTGTGTGTGTGTGTGTGTGTGTGTGTAGGGTCACAGGCCTGGTCAGGGGCCAGAGGTTGACACTGGGTGCCTTCCCTTGCTGCTCTTCATCTTATTGTTTGAAACAGGTTCTCAAAGAAAGCCCGGGACGTACTTTATTGACTGTACCAGTTGGCCAGCGAGCCCCATCGATTCTCCCGCATCTTCCATCTGCCAGAGCTGGGTTGCAGTCATACATAGTCATAGCCAGCTTTTATGTGGGTGCTGTGGATCCAAACTCAGTACTTATGCCCATGCAGCAAGCACTTTACTTACTGGGTCATCTCTCTCCAGTCCAAACTGCTTGCTCCATACAATTATCCTTTTTTTTTTTTTTTTTTTTTTTTTTTTTGGTGGTGATAATACAGCCCTGTAAGGTCAGAAGAGGGCATCCGATTCCCTGGAACTGGGCCTACAGATGGGTGTGAACTGCCACAGGTACCGGGAATTGAACCCAGGCCCTTTGAAAGAGCAGCCAGGCCTACAGGGTCTTTGAGTGGCTCCATCAGCAAGGTCTGTTTCTAAAAGTTTCCTCTCTACTAAGGCACTTATCATGATGGTTAAGAGCTGGGCTCTGGAGTCAGGCTTCTGGAATCACATCATCTCCCCATTCTTGAGTAGTTTAATGACTTTGGTTATAAGTGTAGCTGGCTTACAGATTTGTAAAAGGGCTTAAGGGAGATAATGTATGGAAACATGCAGTTTTCTGGCCCTATGAAGAAAATGAATGAGACCTGTTGTTAGTATTACTGTTGCTGGTATTGCTACTTCTGTTTCTAATTTGACTGGTGGTTTTTGAATGTAATTGACCCCCATAAGCTCACAGAGAGTGGCACAATTGGGAGGTGTGACTTTGTTGCAATAGGTATGACCTTGTTGGAGGAGGTGTGTCACTGTGGGGGTGATATTTATCTAGAAAATTGTCCATTTCCTTTAAGTTTTTCAATTTTGTGGAGTGCAGGTTTTTGAAGACCTAATGATTCTCTGGATTTCCTCCATGTCTGTTGTTATGTCCCCCTTTTCTTTTCTGATTTTGTTAATTTGGATATTTTCTCTCTGCCTTTTGATTAGTTTGGATAGAGGTTTGTCTATTTTGTTGATTTTCTTGGAGAACCAACTCTTTGTCTCATTGATTCTTTGTATTATTTTCTTTGTTTCTATTTTATTGATTTCAGCTCTCAATTTGATTATTTCCTGCTGTCTAGTTCTCTTAGTTGAGTTTGCCTCTTTTTCTTCTAAAGTTTCCAAATGTTCTGTTGATTCATTAGTGTGGGATTTTTCCAGCTTCTTTATGTAGGCATTTTGTGCTATGAACTTTCCTCTTAACACTGCTTTGTGTTCCGTAAATTTGGGTATGTTGTGTGGTCATTTTCATTGAATCTTAAGAACTCTTTAATTTCTTTCTTTATTTCTTCCTTGACACATTGGTGATTCAAGTAAACGTTGTTTAGTTTCCATGTGTTTGTGGGCTTTCTGAAATTAGTGTTGCTGTTGAATTCTATCTTTGAGCCACCAGTGATCCAATAAGATACAAGGGGCTATTCCAGTTTTTCTTTTGTATCTGTTGAGGTTTTCTTTGTTACCGAGTATGTGATCAATCAGACCTGTATGACAAGAACTTTAAATCTTTGAAGAAGGAAATTCAAGGAGATACCGGAAAATGGAGAGATTTCCCATACTCTTAGGTAGGTAGAATTAACATAGTAAAAAAATGGTGATCTTACCAAAAGCAATCTACAGATTCAATGTAATCCCCTTCAAAATTCCAACAAAATTCTTCACAGACCTCAAAATACTCAACTTCATATAATAAAATACCCAGGATAGCCAAGACAATCCTGTACAACAAAAGAACTTCTGGAGGCATCATAATCTTGAACTTCAAACTCTATTATAGAGCTACAGTAAGGAAAACAGACTGGTATTGGCATAAAAACAGACAGGAGGACCAGTGGAATTAAATAGAATTGAAGGCCCAGATATCAATCCACACACCTACGAATGCCTTATTTTTGACAAAGAAGCCAAAAATATAAAACAGAAAAAAGAAAGCATATTCAACAAATGGTGCTGGCATAACTGGATATCAACATGTAGAAGAATGAAAATAGATCCATTATCTATGACCATGCACAAAACTCAAGTCCAAATGGATCAAAGACCTCAACATAAAGCCAGTCACACTGAATCTCATAGAAGAGAAAGTAGGAAGTACACTTGAATGCATTGGCACAGGAGAACACTTCCTAAATATAACCCCAATAGCACAGACATTGAGAGCAACAATTAATAAGTGGGACCTCCTGAAACTGAGAAGCTTCTGTAAAGCAAAGGACATGGTCAAGAAGACAAAATGGCAGTCTACAGACTGGGAAAGATATTCACCAACCCCACATCAGACAGAGGACTGATGTCCAAAATATACAAAGAACTCAAGAAACTTGACATCAAAAGAACAAATAATCCAATCAAGAAAAATGGGGGTATAGACCTAAACAGAGAACTCTCAACAGACAAATCTCAAAGGGCTGAAAGACACTTAAGGAAATGCTCAACATCCTTAGCCATCAGAGAAATGCAAATCAAAACGACTCTGAGATTCCGTCTTTCAGCTGTAAGAATGGCCAAGATCAAAAACACAGGTGACAGCTTATGCTGGAGAGGATGTGGGGTAAGGGAAATGCTCCTTCATTGCTGGTGGGAGTTTAAACTTGCACAGCCACTTTGGAAATCAGTACAGCGGTTTCTCAGAAAATTAGAAACAACCTACCTCAAGACCCAGTAATACTGTTGTTGGGTATATACCCAAAAGATGCTCAATCATACCACAAGGACGTGTGCTCAGCTATGTTCATAGCAGCATTATTTGTATAAGCAAGAACCTGGAAACAACTTAGATGTCTCTCAACCGAAAAATGGATAAAGAAAATGTGGTACATACACAATGGAGTACTACACAGCGGTAAAAAATAATGAGATCTTGAAATTTGCAGACAAATGGATGGATCTGGAAAAAAACCATATTGAGTGAAGTAACCCAAACCCAGGAAGACCAATATAGCATGTATTCACTCATAAGTGGCTTTTAGATGTAAAGCAAAGAAAAACCAGCCTACAGGCCACAGTCCCAGAGAAACTAGACAACAAAGAGGACCCGAGAGAGACATGAATGGATCTACATAGAAAGGTAAAAAAGACAAAATCTCCTGAGTAAATTAGGAGCATGGGGGTCATGGGAGAGAGTAAAAGGGGAGAGGGGAAGAAAGGAGGGGAGCGAACAAAAATGTATAGGTCAGGAAAAACAATAAAAAAGTTTCTTTGATTATGGTGTCTCTTCACAACAATAGAAATGGGTAAAAAAGAGAAACGAATCATACTGTAGTGGTCAGAGGTTTAGGTTCTATAAGTTTTGATGAGAGCTGGGAAACAGTGCCTATGATACAGGTGGTTATCTAACCACATCTTGAGGAAAATTCCATAATTCTCTCGGCTCAAGATGACTCCCGGCCACAGTATGAGCATCTTTGCGAGGGATTACCACTCCACCACTTACTAAGAGTAGTCATTCAGCAAACAATTCCGGAGATGCTGCTGCTCCTAGTTCATTCTTCTGGAGCTTGAGAAAGAGAGATGGGGGGGGGGGTCACAAACTGCACTTAGAATGCTCAATGTCCCCTGGAATAGGAAGCTTAGTTAGTAAGGGCACCACTGGCAGTACGTAAGAGGTAGTTACATAAATGGACATTTTAACATGCTTTTAAATATGGGATACTGGTTTTCCACAACAGCTTAAAACAGTGAAGTTATGTACTAGTTTACATTAATAATGTAAGTTTGTACTGAAGATAAGAACTAGTCATCTTAATTGATGAACTGACGTAACTAAGTCTTTGAAGTTAGTAGAAATGGGAGACACAGTGGGATTCCTGCAGGTGGTGCAGGATTGACTGAAGCTTGGGTAAGGCTGCGCTTTGAGCACAAGGATAGCAGGATTCCTCTCCTCAATGTAGTTCTTTAGACAGTGGCAGGCTCCACCTGGGAGGGTGGGCCAACCTCACAGGGGACGTGGGGGCTTTGTTCCTATCCTTGTCTCATTCAGACTAAGAGAATCAATCTAGGAAGAGCACTTGCTGGAGGGTGTGACCCTCTGCTCAGTGTTTGACGTAGTTTATCTTCTGTAATTGTCATACCCTGTATGGTGGGGTCAATGCCCCTCTCCCCCGTTACTGTAGATGAAGAAAGCAAGGACCCAAGCTCCTGAGGAGAGGAAGGACTGGGTCCAGGCAGCCCTGACTTGAGTTCTGGCTTTGAAACAGTAGTCCTCCATCTTGACCTGGCAGGGAGTAAACAGAGCTATAATGAGGTCATGAAAAAATGTCTTTTTTTCCCCCCACAAGACAGCATGGGAAACCACTCACACACAGACACACGCAACACACACAGGACACAGAACCGCTCTGTGTGACAGAGCCACATGGACCCGGGGTTTGAACTCGGAACCTCGCTTGCGCCAGCGCCGCGCGCTTAACAGGCTTGAGCTATCGCCCAGCTCGCTATGAAAAAATGTCTTGTAGGGTGTGCTTGTATGTGGAAGGAAGTAGGATGGTTTGCAAGGCGGGCTGTATTTGTTGAACTTATTGAAACGCCAAAAAAACTTGGGCTCTTTAGGACAAAAGCATGTAGGCTCTAGAAACTACAAGGAAACCCTGTCTCGAAAAAACCAAAAAAAAAAAAAAAAAACAAAAAAAAAACAAAAACAACTTATGTTTGGTAACAGCATAGCATTAAACCAAAGGTGGGTCCCTCCCAATCTCAGGGCTCCTGGAGACAGCTGTGTGAGAGTGTCATCAGTAGTAGGACTAAGGCAGGATGGAAACGGCTGCAAAAGGGATCCCAAGTTCCTCCTCTTTCTTTTTATGCTGTTATTAATCTGAGGGCTGCTGTTATGAAGGGTCGCATGCTTTTTGAGAAGAAAACTACTTCTACTCAAACACTTAGCCAGACAAAGAAGATTCTAGGGCTCGGGGATGACACCAGAAGCCTTAATGCAGCTCCAAATGTCAACACCTTCAACGGGGTTGGCAAATAAGAGTTCTGTGGAAATTACATTTTTAATAAAACACAGTTTGCAGATTGCTGGTGGAATGGATTTCCTGTGTTGGAAACACAACCTTTCCAGCCCAGCAACTGCACCCCTTCGTGCAGCTTTGCCTCTCCACACCTGTGTTCCTCTACAAATCCTTCATCGTTTGCAAAAGAGGTCTTCTCTGACTTGAACCTCTGAGTCTTCCAATTCCTGCCAGTTCACTGTCTGAAAGAAGTAAATGTCATGCAAATAGCCACTTATTGCTGCTTGATCATAATATGTCTGTTAAATGCAATGAAGCAGAGATCACCGTTGTTGGAGTGCATTGCAGGCCACGATGATAAAGAATTGTAAATAGGGAAGGTATGCTTTGAAAGGATTTTTTTTTCCAGAAAATGCACAGTTATTTGGTTTTGTCAAAAAATTTGATAGCTGAAAGTCTAGATTCAGAAAATTTATTCCAGAAATTTATTAACCTTCTAGGGATTGAAGAACACACTATTAGAAATTGATGAGTCACTTGGACCGTCTTTTCTTTCCACAGTCAAAGCAGTCTAAAACTTGGGTTTGTAGCCTTTTAGTTTTTGTTTTACTGTTTGTTGGATCTTTGTTGTTAGTAAAGTTAAGTGAGTCTTCTGGCCTTTGCTTCTACATGTATAGATGGAGAGATACATATTTACTTGTATCATATGTTGATATGTGTATAGTATGGCTTTTTAGTAAGGGTTAGATCAACTATTATATAAAAAGTACCAAGAGAAGTTGCTAGCAAATAGAACATGCTGTTGGTACTAAGTATTATTCATAATTTTATCATTTTGTTCAGTAGTATGGAGATCATAAAACACATCAATAACAGCATTTCTTTTTTACCTCAAGTTTATTGATTATATATATCATATCCAGCAATCCTCATCAGAGACCAAATATGGAAAGTTTTACCCACTATGTAGGAAACTATTTTATTTTTTCCTTATAATTGATATATAATTGTGATTGTGTATAGTTGGGAGCGCAGTGTGGTATTTTGATCCATGCATATAATGCATAATGACCAAATTGATATAACCAACCTTTCTATTCCCTTGCCATTTCTCTGTGTTTTGCACCTTTGAAAGCCTCCTTCTAGCGCTACATAAGCAGTACACTAAGTTCTAAGCCACAGTCACCCCACTCTGCTATGGAACATGACAGCTTACTCCTATTTACCCTCTCTAGGTATCCATGCTCCAATGTTCCCAACTTCCTTCTTTTCCCCTGTTCTCCCAATGATCATCATTCTACTGCATTCTTTGAAAAACATTTTTAGTTCTCATATATAAATGGGAAACATGCATGTCTTCTTATGTCTGGCTTATTTCACCTAAATTAATGTCCATCAGTTGTAACAAGATGGCTTTTTGTTTGGCAAAAGCATTTTATAAAGGTTTCTTATTTTTTTATTTTTAGAGAATTTTGTACACACATATAGCACGTTTTGATCAAATCCATCCACATTCCCTCCTCGTCTAATTCCTCCGCTGTTGTTCTCACCACTTCTTCCTTCTAACTTTGTGTGCTCCTTTTGAAAACCTCCTGAGTCTACTTAGTGCTGATTATCTGTACACGGGTGTAGGACCATCTACTGGAGCATGCATGGATAGCCTTTCAGGGACTGTATCCACGAAGAAAACCAATACATCAACTCTCTCTCTCTCTCAGTAGCCATCAGTTGCTCCTCAGTTAGGGGTGGGACTTCACGAGTCCCTCCTCCATTAATGCTGGGGTTTTGACTGGTTTGTTTTTTCACAAGTCTTATACATATAGTCATATGAGTTCTGTATTACAAGTGTTTCTTTTAAAAAACAGCATCTTTAGGTATATTTGAAGGAATTTTTTTTGAAGCAAACAAGTTACACTTAGTTTTTCTCTTTCCTTGTCTGTGCAAAGCAGTCCCTTGGGAAGGAAGTAATGGCTTCTGAATTCTGTGTTTTGTGTTTGGGATTGATAATGGGCTCTGCCATCCAACTTTATTTCAATAGTTCCGCATTTATTAGTCCTATTATTAGTTGTTTCTAATCCAAACAGACACACAGCTTTATCAAATAAATGCCCTTTTTGGAGCCCTTTCCATGAAATATACAATCTTGGATCAGGAAGGAGCTCCCTCCCAAGGGTAGGAACTGTGGGGAGTGGACTACCATGCACAGATCCTAGAGAGCAATTCTTGCTAGAAGGAGGCTAGTTCATTTGTTAGTATACCTCGCAGAGATAAGCATGCCTATTTGTGTCGGTTTATCAGGTGTTCATTACCTGCCTGACATAACACCTGGCGTAGAGCAGGGGCGGCAACAATGCATGAGTGCGTGCTGAGTCTAGAGAGCATAGCCACACAGATATTCTGTAGAGTGAGACTGTAGCCAAGCGGGTGAAGCCTGGATCAGGGGAGCTTCCAAACAGCAGTGTCTGTTTTCTACCAGGATACGTGTGACAGACAGCTCTGCAGAGCATCAGATGAAGCTGCTCATGAGTTCAGGAGCTCGACACATGTGACTGTAGTGGGGGTCATGATGGCATACATGACATTTCGTGAGCATCTACTCTTGTGGATTCTGCACATGTCATCTAATTCAATCCTCAGGATAATGGAAAGATAGGCATTGCCGTACCTGTCTTCCACACCGGGAATCCTAGAGAGAGGTGGAGTAGTTTCAGCAAGCCACATACATAGCTCTAGTAAGTGGCTGGAACCCAGGTCTGCTTTGCTTTCGGAGCCCACATTTTCCCCTGACCGTATTATTTCTATGCCATGCTCTGGAGTCTTCAGTACCTGGAGCAGGATCAGAAAAGAACCTCTTGAATTTGATGATCCCATTCTCGGCTCTGTGGTAGACGGCTAACACAATGAAAGAAATGCTAATCAGAATGCTTCAAAAGACCTACTGAATTTTGACTCTAGTGATCAGGCTCAGAGAACTGTATGTCTACTGCAAATTTGTCAAATGGATTAGGGTTTATTGTAGATGATTTAAATAATCAGAGTGAGATATGCCAGTATATTAGACAACATCACAATTTTACAACCATCGACTTGGTTTCGAGTCATACGTGGATAACTTAATTGTGTGTTCTTGGCTTTAAACTTGCTCCATTATTTACAGATAGGAAGGGTGAAGTCTTATAATATCTATCTAATATTGTAGGTGTGATACTCAACAAGATCTGATTTAGGGTGTTTTCTGGATCAAAATGCAATCAATGTATGTCTTGTGGCTAATAACTTCCATTCTCGTTTTTCTTTGCAGTTTTTGTTTTTCTTATACCTTATAGACATTTTATAAGCATTTTAATTTGCTTTTCTTATATGAGTTTTCTTTGACTGATTTGATGGAAAAAATGATTTCCCCTTTATAGTTGGAACAAATATGATTGGCTACAAATTTTATTAAATTGGAAAAGTTATATTTAGCATTTGGATTGTAAAAGTCATGTGAACTGAGCAGGTTGGAAAGAATGTTCAGCAACAGTTAGTGTGAAGAAGTGTTCAGGGGTTGGAGAGATGGCTCGGTAGTTAAGAGTGTGCACTGTGCTTTCAGAGGACCTCAGCTCTCTTCTCAGCACCCATGTAGGGTGGCTCGCAGCCTCCTGTAATTCCAGCTTCAGGGCATCGAGTGATTTCCGGTTTCCATGGGCACTTGCATTCACTTATGCACACCCACACAAAGGCACACACAGACACATGATTAAATATGAAATCTTTTTACAAAAGTATTTGGAATGTCAACTGATGGCAAGCTCAGTAAGAGCAGGACAAAGTCAGCTGGATGAACGAGTGGATCCTGAGTGTCTAGAACCACGAACCATGGGGATAGCACCATCTGGAGCTGGTCGATGCAATTTGCTGATCCTTTGTGAAGGAGTGGGGTTTCGCATGCGAGACAGTCCTCTGGGTCATCAATCTTTTAAACTATGTCTATTTTAATGGGTGAGAAGTGGGACGTCTCTATGGTTTTAATTCCATTTCCCTAAAAGTTAAATAGATGCCCATTTCCCAAGAACCCATTTATTCTACTTCTGGATATTTATCCAAGAAAAACAAAGCATGCACCCAAACAAAAATTTGTAAAACAGTGTCTATACTAACTCTTCACAATAGAAACTCTTTCACATGGAAATGGTTAAATGTTGATGAACTGGAGAATGAAGAAAACCAAATTCTGATATCTCCTTATATTTGAGAATACAAATAAATAATTATATAAGTAGACAAAAGGATAGAAAGATAAAGTTCTTTTGCACCTCAAAGTAACATGGAAGCAACTAAAAAACCAGTTACAAAAGGACCAAGGCTCAAAATTACTGTGTGAGTCTAGGAAAGAAATTAATCTATAGTGGTAGAAATGAGAACAGGGATTATTCTACAACAAATACCATCAGGGAACTCCCTGAGTCGATATGGATAGTCCATATTTCTACAGAAGTGTGGCTTTTATAAGCTTGTGTGGATTGTCAAAACTTATAAAGCGGTCACACTTAAACTCTGTTTGTTTTACTCTGGGTTGGTCACACTTCAGGAGAGTTGATCTATAAAACCTAAAAATCTACAGAGATAGTGATATGAGGGCCTTTGAGATTTTGGGGGGCTTTGGAGACCCCACAAACCTTTCCAGGAAGAGTTCTAACATTTACCTGTAAGAGACACGAATGCTGGCATAGCAGCCAGATCCTCAGCCTGCTAAGGCCTTCCTATGAAGAATCAGGATGCCTACTATGTGCTTTTCCAATGATCGAAAGTGAATGTTTGGGAAACAGTTTGGTCTCCACAGAAAGAAGGGAATTAGAGCTGTTGTAGTGTGTATTGGGATGCTCTGAGTGACTGTGGGCTCCATGTCATTCAGTGTGGCTGAGTAACTGTCTGTGGAACAGTGTGTGTGTGTGTGTGTGTGTGTGTGTGTGTGTGAGAGAGAGAGAGAGAGAGAGAGAGAGAGAGAGAGAGAGAGAGAGAGAGAGAGAGAGAGAGAGAGAGCTCACTTTATGGCGAAGGAAGTTTGATAGAATCCCTCCATTCCTTCTCCAGTGTAGATTTCTACAATTAGGGGTTGTTTCGGATAAATGGTTGCACATGGGACTTTGGGGTCAGCCTGTCTAGACATGAATCTGGGGCTCTTCAGCTTGTCACTAATGAGTAAATGTTTATGCAAGCAGACAGCTCTAAGCCCCACTCTTTTTATAGTAGAAATGGTATCTCATGTGAGTGTGTATATGTGCCCATGCATGTGTGTTTATGCATTTTTATTTCCTTCCAGTCTATGACCCACTCCCAAAGCTATATGACCTCAAATGATTGTACCTGAGGTAGGTCAGATGAAGGATCTACCCAAAGACTGAGCACATGGACTAAGTGCTTTCTGTGTGCTCAATAAATTTTAATTATTATTATTAATCCATACTGAGAGACTAATCATTTTAGTCAAGAGTAGATGTTTAGGGCAAAACTTAGCAGCTTATATTAGACTCAAAGTGCTTGTTATTTCTAACAAAAAGAATGATTAACCTTACATAGGTTAATTAAAAATGGAAGAATGAGCCTTTGTAGCAGAGGGTCAAACTTTGTGATTAATAAATTAAGCAATGCGTGTACGTCTGCAGTGTAAGGGGATTCCTTTTATTCAGCTGTGCCACTGTGGCATAGCTGACCTTACAGGGAGAAGGATGGATGGTAGGATTAGGCTTATGTAGATCCCTGTCTTGTGGGACCTGTGGCTGTAGCACCACGAGGCATGTCAGTGAGGAAAGGATCAATGTCCAATCATCTAGGCCAGAATGCTTTGCTTCCCAAGAGGGTGGATAGATTAAAATTTTCATTTACTTAGAAACAGGTCATTCAATTTCATGGCTCATAATTTGAAGTAATGAAAGGATGCATTTAACACATTTCCCTTCTTCCAGCCAGCCAGGTCCTCTGCAGTGGCAACCTGTGCAACCGGCTTCCCATGTAACGTTCCAAAGATGTCGTATTCCACTCATGAAGTCTTGGGAATCCTTGATCTATTTTTGTTTTAAATAGACGGCCTCAGTGTATTTTCTTTTAACAATATGTACTTAATGCTTCATTTCAAAGTCGAGGGGAAGGGTAGAGACTAGTGGGAGGAAGAAAAAGAGAGGAAAAGTAAAGGGAGAGAGGAGGAAAGTGAATATATGGTCCATATGAAACCTAACACTATGTTCAATGAATATACACCAGTCAAACAGAAAATGTGCTATATGTAAAACTTGTCATTTCAGAACTCAAAGTCTTTCACTATAGTAGCTGCTTTGTGTGCTACTGTGCTATATACCTTGTCCTCTGTTTAACCAGTAAGGAGCTGACAGCCTGTAGGCTGTCTCCCACATCGAACTAATCAAAATAGCTTTGATAAACATTATCTGGTTCCTAGGTCATTGCACATGTACAGCATATTTACAGAATGATTTTTAGAAGTAGATTTGTTCCAGGACTCAAGAGACGTCTCAGGGGTTAAGAGCACTCGCTGATCTTCCAGAAGACCCCAAATTCAGTTCTGAGCACTCAGCGTTGTCCAACACACACCCATCTATAACTCCAACTCCAGGAGATATGATGCCTTCTCCTGGCATCTATGGGTACTCAACCACACATGGCACACACCCACAGAAGGAGAGACACAGACACATATGCATACACACAAATAAAATCTATAAACAAGTAGATTTGTTCAGTGAGCTGGCATGCACATCTATTTAAACTGTTTGATAAATCTCCATTAAAGTCACAGGATTTACCTTCCACCAACAACATAAATAGTAACTTAATTCATTCTCCTAGTTCTTGATCTTTGCTAGTCTGGTGAGTGAGAGGTGAGTTCAGCATCCCTTCACATATTTAATAGTGAGTTGTGTTTGCTTTCCTGGGCATAGTCTGCATATAACCTTTTGCAAACTTTTGGGTTGGTGCGGTATGATAGTTTTTTTCTTGTTCAATGCCTTAGAATGGATATGCCTAAAATATTTCATTTGTATCTTATTTACCTTCAGACTTCATACTTATTTTAAAGTTTAATGTGCAGTTAAATTTAGCTTTTTGTGTGTCCTATCAGTTTAAATAATTTATCAATTTGTGTAACTGCTACTATCAGGATTTACTGAGGCTGAAGAGATGGCTTAGCAGTTAAGAGCATTGGCTGATCTTCCAGAGGATCCAGGTTTGATTTCCAGCTCCAACATGGAGACTCACAACCAGTAATAACTCCAGTTCAAGAGTGTCTAATGACCTCTTCTGGTTTCCACAAACCCTGGGCACATATGCAAAGACCACTGTCCTAAGAAACTTTTTCTGCCAAGGCTCTTTGTGGTTAGCTACTTGTAAATATTGACAACCATTGTTCTGCTCTTCCCAGCTACTGCTTTGCCTTTCTACAAACCTGATGTAAATGGAACCAGGCAGTGTCAGCCTTTAAAAACTACTGTCCCCAGCCTCAAGCCTCTAAGAGGCACCCTTGGGGCTATATCCAGGAACTGATTTCTCCTTATTGCCGAGTGATATTACATGTATGTGCACATGACAATTTCCTTACCCATTCAGCCTCGGAAGGACATTCAAATGTTTCAGAATTTGATAATTATGCAGAGAGCTGCATTAAGTATCCATTCATTTTATGGGCATGGGTCTTTCACTTGCATGTACGTAAATGTATCATGTGTGTGCCTGGTGCCCAGGGAGAGCAGAGGAGGGAGGGGGATCCCTTGGAACTGGAGTTACAGGTGGTTGGATACTGGGAATCGAACCCTAGTCTTTGGGAAGAGTAGTCAGTGCTGTTAACTGCTGAGCTGTCTGTTCAGTCCCAGTATTCGTGCTCTTAAGTGCACGTAAGTGAGTTTGCGTTTCTGTAGAGCAAATGTCCCAGGGGCAGTGTCTTTCTTCTTCACTGTTTCCTTTGCTCACCATAATGCTTTTAAATTTTCTTTCACTGCTACTTATTTATCGACACATTTTGTTCTTTGACAATGTCATACACGTATATAGTGTATATTCTGTTCACTGTGTTTCTAATCCCTTCTTATTTCTCTCCCTTCCCTACCAGTTCCTTTTTTCTTTTTTACAAACCTCTTTTCCTTTTTTTTTTTTTTTTTTACTAGTTTTTGTTTTGGTTAGTGTCTCATGGAGTGTAGTGGTGAGGGCTGTTTGTGTGACTTTGAGTTTGGAACGAATGCATTGGAGCCTAATGGACTCACCCGTGGATCTACTACTGGATATTTTGTCGTCTTCTCCCCGAGGATCTGTTTGTTGCCAACAGAGCAACATTAAGTAGTAGTGCTGCCCCTCTGAGAACCTTTCTCCTTTGCAGTTGGTTATTAAGAGGGCAAGAGTTGTGTGAGCCCAGTGCGTATAGGCACTGCTGCTGTGAATTCACGGTTACCATGGCTGTGTTGTGCTTAGAAGGTGGCTTCTGAGAGCCCTTCTCTCTGTCTTTCAGCTCTTCCATTCTTTCTGCCTCTTCTTTTGCGGGGTCCTCCAAACATGGTAGCATGTAAGTAAGACTCACTGATGCTATATTGTAGACACATTGAATTCTTTCAACACCTTCTGAGGATAACTTATTTTTCTTTGGCACATAATGAAATAATGAAATAATGTAGACTTGGTTGTATATATTTTGTGCCATATGGAAAGGCCGCCATGACTTCCAGCCTGTCTGGTTTGTTGGGATTCAACCTATAAGCAGTTTCCTTCAAGCCCTTCCAGGGTTTAGTTTAGGGCTTTGTTAAACTAAGTAGAGAGTAGACCTCATCCTAACTTATGGCTGTTACTCCTAAGAGGAAGCTTTTCTGGTGTGTCAGTGTGTGGTATGAGAAGTTAATGAGGTGTTAAAAACTTTTCCATCGGGCTTCTCTAGCACTGCTTTAACTCTAGGGTCTCTGGTCTGTTCTCAAGCTGATTGTATCCATTCCCTGGAAAACCTCATGTCGTGTTATTCTGCTTAGAGAATATGCTTATCCTCATACTTATACTGAGTATATAGGCTCAGTTTTGGGTTGAGAGTTCTGGGCAGGCTTTTTATTAGGTGTTTCTTCTGTGCCCTGCCTCATAGTTCCTGATCCATTAGCTGCCTTGAACTTTTATCTTTGCTACCCCAACTTTGCGGCATCCCTATACTGCTTGGATTTTGATTGTAGGATAGAAGATTGTGCCAAGGAAGACTGCCCGGATATGTGAAAATGGACCCTCTACTTCCCTAGTTTTATAGTTTGTGTGTGTGCATGTGTTGGCACTTGCACGCATGTGTGTATGCATGCGTATGTGTGTTGTGTTGTGTGTGTGTGTGTGTGTGTGTGTGTGTGTGAGAGAGAGAGAGAGAGAGAGAGAGAGAGAGAGAGAGAGAGAGAGAGAGAGAGAGAGAGCAAGTCTGGTACAGCTACTTGTATCAGAGATCTGCTTAAATGACAGATCCAGGATGATTTATTAAGAGCCAGGGGTCTTTTGCTTGCAACTTAACTTTTCATCAAGGACAACTTTGCGTTTTAAGCTGTCAGAGAACTCTGTGCTTAAGGTCCTGGGGATCTGACCTGGTTTGGTAATGTTTGTGTTCTTATGTTTGTTAAATTGAGTGAATTGGGAGCCCTTTTCCAAAGAGCTGAAACATAGCTTCTGTAAACTGCACTAGGTAATGAATTTTTAATTTTCAGCCCAGTTCTACCACGGCAGTAAAAACAAGTTCAATTATATGCTTATTGGGAATTCTTGATTCTTATAAATTCTAAAGCTTTTTATTACAGCAGAGATTAGATTTTTTCCCCTCAGCACAGCATGACTTCGGGACAGCTCTGTCCTTCTCAGAAGGGAGTTTTCTTATCTGTGCAATAGAGACAAGGTCAGAGAAGGAGAATATAAAACAAAATTGGAGAGCTGAGCAGGGTGGCACATACCTATAACCCCAGCATTCAGGAGGTGGAGGTAGGAGGAACCAAGAGTACAAGGTCATCCTAGGCTAGCTAGCTAGTGCGCTTGAGGCTAGTTGGAACTACAAGGCTGTTTTAAAAAATAAAAAGATTGAACAATTTTCTCTTTTAGTCTGAATGGTGTTATGTAATAACAGATTATAAATCACGGCTGCATAACTTTTCAGATGTGGCCATGTACTCTAATGCACTCTCCTCAGCAGGAAGCAGAAGACTGTATCTCTGGTGGCAAATGGCCTGGTTCCTTTCCTGTTAATCTCTAGGCAATAAGAAGTCACTAAATAGTAGTCCTGCAGTCCAAATACTTGCTCATTAAAAACTTTGCCATAACCACAATATGCTGTAACAAGTGACTTTGAAATCCCAATGACACATGGCAGTAGGCTGTTACTTTTTTTTTAAATTGGAAATAGGTTTGTTTTTCATAAAATATATCCTGATTATGGTTTCCCCTCTCTGTACTCTTCCCAGTTCCTCCCCTCCTTCCCTCCCACCTGGATTCACCCCCTTTCTGTCTCCCATTAGAGAACAAATGGGCTTCTAAGGGATAAGGATGAGATAAAATAATTAGCTCATGAGTTGGGTCAGCCATGAGTTGGCTGTGACATGTCTGGAAGGAGCTGCGAGTTCTGTTCATCACATGTCTCGTCTTCCTTCTAGGTTCAGTGAACCAGCACTTCAGGGAGTTTGGTGAAAGAGCCCAAGAGCTCAGCTCCAACTGCAGGGACACAGTTTCTGTTATGGCTGCATGGTGTTTGCTAACATTCCATTGGGCAACGCAAGAGCTTGTGAACAGCTCCAGCACCAACCAAACAGGAACAATACTCTTCTTATTGCAGGGGCAAAGGGGAAAGGAATACAAGTACGCAGGGGATACTAACACTCATGTGAAAGCTAAAAGGATGAGGTCCTTGTTCCATGATCCTTCAAACACTGATGCTGGACCTCAGGGCTCTTATGCTATGAGATGCTAGAGAAAGAATAAAAGGTATTGTTCTAATGGAATGGAAATGCTCACGCTTTTAGGACTTTTGTCTTTTAATTTCACAGTCTAGAGGATGTCAAACCTGCATTTCTAGCAGCCGATCAGAGAACCCCGTTGAGCTGAAATCCCCTGCTATTAATAACAAGTTATGCTGTGATTCTGAGATTTAAAGCCATGATCTCATGTGAAAAAAACTGCAGCTGGCCAGGAAACTGTTTGGGTTTGTAACACTTCTAAAATCACTTGTGCAAAGTCGCTGGGGATTAAATGGAAAACTCATAAACAAGTCTGCCCAGAGGATGTGTCGGGGATTTGTTTCAGGAATACTCAGTAAGGAAGGTTCAGCAGAAAACTGAGATATGCAAGACTATACAGACACTTGAAGCCACAAACTGAGGTTATTGAAATGAATGGCTACAGATTCCCAGGAAGACTGTGATGGAGGGCAGAGAGCAGGGCAGTGGATGGGGAACACTGCACACTGCTGCCTTCTGCTTCCTCTCCTTCTAGGAGGGTCTCTTATTTATGAATGAATATCAAGGTTGCAGCTGGGCTTTCTGACTGGGAAGAAAGCCCAGGCTAGAGCATGTTGACATCCTTATGCCCTTTATCCCCTGGGCCATTGATAGTTCAGGAGAGTAAAGGCAAGGCAAGGAGTTTGAAATGAAGACTGGGGAATGTGATATCCAGGAACCCAGATCCTGGAAACTCTGGCTGCTGACAGCATGTGAAATAATCAAACAAGAGAAGCTTTCGATTACAGTGGGTGGCAGTTCAGGAAAATACTCCTCACTGACCAGAGTGTTGAGAGTGAGTGACTATCAAGTGCTTGTCCCTAAAGAGGACCTCTGTATCACCTCCCAGAAACCTCAGGGAACAGCATGGGAAAGAGGTGGGAAAAGTGTAAGAGCCCGAGTATGGCAGGAGTGCTGTGAAGCACTGTCTTTCAGATATGAAATGGCTGCTTCACCTATGAACTCATAGCAGTGGTGGCTACCCACATAAGGCATGCACAGGAATGGGCTCCCTAGGATCCCATCATAGATAAGGGAAGACCTTATAAAGCTACTCCTCCCTGAGGAGTTATAAACAGTCGATGCTTACTGGGGATGGAAGGCCACATTCCTCAGTGCTGTTGCCACTGTTAAGTTGAACTTGTTCAGGTGGGTCAAGAGCATGATGGGGAAAACCACAGAGACAGCTGACAAGACCTAGTGGGAACTCACAGATTATGGACTGACAGTTGGAGAACCTGCATGGGAACAAACTAGACCCTCTGAATGTGGGTAACAGTTTTGTGGTTTGATTTGTTGGGGGTGAGGCTGGTAGTGGCACCGGGACCTATCCCAGGTGCTTTAACTGACTTTTTGGAGCCTATTCCCTAAAGTGGGATACCTTGCTCAGCCTTGATATTGGGGGGAGGGGCTTGGTCTTTCCAAAAGTTGGTATGCCAGAAGTTGTTGACTCCCCAAGGAAGGACTTACCCCCTCTGAGGAGTAGCTGGTGGATGGGAAAGGGGGATGTGGGGGGTTGGAGAAGAGAAGGGAGTGAGAACTGGGGATGATATGTAAAATGAAAAGTAAATTTTTTAAACAAAAAAATATATAAAAAGTTATCCTTGTTCAAGTAAGTAATGTCACACTCCCATTAATGAAGGCAACCATAATTAAAGACAGTAGGATATAAAAAATACAAAATAAGGAGGGGCACTTACTTCTTGGGGAGAAGGGGTTCACTGGGGGAGATAAGAGAGTATGACCAAAGTATATTACATATATATGAAGTTGTGAAAGGCTAAGAAGTAAATAAGAACAGCAACAACAACAAAAACCTGGACAAAGTCCATAAGTTAAAGAAGCAGTTGAAGAAATAAAATATATTTCCTAAACTCCTGTGAGTCTTTGATCAAGACAGCTGCTTGTTGGTCCTTATGGTAGCTGTTAACTGCTGACAGCTCACTTCTACAGAGCACTAGTCTATATATCAAGGGTGTGAAAAGCACTATATGAAAGTAACTTTGTATTCACTAAAGCTCAGTGAAGCAGGTACTATATTTTTATAAAACTGAGGCACTAGGATACTATGCAATTTACCTCATCCTATACAGTCACTAAGTGGGGAAGCCAGGATCAAAATCTAGTACTCTGACCCATAGTCTGGACTCAACATTTTCTTTACGCTGTGCTGAGGTCAGCTAGTTAGATGAGGACATTAAAGGTCCTGAACAGATAATGCTTTCCCTCTTCCTGGAGAGGATGGAGAGTCCTTGAACTATCCTTACAAGGGCTAAGAGGAAAGCCTGGCTGGTTGTACAGAATTAGTAAGGAAGACAGAGCCGCCTTATGAGCTGTCCACGGTGCTGAACTCTGTCTCAGCATTTTTGCCCATTATCCCCATTAGCCGTGCTTTAATAGCATTTTACCCTGGGAGTCAAGAATTTTAGAGCTGAGTAGGCTGGAACAACCAGCAGCTGTATTTCTAGTTTCTGATGGGGAATTTTGGTTTGTTATTCCACCAAATCTGCATAGTGATCCAGTGCCCTTTACTTTGAGAAAGAGGGTGACAGACAAGCTACTGCTCATTACAAAGCAGAATGAAGCAGTTATTTATTAGAAATATAAACAGTGGCATGTAGAAAGAAGCGATGAGAGAGTATTTATGGGGCCTTTGAAGGGGAGCCAGAGGGATAATTCCAGTAAGGTTAAAGGGACAGATTGAGTAGAGAAACAGTCGGTTTGAATGAGGCATGACAGATCTGTATGTCTCTGCCGAGATTATAAAACACCTTGAACACTTATTTCTGGTCCCCTTCACAGTCACACAACACATCTTCAAATGATCGTCTTATTTTTTCCTTCTCCTTTGAAATAGAACCTTGGCTTCCTTCCCAAAACAGAGCTTCAGGCACGCACCATCAATTGAGCAATGTGAGCACCGTGAGAAAAGCAGTTTGGTTTTGCTGGAGTAGCACGTGGGTAAGGTGGCTATTCAGTGACAGCTTAGGTCATCAGCTCAATCATTCTTTACTAGAAGATGACACATCTGAGGGTTGTGGCCAAGGTAAATATTTAGTCCTGCAGCGGGTGAATGGAGGAGCCAGAAGGAAGAGGACCCATGGGTTCTGATTAGGACGCCACACAGTGGCTACCTCTCCGAGGCTTCCTCAAAGTTACATCCAAGGGCCAGTTGTATCTCTTCTATGATCAATCCTCAGATGCTTAATAAAAGTGTAAGATACTAAATGATATGGAATGGAATTCTTAGGAAGTGGGTCCTACAATTCATTTAATAAGTTTTATGAGTAGCTTAAGCTTTGCAAGGAACATTGTTAGTCTGTAAGGTTCTGGTAGGAAATGAACACTGGCAATATTGTTCCTTCTAGAATTGATTTAAAACATATGTCACAAAATAACATATTTATATACTTCCCTTACTCATACAGTGATCTTATTTTAAGAACATACTCCCTTTATTAAAAAACCAACTTGGTGGTTGATTTTTCTCTCTTCATTTATTGGCAGAATACTTTTGAATACATTTTTAAGTCATTCTTTTCCTTTATGTAAATGGGACTTTAACACTCACCTTATGAAACTGCTGTAATGTGTAATGGCAATACGAATACTTAGAGTACAGTGTGGCATATGGTAATCATTTTATGTGGTGATTATCTTTAGTATAGGTTACTATAATGTTGAAGGCATAAAAATCTTGCAGTTGTCTATATGATTTTTAAATTTCTATATTATTTAAAATGAACTATATGTTTTGTTTCCTTGGATTGAAAAAAATTTTTGATTGTATTTATTTATTTTGTGTATGTCTATAAGTAAACATATGTGCCACAGAACATGTGTGGCCAGAAGGCAACGTGAAGGAGTTGGTTGTTTTCTCCTGATATGTGGATCCTAGGAATTGAACTCAGATTGTCACACTTGGTGGAAGTGCCTTTAGTCACCGAGCCACCTCCCAGCATTCCTGTTGTTTATTATTGGTTTTTCATGAAAGATTTTGATATTTATTTATTTTAACATGTAGGAGTGTTTTGTGTGCATACTTGTATGTACACCAGGTGCATGCCTGGTGCCAGTGGAGGTCAGAAGAGGGTGTTAGGCACCCCTCAGAACTGGAGTGACGATAGTTGTGAGCTACCATGTGGGTGCTAGGAACTGAACCATGGTCTTCTGCAAGAACAGCAAGTGTTCTTAACCATGGTGGCAGCTTTTCAGCTTCTCTAAAGTCAGGACGTATTTAAAGAATAGATTACCTGGGCTCAGTGCTTCAGCACCTGCTCAGTACGCATAGGAGACTTAGCCTGATTCTCAGGACTGTATGAGAAAAGTTCCTTGATCCAATATAATTGTTTTGAAATTATACACTACATGGAAGCATGTAGTGATTGAATTGCAAAGATAGGAAGCAGGAAGGCGTCGTCACGAGGCGTCTCATGTGTCACGCTGGGCAGTTTGGATTCCACTCCACAGACAACCGTTAGACGTGGAGAGTTAATCTGGAGAATGATGAGGCAGTGTCTTGGGAAGATTAATTTGACACAGCATACACTGGAGACAGGTAGCCCAGTTAAAGTATACAGTAGCAGTTATGCATGGAGGAAGTTTGAAATCCCTGCCCTAAGTTTGGCCACTGGGAGTGTGGAGGAAGGAAGATGCAAGAAAACAGCCATTATCAAAGAAAATAGGAAGTATCTGGAAATACTAGGAAGAAGCAAGAAATGGAGATAGACCATTGTGAGTTTTCAGAGGTGTCATCTCTGACTGAAATAGAGATATCTAGAGGCAGATCTGAATATGGGCAGGAAGTCAGCCTATGCCTTGTTTTTGCCTTAGATGCTGTGAAATGTGATCACAGGCATTTGTGCTGTCTCCTCTACCTGTGACTAACCATAACTCAAAAACTCCCTTTTATTGTTTTCCCCCCAAAATAAGCTGCTTTTGTTTGTCATAAACAAGAGTGCATTCCTGAAATTAGCCTAAAATATTGACTGTTTCTGATGGTATACAATATAGTGCTATCGTATTTCTTACCTTCATTATTTTTCTCACACACCCCATTTCTGTTGGTCCTCTTCTTCTCAACTATTCCAGCTACTGTTTTCATATACATTTTTTAAAAAAATGATATAGCTGTTCTCACATAGTTTCTGTGAAGTCTGCACATCATGGCTGAGGATGAGGACAGAAGCGAGAGAAAACAGGGTGTAGGTAGCACCATTGATAAACTCATGTGAAACACTGATTTGTGAAGACACAACAGTCTAGGGACTGTGTTGTGCCTGAAACCATGACTGCCACTGAGCATGGGTGCTCTTCCTTGACTTTTCTATTTTTAGAAACTATAAAATTCTGCTGCCATTGTTGATCCTACTTCTGGAATTGTAACATGAAGGGCCTGCTTGTTGGGGTTTCTGTCCCATCTGGTACCCCACAGCCAGCAAGCCCCAAAGAAAAATCATACAGAGGTCTCCATAAGTTATAAACTGATTGGCCTATTAGCTCAAGCTACTTATTAGCTCTTGTAGCTTATATTAACCCATAATTCCTATCTATATTAGCCACATGGCTCAATACCTTTTCCAGTGGGGCAGGTCACATCCTGCTTCTTTGGTGTCTGGACAGGAGTGGGAGGAATGGGCTTCCTCCTTCCCAGAATTCTCCTGTTCTCCTCACCCCACCTCTACTTCCTGTCTGGTTGACCCACCTATACTTCCTGCCTGGCCAATCAGCATTTATTTAAAATGATTGACAGAATATAGACAATTTTCCTGCACCATGGAATGGATTCTTATTTTTGCTTATTTGTATCTCTAGGTTTTCACTCAAAGACCAGTCAGGGTACTATCATCTGATTGATGAAGACCAGGACTTACGTCCTATGAGGAGAATGGGATATGAATGTCTTACTTTCTCAGCTCATATGGAAGGTAAACCCTATGTCTCATAAGATTCCTAAGATGGGGCAATACAGATTAGAAAGCGAATTCCAATATTTTATGGCTAAAGCTAAATGCAGGAAATGGACAGAACCCCCAGCAACTGTCAGCTTTCACCATTCAGACACATAGGCTGTATTTTGTACCATGGGAGCAAAGTACCTAGAAATAATTTGTTTCTTTTAGTTAGTGTCAAATATAGACATAAACTGTCCCAAGAACCAAAGTGCTTGTAGCCACAGCTAAAAAGGTCAGAAAATTGCTTGGTATTTCATGGCTGGGGTTGTTTAAATTGAAGCCTATTACAAACTGAAACCAAGCACTCATTTGACCTTTTCATGTGGCAAGGTGTTTTATTATCAGAATACTTTCTTTTTGTGAATCTTCCTCTGGCCCTTTTACTCTTTCTCATGTATTTGAATTCAGGCCTGAGAGGAGAAGGGGGAAGGAGGAGAAGGAAGGAGGAAGAAGATGATGATGATAACAATGACAGCCTTGATGACAACAAAAGATAAGGCTTGACATCATCAGCTAGGTTGGTAATGAAAGGAATTTAATACTAGCTTAGTGGGAAAGAACTTTCTCTTCAGTTTCAGAGGAGGTTATTTGATGAAGAATCATGATGCTTAATCTTGGGCAAGCATTTATTTACCTCTGAATTCAAGATTCCTCATTGGTGGGGGTCCTGGACTTAGACTCAGGCAAACTAGACTTGGCTTATGGCATTGTATGAAATGTGAGATTGTTATTTTTTATCTTAAAAGTGCTCATGGGAGTAATGGGGTAATTTTTTTATTATTCTCATAGATTTATGATGTTATTTAAATGGGTCTGCATTTGTGAAATTCTGTTAAAAATAAAACTTTTATTCACATATTGACTGGTCCCCCAAATTCCTGAATGTCTTGAAATTATAGCACTCCAAAAGTATGTTAAGTGCACTATGGGGTGAAAAATATGCAACCAAGAAAGAAAGCTACAAACTAAGCAAGCAACAAAGCAACCAACCAAACAACCAAGTAAGGAGCCAATCAACCAAGCAAATTAGCAGCAAACAAACAACCATGAACCAAGCAACCAAACAATCAACCAAGGACCAAGTTCCCAAACAACCAACTGAAGACAAAGCAAACAACCAACCAAGGACCAAGCAATGAAGAAACCAAGCAACCAAATAATCAACCAAAAGATCAAGAAAGCAAGCAAACAGCCAACCAAACAGTGTAGTTATTTTTCTTGTTGATTTGATAAAATATCCAACAAAAGCAAGAGGGAGGGGTTATTTTGGATGACAGGTCGAGGGTGCTGTCCACCATGGCAAGGATCATATGAAGGCAGCTGGTCATAATGCTTTCTTTTCCCTGGTCAATTTTAAGGCTACTGTTGTTTCATGAAGCAGGGTATTCTGCTCCCACCAGTGCCCTTCTTCATTACTTTTCTTATGCTCTGTCAAAAATACCCAACTGAAGCAACTTCAGCAAGAAAGGTTTATTGTGGCTCCCAGTTTTAGTGTACAGTCCATTATTGCACGGAAGTCAGAGCAGCAGGGGCATGAGGCACCTGGCCACATTGCATGCATAGTCAGGAAGAAGAATGATGAGTGTTGATTGGTGGGTTAGCCTGCCTTCTTTTTGTTGTTGTTGATTTTCATTTAGGATTCCAGCCAAGGTACTGCTATCCCATGGCTATCTCATATTTGGAGTGGCTATTCCCATCTTAGTTAATCTAATGTAGAAAATCTCTCACAGACATGCTTACAGCTCTGTCTCTTTTCAGATCCTCTAATTTGACGCTATCAATTATCAACTAACCAACCTGTGCCATTCTCCTGGTAAATCTTTCCTCTCACCAGGGCTTCAACTCTTCCAGGAGCACAGTTTCCTCTGATTCAGCATGTCAGAAGTCAAACTTAGGACTTTGCCTTCAAAAATTGCTTTTCATTTTGCCTTTTGCTGTTTATTTAGGAACATTGCTGTCTAATCCCATGCAGAGCAATTTAAGGTTAACACTCCCTTCACCTCTTCCCACTTTCCGAAGTACTTCTTTTGTTCCAATCTCAGAGTGCACAGAGGACTAGAAAGGTTAATTCATTTTACTCAGGGTCATAATAGTGTGTACATAGTGTGTATAGCCCACATTAATAGAAGAGGAAATGTAGAAAAGTGGAGATTTTCTCTTGGAATTATAGATCAGTAGCAATTTTTATGGCATACAACTTGCTAAATTCTAACAAATTTAAAATCCACAGGGCTTTTGATCCAGAAATTCAATTCTTAGGCTTTGTTCTACAGCATCAGTCTAATGTTTTCATATTTATTTTGAAAAATTATTAATGTCAATGTTGTGTATAATTTCAAAAAATAAGAAAGTGCCTAAACATCCCCAAAGGTGACATATTAGATAAATGATGTATCCATACAATGTAATACTGCATGAAGTGATAAGATTCTGATTGATTTATTTTTGATTTCTTCTCCCTTGTATCAGCTCTTAAAGGTCTTAAAAATTCTTGGTCTATTCAGCACATAGCTCACTTGTGACAAGCAGATACCCAGTGAGTATTTGTTGAATAAATGCCACCATGGCTGGGGTGCTAGATGGATCTAGAGCCATGAAGACAGAGTTTTAAGCATTCCTACTACCCCAATGAAGGTTGAAACCTTAGAGCAGAGCAGAGGAGGTCACCAAGGGGCAGCAAGTACATGAGACCCAACCACACAACTCATCAGATATGTCATAATTTGATTCTATGGATCATTTTATTATAACCAGGATTCAAATGCAACTTTTGCTTTGTAGTTAGGGATCAGAAAAGAGCTGTGTTTGACATAAAGACTTGTTGATTCAGACTGCTCAGGTCTGAAGTCAATCTTGCAATCTACTAACTTATCAAACCGAACCCAATGTTTGAGGGTTGCAGAGTCTCAGGGTTTCCTTCTATAATAGTGTTAGGGATTACACCTAACATATAGATTTCATGAGTGTTAAAGTTAGATGATAGTCCAGAATCCTCAAATCCAAATTAGATTTTATTTGTTTTATTTCAAGCATTAGGCACAACACTTAAAAATTTTAATTATGTGTGTTTAAGTGTGGGTTTGTGCATGTGAATGTAGTGCCTATGGAGGCCAGAAGGGGCATTGGACCTCCTAGAGCTGGAGTTACAGGTGGTTGTGTGTAGGGTCCCCTGCAACAGCAGTTTGTGCTCTTGAGGGCTGAACTTTATCTCCATCCACATTCCTTCCCTTCTTCTTCTTCTTCTTTAAAAAAAAACCCAGAATTTATTATTTTTAATTATATGTATATATGTACATACAAACACACACACATATATATATATATATACATACACACACAAGCATGTCCTATATGGGTATGTGTGCATAATTGCTGAAGCTCACAGAAGCATTGGACTCCCCTGGAGCTGGAATTACAGGTAGTTGTGAGCTGCCTGTTTTGGGTGCTAGGAATCCAGCTCCAGTCCTCTGCAAAAACAGTACTCACTTTTAAATGCTGAGCCATCTTTCCAGCCTCCAGGATAAAATGAACAAGACTGCTGTGGAAAATGCTCTTGTACACTGTAAAGATTTGTCATTCATATTGGATTAATAAAATGCTGTTTGGCCAGTAGCCAGCCAGGAAGTATAGGCAGGGCAACCAGACCAAGAGAATTTTGGGAAGAGGGAAGGCAGAGTCAGTCATCAGTCAGATGCAGTGGAAGCAAGATAAGAATGCCTCACTGAGTAAGGTACCAAGAAGCTATGTGGCTAAACAAAAGGAATTATGGGTTAGTTTAAGTTGTAAGAGCTAGTTAATAATAAGCATCAGCTAATAGGCCAACCAGTTTATAACTGATAAAAAATATAGACAAGAAGCTGAGCTTTATACTTTTCAAGTCCAGTAGTCTTTCAGCCTGAAGAATTAAATAGAGAACAAGAAGTTTTAAAGGCTTTAAACTGGGGAAAACAAAGGAGTCCTGCAAGGACACTGGGTGCGTTTTGTGAGGTGAGCTGAGTTTTCCCAGTTGATGGGACCAGTCTCTTGCAGCGGAGAGCCTTGTGGACCCTCTCCATTCTCAGGCCCTTTGGTGGCAGTCACCTGAAACTCTACTTCCACAGTGTAGTCTCTGCCCTTGTGTGAATTGAGATTCAGTCCCCTAAGGGTTTGCCTCAGGCCTCCAAATCCTGGGAACAGAGTTCCAAAGGCCATGGGACTTCCTCTTCCTCCAGATATTTCTTCTGAACTCATGAGGCCAACTCTGACAGGCACATTCAATTGGTTTGCTCTGTAAGACATATAAAACTTGCTTGGGTAAAAAGCTTGTCATTAACTATGTGCCACTAGTCTCCGAGATATCAAATAGGCTATCTGGAAAACTGTTGGAAATTGTGGATCAGCAAAATCCATTATTGGCCCCTCAGGTGTTGGTGGGTTCTCTGATGGTGCCACCTGTGGTTGCTCATCTTCTACTGTTAGTTCTTCTTCCTGTAAGGGCAGCTGTCCAGAGTGCACTGGAGACTGAGGCCTTGGCTTCTGGGGTGAGACTTGGACACCAGGTTGCATTAGTGGACTGGAGAAAGGGTTCCAGCCCTGGGTGTTGGGGACGAAGGGATGTCTGTGATGACAGAGGTGGGGGATGCACAGGCAAAGAGTATTCATATGGTTGGGTTTCATGTTCCCTTGGTTGTATTTACTGCCAGGGGTCCTGGAGGCCAAAGGCAGGGACTCCTCAGGGTCACTCCTGCAGCTGCTGACCCACCATTCACCCCTGAGTTAGCAGAAGTTTTTGAAACCTATGGTGCTGATGCTACCACATCCCTGGGTGATAAACAACTGAGGATATCTCCATGTTCCCAGACACTCAGCAGCCACGGATGCCTGGAGACAAAGAGTACCAGCCCCAGGTGCCCAGTGAATGGTGTTTCCAGGAGCCCTGACAACCCTGAGATAACAGCTACTTCGTGTATGCACAAGCTTCCCAGCTTCGTATCCATAGTGTACCTTGTTGCTAAAATACTACCCTTCCACAGCAAAGGTATTAAGAGCACCAAGCAAACATGTATAACAAATACAAGTGGCTAGAAAAAGAAACAGATTTAAAACTGGCATTCATCCATCTTTGATGAAGCCCCTGAATTCTATGCATTTCCCCAAATTTCTGGAGAAAGAGCTCTGAAATGGTTTGCTTGGACTACAACGCTAGAACAACTGAGCTTAATCTCTTTTCATCCCCCATTCAACAGGTATTTGTAGAGCTTTGTGCTGGGTACTGTGTGGGATACAGAGAAGTACAATTTATAGATTTTTGCCCTTTAAGCTTTTATTGCTTAATCACAGTAAGAGGGAGTCAATGAGACACCGTGTGAAGTCGTAGGTTGATAGAGTCTGAACTTTCAGTTCTGGTGGTGGAAGCTTAGGGAAAATTCATATGAAATATGGACTGTATTTCCCCCTAATCCAGCAAACATCCCATAGTGGTGAAGTCATTTATCCTTCTTTCCAGCCACAGACTGATGTTTTCAGCCTAAGGAAGACAGTTTCCCATTGTGGTCAGGATATAGATTTCCTGTGTGTGAGCCTGGAGGTGGGAAGAAACAGGAATGGACGAGCAACCCCTAACCCCCGCCATTCCTTCCTAGCTCCCTTTTATAATTTTTAAGAGTAAGATGCAAGCGTTGACTCCTTCCTCCTACAGCCACCAGAGCCTTATTTCAATGAGATTATATGATCCTGGAAGGGCCGGCACTTGGCGCTTTCCTCAGGGAGTACAGGTGCCATACAGAGTACAAGTGATAGCACAGATAATATGCTCTTGTTTGCATTCAGTTCCTACTACATGGCAACTGAGATCTTGGGCACTTACAGCTCAGGGTTTTTTAGTCTGGGAAGCTTATGTAATAAAGAGGTTTCATTGATCTACTCTGTATGACTCTCGTAGCAAGCACCCAGCTAGACACATCATAACTATATTAGCTGTTACCATTAATGGCCCGTAGAAGGCTAGGTGAGCGCTACGTTCAGAATGTGTGCCCTCATCTCCTCTAAACTCATGTGTTGAAATCCTCTTTCCTGACATGATGGTATCAGTGGGTGCTTGCTTCGGGAGGGGAGTAGATTATTGGGAAAAGTCTTGTGAAGGAGAATAGAGCATCTCTAATGATAGTCCTAACAGAAACAATTTGCTCCTTCTACCACTTGAGGTCAGAGTTAGAAAGTGACGTCTATGGTCAAGAAGGTGGCCCTCGCCATTGTTTCCATCCAGGGCTTTACAGCCTTTGTCATGGGGAGAAATATATGTCGGGCATTCGTAAGGTATGCAACTTATGGAGCTTGGTATGAAATCCTAGACGAGGGGTTATGCGTCCCCTAAGGATATGGGGAACTGGAAGCAGTGCCACTGTTACTCCAACAGTGAGAAAAACACAGCTAAGTTACAAAAGTCTAATGATTCTGGAGCTCATTAGAAAGCTGAGGTCCCAGAATAAGCAAATTACCTGTGGTGGGGGAGGAAAAGGCCCCTCAGAAGAGAAGCTGGACCTGTGGCCTCTATGCTCTGTGACAGTGATTAAGAAAGGGAGGGATGACATATAAAAGGACAAGAAGACTCCAACAAGACAAGTATCTCAATGATGGGTATGGGCCAGCATGAAAGATGCCCTAGAGACCCTCAGGAAGGGGAGGAATTTGTATCAGATCCTGGGCTCCTTGCCAGAGATTTTGGCCATAAGAATACCCCATTGGGGGGGCTGGAGAGATGGGTCAGAGGTTAAAAACACCAGTTGCTCTTCCAGGGGCCCTGAGTTCAATTTTCAGCAACTACATGGTATCTCACAACCATCTGTAATGAGATCTGGTTCCCTCTTCTGGCATGTAGGCAGAACACTGTATACATAAAAAATAAGTAAAAAAAAATCTTTAAAAACAACAGCAACAACAACAAAAAAAATCCAGGTTGTGGTGGTGCATGCCTTTAGACGAGCACTTGGGAGGCAGAGGCAAGTAGATCTATGTAAGTTCAAGGCCAGCCTGGTCTACAGAGCGAGCTCCAGGACAGCCTCCAAAGCTACACAGAGAAACCCTGGCTCAAAAACCAAAAACCAAAAAAGAAAAAAGAAAAAAAAGAAAAGAAAAAAGACTACTCCGTGGAAGAGGAGGAAGTAGTGGAAAAATTACTCAGTAGTGTGTGGGAGGAAGGGTAGACACTGTGAGAGAGGCCAAAGACTTATCCTTCACTCTGGAATCTTGTCTTTTATAGGGACAGGTATCCAAATTACATTGGAAGAACAGCCCTGTAATTCTCCAGGAATAAAAAAAGACCGGTTGTATCAGAGAAAAAGCTGAGCGTTCAGAGCCAGGGATTAACTGTGCAAGCATGTTTCCCGGCAGTAGCTGTCCTGTGAAGAAAATTCATATCCATTTTGAAGCAGAACTACTTTTAGTTTCACGTCCACACACATCCTATCTGGTGTGCTCTAAGAATATGGAGGCATGGTTGCCTCTTACTTCCTGCCTTGTGATGGCCACATACGTCTGCATCACCTGCCAGGTGGCATTCTGTGACTTGGAGATGCAGTAGACCTACTGCAAGACTGGCTAGCATTGCTAAAGTTGCCATCTCCAAATGGCCAATATGTCCCATGTCACCAGTGAGGGCATTGAGGAAGTGACAGGCTGTGGAGGAGGAGCCAAGAACACAGTCATTTGCTACACTATCTGCAGAAATAAGTTTGCCAATTCCAATGCCTAGGGAAAGTTACCTTAACTCTTGACTGTATGTGGAACTGGAAATTGAGGTGGTGCAGGCTCAAGATAGATAATGAATAAGAATGTGGAGAAGGAGCTAAGTGTGGATGGCAAGGTACCATAGATGTAGCCATTAAGGCTCCATCATCCACATATCCCAATAAAGGGACTTCAGCTTCTGCAGAAGAACCCAGGAGTGGCAAGGCTGGGGACTCACAGCTAAGCCTGGGTGGAGAAGCTGCTCCAGCTCCTGTGCTTTGATCAACAAATGAAGAAGTTGACCAAGTAGCAGGATAAAGAAATCGAGGAAGAGAAGAAGAGGAGAGAAGAAGGAGGACACGGATCTAGATGAAGGAGGTTGAGGGTAAACTGATGCTAATGAAGAATTTCACTATGAAGATGCTGGCACCATGGACCACAGAGGATGTGGAAGATGAAGAGTCTGGGCCAAACCCACACTCAGGCACCATTTCCATAGCAGAGTGCTTATTTTGTTCCCACCATTCATTATCCCTCATGAAGAATGTGACTCACAGGACCAAGCACCACAGCTTCTTTATTCTTTATACAGAATATCTCTCAGACTGATTAATGACAGGAGAGGAAGCAGGCGTTGGCAAGAATTACTTGTGGGACAATGAGAGAGGGAAATTGCTCGACTCTGCGGAAGCTGTTCAGGCACACAAGAATGACAAAAGCCACTGCAAGCTCTTCACATATGGTGACGCTACATTAGAATTCCCAGAGGGCTGTGATTTTAGGAGTAGCTCCACAGATCACAGGGAGGGAGGGGGATGAGGCTGAGGAGCTGCCCTCAGATAAGATCTTGGAATTGTGATAATGAAACCACGGTGCCAGTTCTTCCTTCCTGTGCCACATCAGCTCATCCCTCCTCGATGAGGCACCACAGACAGTGATTTGGCTTATCAAGAGCTGTGGAAGTTGCTAGAAACCAGAAGGCTGTGGGCTGGAACAGCTCTCATGTAGGAGTGAGCTGTGCAGTATGTCCAAAGGATGAGATCAAAACGGATGCTGAAGACAGGAACGAGGCAGTGCCAGTCAACAGATGTACTTCAGGACCCAGGTGGGATTCTGAGAGGCTAAGCCTGAAATGCATTTCCTGCCATACTTTCTCCTTGCCCGAGGACCAGTGGAAACTAGGCTGAGGGATAGATTGACTGCCATTTTATTTGTTCTTCCTAATTAAAAACAAAAAGTCAGAATGGAAAAAAATGAGAAGACATACAAAAGTGTAGTTTAAAAACTCACTGCCAAGCCAGGTGTGGTCGTGCATGCTTGGAATCCCAGCACTCTAGCGGTAAAGACAGGAAGATCAGAAATCCATCCTAAGGTATATAGTGAGTTCAACTTCAGGCACAAGGCCACACCTATTCCAACAAAGTCATACTTCCTAATAGTGCACTCCCGTTGGGGCTATTTTCTTTCAAACCACTACATTCCACTCCTGGCCCCCAAAGGCTTGTAGCCATATCACAGTGCAAAAATGCATCCGGTCCAACTTCAAAAGTCCCCACAGTCTATCACAGTCCCACACTTATTTAAAAGTCTAAAGTTCAAAGTCTCTTCTGAGACTCATGCAATCTTAACTGTAATCACTTGTAGAACCAAAATCAAAAAAAAAGAAATACATCACATACTTGACCCTACCTCATCTAACCTAGTGTATCACATTTTTAGCACATGCATGTTTGTATGTGTATGGGTGCATATATGTATATGCACATGTATCTCTGAATACACTAGAGGTCAATGTTAGATGCCTCTTTGATTTCTGTCTACTTCATTTCCCACGGCAGCTCTTTCGGAGCATGGAGCTCTCTGGTTTTGCTAGTCTAGCTAACCAGTCAGTTCTGGGGGCTCCTACCTCTGCTTCTATAGCCGCCCTGCTTTTACACAGATGCTGGACTCTGAACGGTGGTTCTTTTTTTTTTTTCCTCATGGTTTATTTTTTTTATATTTAAAAATTTCCATCTCCTTCCCTCCTCCTCCCCCCTCCCTCCGCTCCTCCTCCCCTTTCCCTCCCCTTTCCCTCCCCTCCTTCTCCCCCTTCCCTCCCCTTCCCTCCACCCATACCTCCCCTCCCTCCCTCTCAAGGCCAAGGAGCCATCAGGGTTCCCCACTCTATGCTAAGACCAAGGTCCTCCCAACTCCCCCCAGGTCCAGGAAGGTGATCGACCAAGCTGAGAAGGCTCCCACAGAGCCCGTCCATGCAGAAGAATCAGAGCCCAGCGCCATTGTCCTTTGCTTCTCAGTCAGCCCCCGCTGTTGGCCACATTCAGAGAGACGGGTTTGGTTGCATGATCCATCAGTCCCATTCCAACTGGAGTTGGTGATCTCCCTTTAGTTCTGTCCCACCGTCTCCATGAGTGAACGCACCCCTCACATTCCTGACTTTCTCCCTCATGTTCTCGCTCCTTCTGCTCCTCATCAGGACCTTGGGAGCTCAGTCCAGTGCTCCAATGTGGGGCTCAGTCACCTTCCCCATCTGTCGCCAGCTGGAGGTTCCCTCACAGTCCTGACTTTCTTTCTCATGTTCTCTCTCCTTCTGCTCCTCATCAGGACCTTGGGAGCTCAGTCTGGTGCCCCAATGTGGGGCTCTGTCATTTTCTTCATCTATCGTCAGGTGGAGGTTCTATGATGAAGAAACTGTGGAATATATACATGCTAGAATACTACTCAGCGGTAAAAAACAATGACATCTTGAATTTTGCAGGCAAATGGATGGAAATAGAAAACACTATTCTGAGTGAGGTAACCCAGACCCAAAAAGATGAACATGGGATGTACTCACTCATAATCGGTTTCTAGCCATAATTAAAGGACTTCGAGCCTATAAATTTGGGATCCTTGAGAAGATAATAAGAAGGTGAACTCCCAAAAAAAGATATAGTAATCCTCCTGGATATTGGAAGTAGACACGATCGCCAGGCAAAATTGGGAACTTGAGGGTTGGGCGAGACTGGGCCAAGGGAAGATGGGGAGAGAAAAGTGTGAAGGGGAGAATGGGGGGAGCTCGGAGGAATGGGGTGCTTGGGATATAGGAAGGGTGGATATGGGAGCAGGGAAGCATATATCTTTTTTTTTCTTCTCATGGTTTATTTTTTTTATATTTAAAAATTTCCATCTCCTTCCCTCCTCCTCCCCCCTCCCTCCCCTCCTCCTCCCCCTTCCCTCCCCTCCTTCTTCCCCTTCCCTCCCCTCCCCTCCACCCATACCTCCCCTCCCTCCCTCTCAAGGCCAAGGAGCCATCAGGGTTCCCCACTCTATGCTAAGACCAAGGTCCTCCCAACTCCCCCCAGGTCCAGGAAGGTGATCGACCAAGCTGAGAAGGCTCCCACAGAGCCCGTCCATGAAGAACAATCAGAGCCCAGAGCCATTGTCCTTTGCTTCTCAGTCAGCCCCCGCTGTTGGCCACACTCAGAGAGACGGGTTTGGTCGCATGATCCATCAGTCCCATTCCAACTGGAGTTGGTGATCTCCCATTAGTTCTGTCCCACCGTTTCCATGAGTGAACGCACCCCTCTCGTTCCTGACTTTCTCCCTCATGTTCTCGCTCCTTCTGCTCCTCATCGGGACCTTGGGAGCTCAGTCCAGTGCTCCAATGTGGGGCTCAGTCACCTTCCCCATCTGTCGCCAGCTGGAGGTTCCCTCACAGTCCTGACTTTCTTTCTCATGTTCTCTCTCCTTCTGCTCCTCATCAGGACCTTGGGAGCTCAGTCCGGTGCTCCAAGGTGGGGCTCTGTCATTTTCTTCATCTATCGTCAGGTGGAGGTTCTATGGTGATATGCAAGAAATTCATCAGTATGGCTATAGGAACTGGCCTTTTCAGGCTCCCTCTCCTCAGCTGCCCAAGGAACTAACTGGGGGCGTCTCCCTGGAAACCTGGGAACCCCTCTAGGGTCAAGTCTCTTGACAACCCTCAGGTAGCTCCTTAAATTAAGATATATGCTTCCCTGCTCTCATAACCACCCTTCCTATATCCCAAGCACCCCATTCCTCCGAGCTCCCCCCGCTCTCCCCTTCACACTTTTCTCTCCCCATCTTCCCTTGGCCCAGTCTTGCCCAACCCTCAAGTTCCCAATTTTGCCTGGCGATCGTGTCTACTTCCAATATCCAGGAGGATTACTATATCTTTTTTTGGGAGTTCACCTTCTTATTATCTTCTCAAGGATCCCAAATTTATAGGCTCGATGTCCTTTAATTATGGCTAGAAACCGAATATGAGTGAGTACATCCCATGTTCATCTTTATGGGTCTGGGTTACCTCACTCAGAATAGTGTTTTCTATTTCCATCCATTTGCCTGCAAAATTCAAGATGTCATTGTTTTTTACCGCTGAGTAGTATTCTAGCATGTATATATTCCACAGTTTCTTCATCCATTCTTCCACTGAAGGGCATCTAGGCTGTCTCCAGGATCTGGCTATTACAAATAATGCTGCTATGAACATAGATGAGCATATGCTTTTGTTGTATGATTGGGCATCTCTTGGGTAGATTCCCAATAGTGGAATTGCTGGGTCCTGGGGTAGGTTGATCCCGAATTTCCTGAGAAACCGCCACACTGCTTTCCAAAGTGGTTGCACAAGTTTGCATTCCCACCAGCAATGGATGAGTGTACCCCTTACCCCACAACCTCTCCAGCAAAGGTTATTATTGGTGTTTTGGATTTTAGCTAATCTGACAGGTGTAAGATGATATCTCAAAGTTGTTTTGATTTGCATTTCCCTGATAGCTAGGGAGGTTGAGCATGACCTTAAGTGTCTTTTGGCCATTCGAACTTCTTCTGTTGAGAATTCTCTGTTCAGTTCAGCGCCCCATTTTTTAATTGGGTTAATTGGCATTTTACCGTCTAGTCTCTTGAGTTCCTTATATATTTTAGAGATCAGACCTTTGCCAGTTGCAGGGTTGGTGAAGATCTTTTCCCAGTCAGTAGGCTGCCTTTGTGTCTTAGTGACAATGTCCTTTGCTTTACAGAAGCTGCTCAACTTCAGGAGGTCCCATTTATTCAATGTTGCCCTTAAAGTCTGTGCAGCTGGGGTTATGCGTAGGAAACGGTTCCCTGTGCCCATTTGTTGTAGAGTACTTCCCACTTTCTCCTCTATCAAGCTCAATGTGTTCAAATTAATATTGAGGTCTTTAATCCATTTGGACTTGAGTTTTGTACATGGTGATAGATATGGATCTACTTTCATTCTTCTACAGGTTGACATCCAGTTATGCCAGCACCATTTGTTGAAGATGCCCTCTTTCTTCCATTGTGTACTTTTGGCTCCTTTATCAAAAATCAGGTGTTCATAGGTTTGTGGTTTAAGATCCGGGTCTTCTATACGATTCCATTGGTCAACTTCTCTGTTTTTATGCCAATAACAAGCCGTTTTCAATACTGTAGCTTTGTAATAGAGTTTGAAGTCAGGGATGGTAATGCCTCCAGAAGAACCTTTATTGTATAAGATTTTTTTGGCTATCCTGGGTTTCTTGTTTTTCCATATAAAGTTGATTATTGTCCTCTCAATCTCTGTGAAGAATTTTAATGGGACCTTGATTGGGATTGCATTGAATCTATAGATTGCTTTTGGTAGAATTGCCATTTTTACTATGTTGATCCTCCCAATCCACGAGCAGGGGAGATCCTTCCATTTTCTGGTATCCTCTTCAATTTCTTTCTTCAAAGACTTAAAGTTCTTGTCAAATAAATCCTTCACTTCCTTGGTTAGCGATACTCCCAGATATCTTATGCTATTTGTGGCTATTGTGAAAGGTGATACTTCTCTGATTTCCCTCTCTGCTTCCTTATCCTTTGTGTATAGGAGGGCGACTGATTTTTTGGAGTTGATCTTGTATCCTGCCACGTTACTGAAGGAGTTTATCAGCTGTAGGAGTTCTTTGGTGGAGTTTTTGGGGTCGCTTATGTATACTATCATATCATCTGCAAATAATGAAAGTTTAACTTCTTCCTTTCCAAATTGAATCCCCTTGATTCCCTTATGTTGTCTTATTGCTATTGCTAGAACTTCAAGCACTATATTGAAGAGATAAGGAGAGAGTGGACAGCCTTGTCGTGTTCCTGAATTTAGTGGGATAGCCTTGAGTTTCTCTCCATTTAATTTGATGTTAGCTGTCGGCTTGCTGTAAATAGCTTTTATTATATTTAGGAATGACCCTTGTATCCCTAATCTCTCCAAGACCTTTATCATAAAAGGGTGCTGAATTTTGTCAAATGCTTTTTCAGCATCTAATGAGATGACCATATGGTTTTTTTCCTTCAGTTTGTTTATATGATGGATTACATTAATAGATTTTCGTATGTTGAACCAGCCCTGCATCTCTGGGATGAAGCCTACTTGATCGTAATGGATAATTTTTCTAATGTGTTCTTGGATTCGGTTTGCCAGTATTTTATTGAGAATTTTTGCGTCAATGTTCATGAGTGAGATTGGCCTGTAATTCTCTTTCTTGGTTGAGTCTTTGTGTGGTTTAGGTATCAGGGTAACTGTAGCTTCATAGAAGGAATTTGGCAGTGACTCTTGTGTTTCTATATTATGAAATACCTTAAGGAGTATAGGTATTAGGTCTTCTTGGAAGTTCTGGTAGAATTCCGCATTGAAACCATCTGGTCCTGGGCTCTTTTTGGTAGGGAGGTTTCTGATAACAGTTTCTAATTCTTCGCGACTAACAGGACGATTTAGAGCATTTACCTGGTCCTGGTTTAACTTTGGTATATGGTATTTATCTAAAAAACTGTCCATTACTTTTACATTTTCAAATTTTGTGGCATACAGGCTTTTGCAGTAAGATCTAATGATTTTCTGAATTTCCTCTGTGTCTGTGGTTATGTCCCCCTTTTCATTTCTGATCTTGTTAATTTGCGTGTTCTCCCTCTGCCGTTTGATTAGTTTGGCTAAGGGTTTGTCAGTCTTGTTGATTTTCTCCAAGAACCAGCTTCTTGTTTCATTGATTCTTTGGATTGTTTTCTGTGTTTCTATTTTGTTGATTTCTGCCCTCAATTTGATTATTTCCAGTCTTCTACTTCTCCTAGGTGAGTCTGCTTCTTTTTTTTCCAGAGCTTTCAGGTGTGCTGTTAAGTCACCAATGAGCGCTTTCTTTGTTTTCTTTAAGTGGGCACCTAGTGCTATGAACTTTCCTCTTAGCACTGCTTTCATTGTGTCCCATAGGTTTGAGTATGTTGTGTCTTTGTTTTCATTAAATTCAAGAAAGACTTTAATTTCTTTCTTTATTTCTTCCTTGACCCAGGTGTGGGTCAGTAGTTGACTGTTCAGTTTCCATGAGTTTGTGGGTTTTCTGGGGGTAGCATTGTTGTTGAATTCTAATTTTAATCCATGGTGATCCGATAAGACACAGGTGGTTACTAATATTTTTTTGTAACTGTGGAAGTTTGCTTTGTTACCAAGTATATGGTCAATTTTCGAAAAGGTTCCATGAGCCGCAGAGAAGAAGGTATATTCTTTCCTATTTGGGTGGAATGTTCTATAGATGTCTGTTAAGTCCATTTGGTTCATTACCTCCATTAAGTCTTTCAATTCTCTGTTAGGTTTCTGTCTGATTGACCTGTCCATTGGTGAGAGAGGAGTGTTGAAGTCTCCAACTATTAGTGTGTGTGGTTTGATGGCTGCCTTGAGTTCTAGAAGTGTTTCTTTTACATAAGTGGGAGCTTTTATATTAGGGGCATAGATATTCAGGATTGAGACTTCATTCTGATGGATTTTTCCTGTTATGAGTATAAAGTGTCCCTTTCCATCTCTTCTGATTGATTTTAGTTTGAAGTCAACTTTGTTGGAAATTAGTATGGCCACACTGGCTTGTTTCTTAGGGCCATTTGCTTGATAAACCTTTTCCCAACCCTTTACTCTGAGTAGATGTCTGTCTTTGTGGTTGAGGTGTGTTTCTTGTAAACAGCAAAATGTTGGATTCCGTTTTCGTATCCAGTCTCTTAGCCTGTGCCTTTTTATAGGTGAATTGAGTCCATTGATATTAAGTGATATTAATGACCAGTGGTTGTTAACTTCAGTCATCTTTAGTAGTAGAGTTTGTGTGTTTCCCTTCTTCTAGTTGTGCTGGTGAAGGGTCGCTAGATGCCTGAGTTATTGTCGGCGTTGTTGGACTCCTTGGTTTGTGATTTTCCTTCTATTACTTTCTGCAAGGCTGGATTTGTGGCTGCGTATTGTTTAAATCTGTTTTTGTCCTGGAATATCTTGTTTTCTCCATCAAAGGTGAATGCAAGCTTTGCTGGGTATAATAGTCTAGGCTTGCATCCATGTTCCCTAAGTGTCTGTAGCACATCTATCCAAGCTCTTCTGGCTTTCATGGTTTCCATTGAGAAATCAGGTGTAATTCTGATAGGTTTCCCTTTATATGTTACTTGACCTTTTTCCTTTGCAGCTCTTAATATCTGTTCTTTATTCTGTATGTTTTGTGTTTTGATTATTATATGGCGTGGGGATGCTTTCTTTTGATCCAGTCTATTTGGTGTTCTGTAGGCTTCTTGTACCTTCATAGGAACATCCTTCTTTAGGTTGGGGAAGTTTTCTTCTATAATTTTGTTGAATATGTTTTCTGGGCCTTTGAGTTGTAATTCTTCTCCTTCTTCTACCCCAATTATTCTTAGGTTTGGTCTTTTCATGGTGTCCCAGATTTCCTGAATGTTTTGTGTTAAGAATTTGTTAGATTTGTTTAGTTCTTTAATCTGTGAGTTTATTTCCTCTATAGTATCTTCAGAGTCCGAGATTCTTTCTTCTATCTCTTGTATTCGGTTGGAAATACTTGTCTCTGAAGTTTCTGTTCGTTTACTCAGAGTTTCCATTTCCAGTCGTCCCTCAGATTGTGTTTTCTTCAATACCTCCATTTCATTTATCAGGTCTTGTACTGTTTCCCTTACCTGTTTGATTGCTTTTTCTTGTTTTTCTTGTTTTTCTTGGGTATCTTTGAGAGATTTATTTATTTCGTCTACCTTTTTGTTTGTCATCTCCATTTCTTTATGGCAGTTTTTTACCTCCTGTTTAAGGTCCTCTATTATTTTCATAAAGTACTGTTTAATGTCGGTTTCTTCTATATCTTCTGGGGTAGGGTGTTCAATTCTTGTTGTTTCGGGATGTCTGGCTTGTGGTGATGTCATGTTGCCTTTCATGTTGTTGGAGGAGCTCCTGCATTGGCGCCTGCCCATCTCTTCCTTCAAAAGGAGCGCGGAGGTGTTTGGTGTCCCCAAAGAATGATGGATCCTCCTGCAGACTGTCAGGTCACCTTGCAGGCCAAGCAGCTCTCAGACAAAGGCCTACCTTGCTCCGGGCAGTCAAATGAAGGAGGGGACCTCCCACTGGCCTGGGTGCACTCAATTCCAGGTCCCCAGGGCCCAAACAGGCTGAGCTGTGGGATTTTGTGGCCCCAAAGACGGGAGGATGAGGCAGGGGGAGGGGGGGAGGATTCTGGGTGCAAGCTGGGAAGGGACAGGGAGAGAGAGGCGGTATCCAGGGAGAATAACCCCTGCAGGAAGAGCAGGAAGTGTGCTGGTGGCAGGGGGAGTTGTGGAGAGTCGGTGGTCCCTCTCAGGGCAGCTGCCGCGGTTCGGGCACTCACTCCTCACTCACCCCAAAGAATGATGGATCCTCCTGCAGGCTGTCAGGTCCCCTTGCAGGCCAAGCAGCTCTCAGACAAAGGCCTACCTTGCTCCGCGCAGTCAAATGAAGGAGGGGACCTCCCACCGGCCTGGGTGCACTCAATTCCAGGTCCCCAGAGCCCAAACAGGCTGAGCTGTGGGATTTTGTGGCCCCAAAGATGGGAGGATGAGGCAGGGGGAGGGGCGGAGGATTCTGGGTGCAAGCTGGGAAGGGACAGGAAGAGAGAGGCAGTATCCGGGGAGAATAACCCCTGCAGGAAGAGCAGGAAGTGTGCTGGTGGCAGGGGGAGTTGTGGAGAGTCGGTGGTCCCTCTCCGGGCAGCTGCTGCGGTTCGGGCACTCACTCCTCACTCACCCCAAAGAATGATGGATCCTCCTGCAGACTGTCAGGTCCCCTTGCAGGCCAAGCAGCTCTCAGACAAAGGCCTACCTTGCCCCAGGCAGTCAAATGAAGGAGGGGACCTCCCACAGGCCTGGGTGCACTCAATTCCGGGTCCCCAGAGCCCAAACAGGCTGAGCTGTGGGATTTTGTGGCCCCAAAGATGGGAGGATGAGGCAGGGGGAGGGGTGGAGGATTCTGGGTGCAAGCTGGGAAGGGACAGGGAGAGAGAGGCAGTATCCGGGGAGAATAACCCCTGCAGGAAGAGCAGGAAGCATATATCTTAATTTAAGGAGCTACCTGAGGGTTGTCAAGAGACTTGACCCTAGAGGGGTTCCCAGGTTTCCAGGGAGACGCCCCCAGTTAGTTCCTTGGGCAGCTGAGGAGAGGGAGCCTGAAAAGGCCAGTTCCTATAGCCATACTGATGAATTTCTTGCATATCACCATAGAACCTCCACCTGAACGGTGTTTCTTATGCGAGTGTGGGGAAGTGCTTTATCCACTCATCTACTTCCCCAACTGCTGTGGAGTATTTGTTTAACTATGTAAAGATGTGTTGCATTTGTTTGTGTTGCAGAATAATTGCTTAACTATGTGAAGATGTGTTACCTTTGTTTATGCTTCATTTGCTTAACTATGTAAAGACGTGTTGCTTTTGTTTATGCTGCGTTTAACTATGTAAAGATGTGTTGCTGTTTCACCTTGCTTGCATAAGGTACCTGTTGGCCTAATAAGAGGATGGATGCCCAATAACTAGGCAGAGAAGGAATAGGCAGGGCTGAGAGAAAAGGGTAGCCAGCCAGTCAGCTGGGGCCCAGCTAGCCTGGGGCCAGCCAGCCAGATATGGAGGAAGCAGGAAAGCAGGACGGACAGTAGGTAGGTGAGATAAAAGCCTTGGGACAGCACATAGGTGAATAGAAATGGATTAATTTAAGGCTAGAAACAAGCCTAAGCTAAGGCCGAGCATTCATAATTAATAATAAGTCTCTATGTCATGATTTGGGTGTTGCTACTTCATAAAGCCTGCTACACCATCCTGTCACCTTTTAATTTAACCACAGGCGGCATGGCTTTGCAACAAAAATCCTGGCGTGTGATTAAGTAGCAATTTCAGTAAATTATCATTGTCTTCATTATAGTTTCCCAGGTAAAAATTCTCAAGTTTTTCCTCCCTTTTCCCTTCTTGGGCACTATGTCTAGCCTTCTTCTGGACTAAAGGTCAGCGATCTCCCCATTTTCTCAGTACCACTCACTCCGATTGACATTTACACTTGAGTAAACCTTAAACTTCTCTGACCTTTTTTTAAAAGCTAGATTTTGAAGAGATATTTTCTCTGTTTAAAAACAGGATGCTATTGTTGCTATTCTCTGTAAAAGGCTATGTTTCCTCTTCCTCTGTTCCCCTTTAAGATATTTTGTATGTTCATTTAGATTTCTGTTCCTCTCAAAAGCGAGAGCCTGCTCCTTCTCCCCCTTGTTCCCCAGTGCATGGGATCTATATGCTTTGTGGAAACATGAGAACTACTCAGTGGTAGTTAAAAGGTGTTCAGCCATTTCACACACCCCTCTTAGTCATGTAGAATACAGAAGGGAATAAATCAGCACTTAAATATCCCATTTATTGCAGAAAAACGAAAAACAACAGATGTAGGTATTTGCGTGGCATGAAATATTGCTAGATAGAAGTCTCAAGTCTGGACTGAACCACAAACTTAATTTTCCCCGAGAAAGGTATGTTCAGCCCTTGTTTGACTAGTCCTTGATCTTTTGTTCCATGCTGAGGCTCAGACACATGGTAGGCAAGTGCTCTGGGGCTAGGTGACACCGTCAGCTTGATTAGCTTGTGATAACATGCAAGGGAAGGAGAGTGGTAGTGGGTCTCGCCTGTCAGGGTAGGCTCTCAGGAACATCTTAGCCAATTCTTTATAAATAATTCCCATTTCTTCTTACTGCTTCAGGATGGTATTTCTTATTTGAGTCCCTGTCTTCTGCTAAATTCAATCAAACATTTCCTGGATCTCCTCTCCCAGTGCTGTATAAGGTTGTGTATACTCTAGGAACGCATGAGGTGCTTTTCTGGTGTCCTTTCATCTCATTGTTATAACTGGGGGGAGATAGGTTTTTAGGGTGGGTCTGATCTGTGCCATAGTTAACTTCTGTGGTCAACTTGGTTTAGTTGTAAAGATTCAAATTCCATCAAGGATTTTCCCCCAATGGCCTGTGGGTATCTCTGTGGGGGCATTTTCTTGGTTGCTAATTGATGTGGGAGAGCAGAGCATACTAAGTGGTGCTATCCTTAGGCAGGTGGGTCTTAGGGCTGTCTAAGAAAGGCAGCTGAGCTGGGCGGTGGTGGCGCAAGCCTTTAATCCCAGCACTTGGGAGGCAGAGGCAGGCGGATCTCTATGAGTTCAAGGCCAGCCTGGTCTACAAGAGCTAGTTCCAGGACAGGCACCAAAACTACAGAGAAACCTTGTCTTGACACCCCCCCCCCCCGAAAAAAAAGAAAGGCAGTTGAACAAGCAGGAGGATCAAGCTAGTAAGCAGCACTCCTTCGTGGCCTCTGTTTCAGTTCCTGCCCCGAGCTCCTGTCCTGGCTTCCCTTACTGGCGGACTGTAACTTGTAAGCACAAACAAACACCTTACTCCCCCAAATTGGTTTTGGTCAGTGTTTTGTCACAGCAACAGAGAGAAAATAAGGACAATCAGTGTATATAAGAAAACAAATTTTGAGAGTAAGAAACTTGCCTGGAGCCCTCTTGAAACTGAGGTTTGTTTGAGTTCTGAGTCTAGGTGCTTGATTGTGGCTGAGCCTAAAGGCTAATGGGCCAGATGACTTTATTGGCTATATGAAACCTTTTGTAATGGGATTCTTTTGAGAGAACAGAGGACTGATCTCTCAGACTAATTTCATGCTTCTGTAATTGTCCTCTTGGGAACTATTAGAGGTTGAGATGTACTCCCATAACCACAATCTACTGGGGTCGCTAACTCCCCTGGAAGTATTTATGTCCATTAAAGAGTGACTGGTACTCTAGGGTCTTCCCCTATTGTTTTCTCTAATGTTTCTATTTTCATAATGTTATTTACTGTCACTCACAGCCTCTATGGATTGCCAAGTGTATATATATATATATGCATATATATATATATAACAACGAGTAAATAGCATGTGGCATTATATACACCACTTAATGGTAGTCTGTGTGGTATCCCTTTGGGTAACGGACCTAATCTAGTCTCTTGAGGCTCTTTACTAACTTTCTTCACTTTTAGGGTACTTTTAATATCTTGTTTATTTTCCTTCATGCCCTCAAAACCCAAAGAGATCTTATGATTATTTTTATTGGTGCACTGGGAACTTTGACATTGTTAGTCTCCACATCTGGAGGACCCTGGAAAAGCTCTAGTTGCCTGCATTGGCGGGAAGACTTTTTTTTTTTTTCCTGTGGATGTCCCTTCTCAGTGGGGTGTGAATTTTCAGCAGTCAGCCCCTACCCAGAAGATGCAGAGATGGGATTTTAAACCTTGATCAACCCATAAAGACTCAGACACTACCTTTGTGATATTCAAGTTTAGATAGGAAATCAGTTCAGAAAAAGAAGGCTTGTGAAGTTGGGGAGAAAAGTGGTGGAAGATGCGGAGGGGGGAGTTGGAGAGAAAGGAAAACAGGGCTGGGGATTGGGCCAAAGCATGTTATATGCCTACATGCATGCATAGAATCCTCAAAAAAGATTAAAATCCAAAAACAGATCTACTTATTCATATTCACTTGATCTGATTGAAGACATGTATGTGTACAACTGTGATGTATGTGGTATAGTGTACCTATTCATATGGTTGTGTGTACAAGTGCTTGTGAGTGCATGCACACAGGTGTGCCTGCCCATGTGGGTGCCAGAGGTCAATATCAGGTATCTTCCCCTATCACTTTCTGTCTTGGTCTTGGAGACAGGGTCTTCCACCGAACCTGGCACTCACCAGCTGTCTGGGCTCAATGGCAAGTGAGCTCAAGGGATCATCTTTTTTTTTTTCTTTTTTCTTTTTCTGGTTTTTCGAGACAGGGTTTCTCTGCAGCTTTTTTAGAGCCTGTCCTGGAACTAGCTCTTGTAGACCAGGCTGGCCTCGAACTCACAGAGATCCGCCTGCCTCTGCCTCCCGAGTGCTGGGATTAAAGGCGTGCGCCACCACCGCCCGGCTGGGATCCATCTTTTTGACCCTCCTCCAGCCCTGGGCTGACAAACTCCTGCTGTCATTCCCAGCTTTTGAGTCGTGCTGGGGATTTGAACTGTGGTCCTCACATTTGCATGAGAAGCACCTTATTGACTGAGACAAGATTTTTACACAGGAACTTGAAAACGATATTCTGAGTTGGGTTCTTGTGAGGCATCGCTGTACAGTGGTGGCTGGTGTTTCATCAGCAGAGACTGGCTTGTGTGTTAAGTCATCTAATCAGTCCAATGTGCACCAAGTCACCAACCAGAAGTACAAATAGTACAAACAGTAAGCTATGTATGGGGAATGGTGTTTACAGAATGATTTTTCTGCAGTAGGACTTAAAGGAAAAGAGAACATCTTCATGATATTATATTCATTCTAAACAATCCATGAAAAATATTGCTGATGTCAATTTTATGACATGCTACTCTGACTTAATGACCACATGGCATTTTCTAAAGCGATGATTATTTTGCTTGTCCTCAGAGCAGAGAAGTTTTAAGTATTCTTCAAGTCTCCAGGGATCAGTGCCAAAGTGAGCCATTTTATGACACATTTGGCAAACCATAAATCTTGTTGACCTTGGAGTTAGCAGCATTTAGAGACTCACCATTCTGTTCCTCCTGAGGCTAATATTTGAGTAAATTCACTTGTCTTTTGTGAAGCAACTTCTAGACACTTGGCACTGCCACCCAACAGTGAGAGCTAATACGGCTACTTCTGCCCAACGTGACAGATTGTTTTTTAAGGAGACACACAATTTCAAAGTAGTTATCTAAATGACTTTCATTTGATAAATCTGACTTACCAGATGGTTTAAAATACCAATTCAAGCTCTAATGTTTGTACATTTTCCAGCTATGGATGTGAGAAACAGATATACCTCTCATAATTCACAATTTTACTTTCAGTTTCTTGAGGCGTGGAAAGGACATAGTCATAATAAGCCCGATGCTGAATTCACTGGGGGCAAAGGACTCTCAGTGTACCCTGATGTGTTTATTGCCTGACTTAGCCTCACCCAACACACACTGACTGTGTTTTTATTGACACCTGCATTTGAGAAGAGTCACAGGTTAATTTTTAAAGTAGCTTCTAGATACTTGGCTTTAGTGTCAAGCAGACACGACTGAGTCTGATTAGTGTTGCCTGCTTGAATAGTGACTGATCTTCTTGGCGTGGACCTGTGCTGGCGACCATAGCCACAGAGAATTCGTGAACACAACAGCTATGTCATGCCCACAGGACAGCGTTCCCAGCCCTCCTCCACATCTCTAGCTCTGAAATTCTTTCCATGCCTTCTGTGAAGTCCCTTGAGACTTGGAGGGGTTGAGGGAGGGAGGATGTAGAGGTCCCTTTTAGGTCTGAGCGTTCACCAATTTCTTGCTTTCATTGCTTTGATTGGTTAAGATTCTCTGGATTAGTGCTGCTCACTGCAAGAGAAGCTTCTAAGGCCAAGGTCTTACTCACTTACAAAGAGCAAATGACTAAAAGGTCTGTATTCTACTTTCACAATCTTGCTCAAAGCTTTGCAGCAAATTAGCCACCCTACCCCATGGGGCCTCTTTAGCTCAGGCTGACCCTTCTCTAGCCCTGCTTCCATCGCAGCCTGGGTCAGGATATTTCCATCAAAGATACTTTCTCAGTTACATCTGAATCTCCCATGAGGGTCATTGATACTGTCAGGTCTTCTCTGGAAAGTTCAGGGCTTTCTTCTTCAGCTTGTGGTTGTTGGGATAGCATGGAAGCCAAGTGTCTGGAAGACGGCAGAGGTCTGTTTAGGGGCAACTGATGATTTCAGGATGGGAAGGGTAAGGAGGATTGCTGCCTTCAGATCGCAATGACAGCAGAGTTGCCTCGCAGAGGCTTTGGACTGAGGGTGGAAGTTCTCTGATTGATGGGGGCATCACTTCTCCTGCAGGGGTTTGCAAGCTGTCGATTGTTGGGCTCCCATCCAAGCTGCGTCAGGGATGAGGATTGCGCTTTAAGGTTTATAAGTGTTGCTGACACTGGAGGTCAGGTTTTGGGAACCTCTACAGTTGGGGATGGAGGGATGGATGAAGAGGCAGATGACAGACAGACAGCAATTATATTCAAGAGTGGGAAATTCAGCATGCCCTTGCCTCAGTGAGCATGCACCCTCGAACTAGTATGCAGTGAATGATGAATTCCTCAGAACTATGGCTGGGATCTCTTAAGGAGCTAGAATCTCCCATTTTGTCTGACGCTTGTAGCCACTAATGCTAGAGAAGAAAGTGTTGCTTGTTCTGAAATGAGTGCACATCAGGGAATAAATGCCCAGTACAGAGTAATGGGACTTGCTGGAAAGAAACAGCCTGGGTCACTGAGCCCCTGAGTCTTGATGAGGAGCTAGAGAGATAGTTCAGGGGTTAGAGCACATGTTGCTCTTGCCAGGCACGTGGGTTAGGTTCACCACTACCATATGATGGATTACAACCATCCCACCTCCAGTTCCAAGAGACCTTTTACCCTCTTCTGAGCTCCTCAGACACCAGGCACACTTGTGATATCTATACACACATTTAGATAAAACACTAATATATGTGAAATAAGTCTAAGAAACAAAGACTTGTGGGAAGGAATGGGAAGATATGAATAAAATACAACTGGTAGGGAATGAGATGGGACAGGGAGCCTTGTTTAATACAAGGACATTTTGGGGGTACAAAAGGAATAACTCTTGGAATATCGCTGATGAGTAGAAGCCTAATAAGGCTTTGAACTCTGATCTCAGTCATAACAAATGTGAAACAGAACAACCTCCTCCAGGAAAAGAGCAATGGGGATGTATGAAGGACCTGGTTCAGCGGGAGGAGCGGACCTGCCCTTGGTTATTCTTTCTGTTCAAGCAGTTAGAACTGCAGGTTTAGGGGCAAACAGCACTGGACTGGACTCTAGGAGGTGATGTGTTTTCCAGCAGCTGGGAGAAAGAAGCTTTTGCACAAAGCCGAGAGTGGGAGGGTTTAACTATCAGAGCACTACGGAAAGGCTGGAGCACTTGAGGGAGGCAGGTGTGAGGAATGCCTTCATCTTTATTTATTTATTTTACCTCTCCGGTATTGCGATTTGCAAAATTGACTTTCATTACAGGCAAGAGAGTGGTGGAGAATTCTAATAATTCTCTCACAATATGTATTTGCCTTTGGTTCTAAAACGCAATAAAGTAATGAGGCCCTTTGTTGACCCTCTGCACAGCTCCAAAGATACCAAGAATTTAATAGTAGGCTGAACTATAACTAAGCAAATAACACCTGAAACATGAATAGCCTTCAAATTATTCTAAGGCAACAGCAAGGTAAATGATGGGAAATGAGAGGTTTAATAACGACGATAAACACTTCAGTAATATGATAATCAGCGTGATGAGCATGTTTAAACTGCTTATTCTGGATAGTTCCCCCCCCCCCGTCTCTCTCACTCTGTGTGTATGTGTGTGCGCCTCTGTGTGTTTGTGTCTACACACATGTCCCTTAGTGTGTTCATAACCAGAGAAAGTACTTTTAAAGAATACCATTTATTCTTTGAAATGTGAATACATTTATGTAACTTATTTTAATCGTATCTGTCTACCATACTCTGGTTCTTATTCCCGCTACTGTCTCTGGGCCCCCTCCTCGCCCCATGTCATTCTCTTTTGTATTTTAAATTTTCACCAACCTTTCAGTAGAATAAGTGTTGTCCACCTATGCATGAATGTGGCACTGTCGACTGAGGTGTGAGCAACCCTACCGGCAACTGTGTCGTCCTCTTTTCCTTGGTCGCCATTAACTACCAATACCTCTTCCTTTAGAGGTGGGTCTTTGGGACCCTTGCTCCAAAGTCCTTTTTTTATTCCCAAGACAAAGTGCTTTTTAAAAATATAGCTTTATTCTATACTAATGAATGAAGAAAATTGAGTAATTAAAAATAAGAAATAGATTTATTTTTAATTTTACGTATGCGATTGTTTGCCTGTGTGTATGTATGTCATTAAGTGTGTACAGTGCCTGCAGAGGCCAGAAGTGAGTGTTGAGTGTTGGAGCTCTTGGACCTGAAATTACTATAAGGTTGTGTGTTGCCGTGTGGTTGCTGGGAATCAAACCTGGGTTCTCTGGAAGGGCAGCTAGTGCTCCTAACTTCTGAGCCATCTCCTCAGCTTCCAACAGTGATCATGCAATATCTTTAGCTTGACCTCAGTCTGATTCCTTCCACATGGTGTAATTTTTGAGGTTTACCCGTCGTGCACCATGTATGAGAAGTTATTTATTTGCTTTTAAGTTAGGGTTTCATACAGCCCAGAGTGACCCTTGAATTGATGACCTGGAATTTCTGATCCTCCTGCCTCTCCCCACCAAGTGCTGGGATTACCAGTATGTGCAGCTTTGGCCCAGACAAGCTTTGGGCATGCTAGGCAGGCACTCTACCAGCTGAGCTGAGTTCCTGGCCTTCGTTCATTCATTGTTTTTATCAGTAGTATTCTGTTGTTCAAGGACATTTGTTTGCCTATTGTGGTTGATGGTCCCTTGTTCTGTTTGCCTATTATGGTTGATGGTCCCTTGTTCTGTTTGCTACAATGAACATTTGCTTCTATGCTGTTGTTTGCCCACAAAATCGTGGTTGTTCCAATTGTGCCATGGTTCAGTACTGCAAAAATTTATTTTTCTTCAGATGATGAAACTGAGACTCAAAAAAAAATTTTTTGAAACTTGCCCAAGTTGACACATGCAGTAGGGGTAATGTTCCGAAAAATCGCAAAAACACATTTTATTCTTTTGGACTTCTGGAAAACTTACCAACTCCTGGCGTTAGCCCTGAATCCATTATCTGCTTCAGGTGGAAGGTGGGGTGTTAGGGGCACATGAAGAATGAAACTCAGAGACTAGAGGGTAAGATGAGAGCCAGGCTTCAGCAAGACAGGCAAGGAGAGGGGGAAATATGGGGACTGGGCAGTCACTGAGGCTTTCAGTGTGTCCAGAATCCCGGGAGTGAAACTTGGCAGAACCTTTTCTGGATGCTGGGTGAGGTGTGGCTTGCATTCTAGACTAGGGGAGGAAACACAGAGTTGATGCAGAGCGAGGTAGCTGCCCACTGCCTGACCCAGCGAGCATTTGTACAGAGAAGAGCTAAGAGAGGCCAGATGGGTTTTGGGTCCTGAGGACTTGGAGTACAGAGAGTAAGGAGTGGCAAGATCAGAGGGTTTTAGACTCAAGGCCCATTCAGAGCTCTAGATGGAGACAGTGCCTAGCTTCCCTCCTGGGAGAGCAGCACACGGGAGACCTGGAATTAGTTTGCATTTTGCCTCCAGTGTCCTTGAAATGTGGAGTGGACTCAGGAGTTGCCTGCATTCAGGATTGTGGTCCCGGGGGAGTTTGTCTGAGGGACCTCAGCCCCGCTCAGCCTGGATGTGCCTCTCACAGCCTAGATTGCTTTCTAGGGCTCTACAGCCTCGGCAGGAGCAGATGTGAGACTCGGTTAGCCGAGAACCAGACTTCAAAAGAACAAGTGGGAGGCCTCAATGGCCTTTTGGAACCTTTGGAAACCAGATGTTCTATGTCCCTAGGTCACTGCAGAGTGAATTGAGAGAAGAGGCAGGAGCCGGGGCTTTGTGTAGCGCCCCCTGAAGTCTGTGTCCTGGAAGTGTGCCCGGCTCTGCCCTCTCCCCTGGCTTTCCTGCAGTACCACTGGGCTCCTCAGTTTTTCTCCGGTATTCCTAGTCTTGGATACCAGCCTGGCTGTGTGGAAATCTGTGCCTGATACTGACTGGCTGAGCAATGTTCAACGCTAGCATCCATCCAGGTCTCCTAGGGCAAGCTGTGTTCAGGTTTTGTTGTGTGACTTTCCTCATTTTGTAGCCTAGGGGCTAAAGGTGTGTATGAAGGGGGAAAAAGGTTTGTGAGGGAGATAAAGAAGCAACGTTTTCTGGTCACATGGAGAGCAATGTGATGATTTGTGACCCGCTGACACACCATGCGTGAGACACTGGGTCGGGATGTGAAATCAAACGTCCAGGACTCCAGACTCCATTCTTTTAGTCATTGTTCTTGGGACGTGGTGCCATGGACCACAGCTAACAACATTCTGAGACCTTGCTCCTCGCGGGGCACTGCTGCTGGTAGTTTGCACGTATTAACCCGTCGTTTCCTTAACAATCTCAGTTGGTAGAGGCTGTCTTCATTTTAGGAGAAGAAATGGAGATGCAAAATATTTTAACTTTCCCAAAGTCACCTGGCATGCAATTGGTGGTGAGGCAGGTGGTCTGGATACGCAGCTCCTAGTCACCCTTGGCTTAGATGATGTCATCTCTCTTCCACATAGCACTCCCCACCTTTCCAGGATCATCTTAGTGGCAGAGGGGCTGATACTGCCAGTTTTCATTTGCTGGAATAGGAATGTCAACAGCAGAGCAGAGGTACCAGGGATCGACAATGTCGGGGACAACAGAGGATCGGGGCACAAAGGTGTAAAGAAATACAGGGGGAATGGTAGAGGATAACGAGTGTCGAGTGTCGTGCCTAGGAGTTTGTCCGGGAGGGGCAGACATGGAGGGATCACAGAGAGAATCGCTGAAAGGAAGCGACCTGCCAGACACCCTTAAAGCCGACAGTGAGCGCAGCAACTGCTTCTCAAGAGCGCTCTGCCTGGGTCCGTCTTAGTTTCTTTTCCTGTGGCTGTGACAAAGTCCTCCGACAGGGACCAGTGATATAGTGGAAGCCCTGGTGCTTGCTGCCACCGCTTGATGACTTAAGTTCAATCCCTGAGAACCACATGGTGGAAGGGAACCCTCAGACTGTCCTCTGGATTCCACTCCTGTACTGAATTAAATAAATACATTCAAAGGAAAGGAACAAAGGTTATTTATAAGTAAACAAATACATAAATGTAATTTAACAACAATTCTGTCAGAAGCAACTGAAGGCAGACGGTTCATTGGGGCTTATGACCCCAGGGTATGATACCATGTCGTAGAGAAGTTACAGTGGCAGGAGCTTGGAGCAGCTAATCACATCATACCTGCAGCCAGAAAGCAGAGAACAATGAATCCGTGTTGCTCCCTTTCTCCATAGTTATAGGTCAGGATTCCTAGCTGTGGAATGGTGCCACCATAGCAGTCAGGTCTTCTTGCATCAATTAATACAGTTACAGGTGCGCCCATAGGACCATGTCCCAGGAAATTCTGGAGACTGTCATGTTACCAGCACCAAACAAACAAAATAATACTGAAGCTGCAGAACATGCCAGCCTTCTGTGCAATCTTGCAGAGAATTTATCTTGCCATGAATTCTCACTAAGGGCTGGTTGACCCGAAAGAAAATGCCAACTTTTTAATTACTGAGTCTACCTAAGTAATAACCTTCCTCTTTCAGCATTAGATGAAGCAGATAAACAGCAGTAGCGAGTAATGGCCAAAGCAAGTCTGAGCCGTCAATCACAAGAGCCGTTTGTTCCCAAGTGCCTAAAACAGAGATATTTGCCAGATGATAATTCATGTGGCATGAAAAGTGGGTGGCTTAGTTAATATCCAAAATGAAAATTTTCTTTCTTATTTTTTTTTCTGTTTTGGTTTTTTGAGACAGGGTTTCTCTGTGTAGCTTTGGTGCCTGTCCTGGAACTAGCTCTTGTTGACTAGGCTGGCCTCAAACTCATGGAGATCTGCCTGCCTCTACTTTCCGAGTGATGGGATTAAAGGCATGTGTTTTTTTGCCTGTCCCCCAGAATGAAAAATTTCTGATAATAGTTAATGATTTTTGTTCTTTTAAAAATGTTGGGTTTTATGTATAGGCATTAAATACTTTAAGTTTGAGAAGCAAGCTGATTTAAGGAAAACATCAGTAGTGTAGGTGAAGGCCTAGTGTGAGTGTGCACACCTGTAGTCCCTGCACTCAGGAACAGAAGCAGAAGGATTACAAGTTCAAGGTAAGCTTGGGCTACACAATAAATTACAGGGTAGCCTGAGCTACATGAGATTCAATCTCAAAGAAAAATAGTAGAGATGATTTGCAAATGTGGAAAAAATCCCACAAGATAGTATGTAAATGACTGAAATTCGAAGGACATTCTAAATGGAACGAAGATACGCTGGTACAGTAACTCGGAAGTGGGAGAGGGAGGTACCTTCCTGCCTTCCGCTCTTCAGCTTCCATCCTACGTGTCGTGTGCAGCCCACACAGTTCACTCGCATCTGCCCACTTCATTCTCAGCCTGTGAGTCTTCACTTGAGAAGCATCATCTGGGGCTAGAGAAATGGTTTGGTGGGTTAGAGTACATACAGCTCTTACTGAGCACCCAAGCTGGTTTCCAGCATCCAAGCTGGGTAGTTCTCAACTACCTGCAACTCTAGCTCTGTGTGATCCAGAACCTCCTACGGGTCTTCACAGGGAACTGCACTCACATGCACATATTCAAACACATATACACACATAGTTACATATACATACATGCATACAATTAAAAATAAAATAAATCTTAAAAAAATAAAGTATTTGCGAACAAGTATCTGTTGGATACAGGGGCCCGCTTGTTTGTCCTGGCTGCCCGGCCAGCTTACCCCCAAAATAACCACACAGAAACTGTATTAATTAAATATCTGCTTGGCCCATTAGCTCTGGTTTCTTATTGGCTAATTCTTCATCTTAATTTAACCAATTTCTATTAATCTGTGTATTGCCACATGGTAGTGGCTTACCGGGTAAAATTCCCAGCGTCTGTCTCCAGCGGATCCATGGTGTCTCTCCGACTCTACCCTTCTTTCTCCCAGCATTCAGTTCTGTCTTCCCTACCTACCTAAGTTCTGCCCTATCAACAAGCCCAAAGCAGTTTCTTTATTAACCAATGAAAACAACACAAAGACAGAAGGACCTCCTACCTTTACCTCTAAGTATTATTGCTCTGATAGTATCAGATGTCGTGATTTCCAGTAAGAGGACTGATCTTGTGTGACTAGGCCTTGAAGGATGAACTGTTAAATCAGAGTGTTGGGGAAACTCGAAGACCCATGGTCATCCATCCACCTGGATGAGGTACTGAGTTGGTTTTCATTTTCTTTTTTCCTGGAGTACTTTTGAAATAGCTGGATTTTCAGCAGCTGTTGTGGAGCAAGAGACAATTTCAATGGAAGCTAATGCCAGGATGATGTAGCCAGAGAGAAGCAAAGACCATGGAACTGTGTACTTCCCTCAGGCTATACCAGATTTCTTTTTATGTGAAATAGAAAGTAACTTATATGCTAATAACTTCCATTATTTGAGGGTTTTTTGGCTTAAAAGCTGTATAAATTTCTTGTTACCATGATAAAAACCCATGACTAAAAGTGACTTACAGAAGGAAGTTTATTTTGGCTATAATTCCAGAGGAAAAGTCCACAATGCCTGGGGAGCCTTGGCAGCAGACAGCTAGGGTAGGAAGCTGAGAGATTACATCTTTCTGTGTTGGATATGAAGCAGTGAGAGTGATCTGTAAGTGTGGTGAGCCTCTAAACTCTCAAAGTTGGTCCCCAGTAACATTTTTCTTTCAGTAAGACTACACCTCCCCAGACAGCACCACTGTCTAGGAAAGTATTCAAGTGTCTGAGCCTATGGGGGACATTTCTCATTCAAACCACCACAGACCTAAACTTGATTGCAACCAAGAGAAGACAGAGTATCAGTTGAGAATGCTTTAGAACTTATGTAATAATACTTTCAAAGAATCAGTTCTGCTTCTCACAGGGCTTTCTCTTTTTATTAGGGAAGGGATTTCTTTCTCCAGTCAAAATATCTTATTGTATATAACTAGATCTCTTTCTTCTGTCATGGGCGGGGAGGTCTCTCTTGGAATCAAAGTTGTTGATAGCCATTGAGTTCAATGGGTCTGTGGTACCAGGGAAGAAGGAAATGAGAGCTGCTATGGGTAGGGCAGAGCCTGGGAGGGTAGCAACAGCCTCAGCACTTGGGAAGTTAGCAACTCCAACTCCAAGTTGGGGCTCAACTCCTGTGATAAATAAGCTGCTCAGAAGATCTCAGGACTCTCTGCTTTCCTTTCTTCTGGTTTTATTTTTTTAGATGTTCTTTAAACAGGGCTTTAAACAGGAAGTCCTTACCATGGTAGCACATGGAAATCAGACCTGAACAATCGTTTTCATCTTAAGCTTTGAGAGCAGCCCTGCCTGCCAACACCCTGGAAGCCACAGAAATGTCCTCTCTGTGTCACGTTGTTTAAGGGAGTGATTTCAAGTGCCTGCTGAAGCTCGGAGAATGGCCATTGTGACTAAGGGGCTGGACTTTAACTTTTAGTTACTTTCAATGAAAAAAATCCAGATGTGTCACTGCTCGGTATTATGTTCAGTGACATCGTTCTAGGATCTTATAATATTCATGCCCCAAATACTAAGAAAGAACCAAGTTCCTAGAGTGGGTAGCTTCTTATGACATGCCATATTTTCTGTCTCCAGGGCTTACGAGAGTCTCTGTAAATGTTCCCAGGACTTCTCATCTGTCCCTTCTTGTGACTGTAATCAAATTCTCCATCTCATAAAAGGGCATAAATCCAACACCCCACAGTGTGATTTTAGCATGCATCCAGTGCATAGCTGCCAGGAAGGCTTTGCACCTCTGAGAAATAGTTTTGTCCTTTGTATTTTTTAATTTGGTTCAAGAAAAAAAAAAAACTTGCCTCGGTCAGGTTTTGCTCATTCACAGCTGGGTTATGCCTAGGGAATTTATATATAACCCCAGATATACAGGTCTGTAAAGTAGGTGTACAGATAGGATATTCTAGTCTGGAGAAATGGTTTACAAGTTAAGAGCACAGACTGCTCTTACAAAGGACCTGAGTTTAGTTCTAATTACCTACATCTGACACCTCTAGCCCCTGATGGCACCTGCATTTGTGCACTCATGGATACACACACACACACACACACACACACACACACACACACACACACACCTACACATATACATGACTAAAAACAATAAAAATAATCTAACACCTGCTTATAATACATTTCAAATTGATTTCAAACAATTATTTATTGTATTATAATTTTATTATTGATTAAATATGAATGAAAGAAAATATGATTATTAATAAAATGTATATGCCTGTTTATTTTTTAGCCAAACAATGAAATCTTAGCTGAATATTTGATATTATAGGGCACAGAGCATCTTCAATGTTTTTCAGATTTTGATTGACATTTTGATTTTGTAATCATCAATGCTGACAACTCTACTTCATGTAAATCCACAGTTCAAAATGACAGAGAAACATTTCCAGAAATTGCTGGAAATTCAGTCCTAATCTTGAGCCAAAATTTGTTTAGAGATTGTTTTTTTATGAAACTCAAGCCAGCAACTCAAACAGGGATTTTAAAAATAAAGCATCCTAACACAATCTAAAGATACACTGATTCGATACTTAACATGCTGATGGATGACAGTGAGAAAACATTGTTTTCCACAACAAACCATTAATTATGTTCCTATAAGACCAGGAAACACTGTATCTACAGCCAAAACACCGTCATTGGTGCTATTCTTGAAGAGGACTTGGGTTCAGTTCCCAGTAAAGGATGGCAGTTCACAAATGTCTTTAACTAGAGTTCCAGGGGATCCAGTGGCCTCTTCTGGTTTTCAGGGGGCACCATGAATGCATGTGGTACACAGACACACATGTAGGCACACACACAAATGCATAAATAAAAAATTAAAAAACCCTGCAATTTATGATAGGCAGTAGTGTGGAATCTGAACACTATTTCAGGCAGTATTTATGGAATGATGGCATGCACAGTGTGAAGAGCTTGTGTCGAGTATTTAGGACCAAGGCAGTGATCAAGTCACAAGATGCAATGTGGGTGAGTGCTGCCAGAACCCGGGGTTATGACATATTTGATTTTGAGTTAATATTTTGGTCACTGTGCATTCAAAAACCTTTAACACTGTCATATTTTTAGTGATACCCCAGTCAGCCACACAGCCCTGCAATAGGGTATGTGTGTGTGCCTGACCCATAGTTTAAAAACTTGAGATATACATAAATTTAATTAGTTATTGTGAGATTACAGATCCATGGGCTTACATTAGAAAAATAAATGTATTTTAGTTAATCAGTGTTGCCCCTATCCCAAGTCCATTCCCTTAAAGTAATAACATTAATAACAAAGGGTATTGTGATATTTTGTCTTCCTTGTTATTCAATCTGTGTGTGTGTGTGTGTGTGTGTGTGTGTATGCATGTGTGTATGTGTGTGTGTGCGCGCACGCATGCGAGTTCATTGGGGAGTCCCTGCTCCCTAGCTTTCACAGACCCTTATAGTCTGACTTCTGATGTGACTGACATCTTCCTATGTCAATCAAGTTCTTTTGGGTTTTGACTGATTACATTATGGGTATTTTCACAGTGTTCTTATTTATTTATTATGTTTGTCTGGACTGACTTTGAACTTCAGAACAAGCAAAGAAAGGTATTTGAGATAGATGTTCAGTGCACCTTGCTGAACTCAGAGTGACATCTGCAGAATGTGGCTGCTCTCAGGCTGGCATCAGGCTGGCTCTGGCTCTTCTGTTCTGAGGAGCCTTTACGCTATGCTTTTTGGCTTTAGTAGTTGAGTGTTTTTACCCTTGCCTCAGGCCCTGCATCTTTTCCCAGCTGTTTCTTCCACTTTGTTCTGTGTCTCAGGCCCACTGTAGTATATCCCCTTTCTTAGCAGGCGTGTGGGAAAGATCCAGGTATCTAAATTCCCGTAAGACCTGGGAAAGATCCTTGAGGCATACCGTAACATCACAATTCCCAAGGAAGAGCACCTCATTGGAGCTGATGCCCTACTTGTCAATCACTATGGTCTGAATTGGAGGTCTCAAGATGACGATGGTGAAACTCCGAAGCTTTTCCTCTCCAGTCTCAGCAGAAACAGCTCCACGTCTGTGTGCCAGGCCAGAGGAGAATGCAGGAATGCAAATTGAGCTCTTAACTGGAATGTGTGCCCTGGTGCTAATTTGTGAGCATCAGCACCTTCCTTTAAGGGGCCATTGAAGTGTGCGTGTTGACACCTGGCACTATCATTTTGTCAAGAACCCTCATACAATATGCATGGACCTTAGACACCAGCCACACAGTGTGGGAGCTGATAATGATGTTTGTGCTAAGAAAATAATAGTGATTATTGACTAAATCCAAAAACGAGAATTGAAAAACTTTCTTTACCTTCTACCTTAAAAATGAAGAAAACAGATGGCCATCTCTAGCCATGTATTTCTTGTTGTTGCAAGTAAATGCAACCGTGGGAGCTTATTTTATGTTAAAAGCCTCCATCTGCTAGAAGGAATCTTTTCATACTTGCAGAAAAAAAAATGAATAAAGTAAGGACCTGCTTGCTTCTGACCTTGACTCCCAGACAGATTATAACACGATACTGCTTTCATTTTTCCCCTCTGTCAGGTGTTAATCCCAAAATGATGGTGTCTTAGATTCCCCCCCCCAGCCTTTTTTTTTTTTGACAGTTTCATCCTTTTACCTAAATGGAGGTGAATTGGGGCTTCATAGTATTTCTGGCTGGCATATGTTTCTTGGCTATGTAGGGAGTGAATTTCATTTTAATGAGCAATATTCTGCAGCCCTTCACAGCATCTTTTCCTGTTGTACAAATACTTGCAACCCCCTTCCCCTCCCCTTCCTGTTGTTTTGTGCCAAGTAGAAATGGTAAATCATTGTAAATTGGAATAGTCTTTAAAAATCCTCTCGTGAATCTTGGAGCTGTTACTGGGGTGGGGGGTAGGCAAATAGAAGGAGCTGCATATGTACTGATGCTTTGGTCCCCATCATTTTAGGGCCAGCCCTGAAGGCTTCCAACCTCTCTCCCATCTTCTGTTCCCCTCCAGCACCTGGCATTGTCCTCCTGGGACTTTCTGTTCTTTCCTGGTGGATATACAGAATGGGAGAGCTATCTAAAAGGGGCTCGTTGTCATTCCGGCTTCCTTTGGTTCAGACAAGCTGCTTGAGCTTTTCTTCAGCTCTGTAGCAAGATGGAGCTGAAAGGAGGACCTTAGAGGTTACTCTCATTTTACAAGTCAAAAAACTCAAGGCCAGAAGAAGAGGCTGACAGCCCAAGGCAAAACTTGCACTGGACATGAGCGGTTTTTCTTTCTGACACAGGGACTGTGGGAGTCACACAGAAATAGTGAATCTTATGCATTCCAGCAGCACTGGTCTGCCAGTGTCAAACAGGGCTTCCTTAGTCTCCTTGATGCTGACCTTGGGAGAAGTGGATTAAATTAGAGTAAAATTACTAAATGGAGGGTGGAAAAAGCAAGGAAGGTTTAAGTAGACCTTCAAGATAGTTTATTATAGAACCATGGTCATTCTCCATCTTTCGCTGTAATCACTTCTTAATGCATTTAATTTTAGATGGACAAGCTTTCTGGCAAAAGACATAAATATACATGCATATACATTTAGGTATGCATGTGCGCACACACACACACACACACACACACACACACACTCTCTCACACACACGTATATGTGAAAAATTTGAAGGCTTGAGAGGGACCACTTCTTGATTAAAAACAGAAAATTCTAGGCCGTGATCCAAAGTTGCATTGTGATCTTAGTAAAGACACCTACTAGTCATGTCTCAGTGTCTCCACCTTGCAAAGGCCTCCCAGTCTTAGAGCCTAGTAATTAGGGTCACCTTAGAACTTGCTGGGATCTTAACTTTGAGAGTTCACCCAGACCTGTGACTGAGAGTCCTGGGGCCAGTGCTCAGCCAACAACACCCTGCAGATGCTGCTGACATGCACAGGTTTGGGAATAACTGAGTGACCTATAAATAGTCAAATCTCAGGCGCTCTAGCTAAGGACAGCTACCAGCTCATCTGTGCCTTAGAGGTCAGCTTCAGGTGGAAAGTCTGCCTTTCCACGATGCCACCTGATTTTATGTTATCCTGACTTCAACTAGTTATTGACACGACAATTTTTGCCAACGTAAGTCAAATCAGTTTATATTCGGAGTGTGAGACAGCCACGCGCTAGGCCTTCCAGCAGCAGTCCTGTCTCAGTTAACTGTAACTGTCAACAGTCTAGAGTCACCTGGGACTTGAGTTCTGAGTGATTGCCCAGATTGAGTGCTGTGTATGTGTGTGTATGTGTGTGTGCGCGCATGCTCGTGTTTGTGTGCACATGGGTGTAATGGCGGGGTTGTCTTGATTGTTAACTGATGTGGGAGAGCCTGCCCATGCGGGTGGCACCATACCCTGGGCAGATGGTCCTGGGGTATATGAAGGGACTAACATAAGCATAATCCTGAGTGAGTCAGCGTTCCTCCACGCTGTTGTAAGATCCTCCTTGAGTTCCTGCCCTGACTTCCCTCTATGCTGTAAGCTGAATCAAGTCTGTTCCCTTCCTAGGTTGCTTCTGGTCATGGTTTTTTATTTTTATTTTTAACATCAGCAACAGAAAGAATCAAGTAGAAACCTGGACTTCTGGACCTCTCTAGTTTCGGATCCAGAGAATCAAGCGTTTGCCATCATGAATGTCTAATGAGGGAATCCTGTTTCCAAAAAAGGAAGGCCTCCCATGAGCTGTCAAACTCCTCTTGCAGTTTTGGTTTTTCTGACCTGACTTCACTGAGACAGTGTTTTTAGTAATGTGAACAGTAGCCCAGTTCCATACTGCTGCTTTTGAGCTATATTTTACCTCATCTGACCTTCGGCTAACTTGTCTTCGGATTTCATCACTGAGTCCTTGTGAGGAGTCAGAACTGTGAAGTTCACGTGAAAGGGCTCAGTGTGGCGGGGTTTGAGTGTCAATCAGGGTTCTCACATCAGAGCTAACGCATCAGGAAGCATGCTGTATGTGCCAAAGACTTAGATATCATGACTGCATCTCAGAAGAACAGACAGAGAGTAAATCTGAACCCTTCTCTTGTGTTCTTTATGCATGATTTTTGTCTTCTTTACAGTGCTGAATTCTGATCCAATTCACTAGAATCACCTGCTAAGCTGAAGAAGCTCATAGATGTCTCAGGAAAAGAGGGTCCATCATTATGTGTGTGCACTGCCCTCTCGTCCCTTTTGTGGGATTCATTAATCTCAAAATGATTTGCTTACTTTGTCTTTGCTTGGATGTGGCACCTATGTGGATGGGTGCCTGCCTGGTAATTCTGTATTCATGGATTAGCTAAGCTTTTGGTATAAGTACCATTACTGGGAATAGCCCCAACCAGATGGTCTTGGCACAAATACGTGTCCTGATATGGTTTCCTGTGTGCCGAGTTACTACTAATCACAGATCTTTGGGGTTTGGAGGTGAGGTCCAGGCACAGAAATTTCCAAACTCCCAGAGTAGTTTTCTCTAACCTCCAGCAGCTCCATTCATTGGCTCCAATTTTCTTCTAGTTCTTTCTATCGCTGTGACAAAACATCATAACCTAGAGCAACCTGGGGAGAAAAGAGCTTATTTCTTCTTACATTTCCAGGTAAAGGTCCCTTACTGAAGGGGAATCAAGACAGGAACCTGGAGAAGCAGAGGCCATGGAGGAACGCTGCTTACCAGCTTGCTCAGGACCCAGGACCACCAGGCCTGGAGTGGCACCACATACAGTGGGCTGGGCTCTCCCACATCCTCAGGTCAGTCAGGTGGAGGCATTTTCTCCACTGAGGTTCCTTTTTCCAAAATGGCTCTAACTTGTGTCAAGTTGATGTAAAACTAGCTAGCATACATATGAAGTAAAATAGTCTGTGTGTGCAGACATTAAAAAGACTGAGAACACTGCAGTACATGTTGAGCAGATTAACTATATAAATGAAGACTTGGATGTCCCCACTCATGAGACTGTGTGCTGACATATGGAACAAAGTATAGAATTAAGTAGGTAGACTTTTGGGTATATATCCATAGGATACTCAATCGTTCCACAAGGACATGTGCTCAACTATGTTCATAGCAGCTTTGTTTGTCATAGCCAGAACCTGGAAACAACCTAAATGCCCCTTGACTGAAGAATGGATAAGGAAAATGTGGTACATTTACACAATGGAGTACTACAGAGCAGAAAAAAATAATGACATCTTGAATTTTGCAGGCAAATGGATGGAGCTAGAAAACATCATTTTGAGTGAAGTAACCCAGACCCAGAAAGACAATTATCACATGTACTCACTCATAAGTGGTTTTTAAAACCAGTCCACAAATCACAATCCCAGAGAACCTGGACAACAATGAGGACCCAAAGAGAGACATATGTAGATATAATTTACATGGGTAGTATGGGTAGTATAAAAAGACAAGATCTCCTGAGTAAATTGGGAGCATGGGGACCTTGGGAGAGGGTTGAAGGGAAGAGGAGAGGCAGGGAGGGGAGCAGAGAAAAATGTAGAGCTCAATAAAAATGAGTAAAAAAATGAATAAAAAATGAAAAAAAATTAAGTAAGTAGGACCTACCTCAGAAAAGATTCAGTGACCATGGAAGACAAAACAGAACTCATTGCTTGTAGGCAAGGAAGCTTACATCTCTTCACAAACATCATTTGGGAGCTCATGTGGTGGGGGGAGAGAAAGCAAGGCGGTTAGAGTTAATTTGAGGAGGAGAAATCCGGTGAAGTCGACGCACCTGTCAATCTTTTATAAAAACGGTTGAACTCTGCTGGAGGAATTGTTACTCAGTTTTGAGTCTTCCAGACTGACAACGCAGTCTTCACAGAGGTGTAGAAAGGGCTAGGAGATTCTGGGTCACTTGGTAGGCAGTATTACCATTCCAGTGGGTAGGTATAACTGCCATTCATCACAAAACTCCCTGCACAAAATCCCTCCCTTCTCAGCTACACTGGAGTGTGGCCTGTCATTTTAGCAGAGCGGCTTGCTGTTGTTGATTGAGGGAAAACTGATACTACACATTTGTCATTTTATGAACAAAATGTTAATTGCACAAGTCGTTCAGGGAAGGAGATAGGCTGAGTTTTAAATAGCGCCACAGCTTAGAGATTTACTGTTTGAATGAGGAGAAAGAGCAAGGAGGAGACTCTCATTTCCTCCTATCTCATTCCCTGTCTGGGACTTGACATTATTTCTTGAAGGCAGAACTTGAGGGTCATTTATTTGCCTAGGGACTTTCCTGTCCTGTTTCAACTTGCTGTCTAGGATGTTTCTGACACAGCTGGACACTCTGGGGGTGCATTATCACTAATAAGATCCATTCAGCCTTGGTTGTTGAGGTCTGGGAATACTCGTGTGGTGGGCACCCATTACACGAGGGTGTATCATGGAGTCTGAATGAGGCCTGTTTGTTGAGGATAGGAACAAAACCACAAACCATGAGCCAGATTCTTCACATGTAGCCCAGGAGAACATGCTACCTCTTTCCTTGTGTGGGTTGCCATGGTGATTGGTGGCAGTGACAGCAATGGAATCTGGAGGGAGAGTTAGATCTTAGTCCAAAACCCTTTTTGAGTTTGTTTTTCTAGTAGTTTTAAACCGTTAAAATTTTCAGGATTATTTGAGTTATGGCGTTGCCTTCTCTTAGAGGTTATAGCCTCTGTGGAAAATGGATTCTGGACTGCTTTTCATGAGAAATGGGTAGGTTGTCCACCCGGGTGTGATAGCTCTGTGTTCCCCAAACTAGCCGGGTACTGGACTTGAGCGTGCCTAGCTATTATTTTCTCCCTTCCTGTGAGAACGCAGTTCTTGCCAGCGGAAAGAGGCTGCAATAATGAAGAAGCTGCTGGTGATCACCTAATGGCGGGTCAGGAGAGCTGCACCTCAGCATACAGATGAAACTTCCTGGGGAAAAGCCTAAGGGGGGGGGCAGGTGAGGCTTGATAATGAAATCGCCAGTTAAGGGAGGAACGTCAAGGAAGCATGCTCCTGGGGTGGGGGTGGGGCTTCGTGGGAAAGTAACTCAAACGTGAGAGGAGAATGAAAATGTCATTATAGAACGAGGGAAAAGAAAGTCAGAGATGAAGTGGGAAGCAAAACGGAACCCACACTTAATAACCTCTTGCGGCGATCTGACTTGATTCTTCTGCGAAGTCCAGGCTTTCAGAGGGTCCGCCTTATGCCCTCCGTTAAAATAAAAGGACTTACGTACAGACCTTTTATCCCCGTGGTGTTCAAAGCCACACTACAGAGTCGGGCAAAGGGAGAATTACTTTCTATACAACATAAGTCAACTTGCTAACCTCATTTACCCGTGACTTCCTTTTATAAAGACAGTGACTCCAATCAGGCCTGAAGGAGAGGGGTAAAGCCAGAGATACGATCTTCCTGATTTTTCTTCATTCTTCTTCATTCCTTGTACTCTTTCTTGTTTTGCTGGGGAGGATTATGGATTTGCAAATAATACCCCCACTGATTGGATGACTATTTTTTTTTTTTGATGACTTGTGAGCAAAGCAGTACAGTGATATGGAACAGAAAATTCAAAGACACTGTGTAAGTCCACACAGAGAGCTTTGGAGTCAGTGAATAAAGTCGGGGGCTGGTAATGTACAGTTAAAATAAGCACCTGAAGTCATGCTGATGAGGTCCAGGAACAATACTTGGGATACACTGTCTTTTTGTGGTTACTGTGTTGTTAGAGGGTTGTGGTTTGAACAGCACTTCACATGGTTACAGTGTGACTTAGAGCAAATGGCTATCTGTGCCTGTTTCCCTATGTAGGAAAGGATGCTAGCATCTGTCTCATGGAGTTCTATTCGAAGGTGATACAGAAATACATGTGATGTAGAAATGCACATGGTGTGTTAGAACAGTTACTGTAGAGGAGTCAGTGGGTGAGGGTGTCTGCGTGGGTTAATTTGATTTCCTTGTAAATTGTTCTCCTGGAGAGATATGCTCAAACCTCTGTCTACCCAGATAGAGCATTGATGACAGATCAGAGAGACCTCTCCATCCTATTGAATGTGAGTTCACTGGCATCACTTACGGGAGTATGGGTGAGGGGCTACTTACTGGAATATGAATAACAAAGGTGAACGTACCACTAAAAAGCCCACTTCACGTGGTCAATGACTCATAAAAGCTGTATCTCTGGAGCTCTCTGCACAATTTGGAGGCAGCTCAGCTGGTCAGAGAGTCAGGTTTCCCAGTCACTATTACTGTTAATTATATTTGGGGAAAGGACCTTGTTGAATCTTGTTTTAGGAGTTTCTTGAGACTTGTGAGTTTTGTTTACTTCCTGAACCTTGCATGTTTCATTTATTTCCCATATCTTAACTAGTCTCCCTTGTGAAAGTAACATTTTAATACAGAAGGAATAACTACATAACAGACACCAAGGACTCAAATTCATTACCTGTCCTTTTAATGAGATGGTTTCACTTCCACTGTTTTTAGTGAGGGTATCACTGATAATAACACTGAGTTTTAGTACTTACTGAGCTCTTGACATTTGCCAGGTGATGTTGCTGGTACTTTATATGGATTCCTTCATTCAACTCCCTGTCCCAACCCTGGGAGACAGATATTGTTATCTTTATTATGTAGATAAGAAGACAGAAACATGGAGATGTGCCTATTATAATCTTGGAGAAATGGAGCATCTCCACTTCCCAAGTCTTTTCTCCCCCCCTTTTAAAAACAAAACTCTATTGTACAAATCAAAATAGTGGAATCTATTGTCTTGCTGAAGACCAGCAAATATTTCTCCTATAATAGGCAACAATCTCAGAAGTTGGAACAGAGACCACAAAAAAGAGGGAAATCAAGGTATACTAGTAAAATTCCCACAAAATTCTTCTCTTTAATGGTATTTTCTGTTAATTTATTTATGTTAATTTTTAACTTAGCTTTTAGTTATGAGACTGTGTGTGTCTGTGTGTGTGCCTCTTGGGTGTATATGCCCATGGGGGCCAGAAGAAAGTTGTATTCCTGGGAGCTGGAGTTATAGGCAATTGTGAGCTGCTCAATATGGGTGCTAGAATACGGGTCCTGTGGAAAAGCAACAAGTGCTCTTAACCACTGTGCCATCTCCTAGCTCAGTAACTTCTTCTATTATCTGTAATGAAGTTCTGCCCAGTTTCTGCAGGAGCGGGCCATGCAAACTACCTGTGTGTTTACCTGGAAGAGATTTTAAAACGTCTTTAGAAAAAAGAAAAAAAAATCATTGAGATCTCAGGTGAAGGGATCAGATATTTTTTCTGCAAAATTCCAAATAATGAGTAATTTAGGCTTTGCCTAAATTATGTTTTTGTCATACTGCTCAATTTGACTTTGATATGGAAGCAGTCATAGGCCATATGTATGTGTGGAAGCATTTCAACATGTCTTCATTCAAAGTATAGTGGCTACACTTTGTCATCTCTGTATCTAGATGGTGTTAAGGTATTTAATGTGTTGCATTCAATTCAAGATCTGGTAACACAGATCCTCTGCCTGTACCATTCATACACAATGGGTAGGTGTGTTTAAAAGACACAATTTGGCTTGAAAATAATGAACACTAGTTAGGGCTTTACAAATTTATACACCTATTTTCACACGTTTCAAGAAGTTTTATATGAGCATAGTTCAAGAATTAGATGTATCTAGTTTAAACATGCACATCACACACACATATGCTGGTAGGAGAGGGAGACAGACAGAGAGGGAGAGAGGAGAAAAAGAAAGAACTAGAAAATGATAGATGATAGATAGATAGATAGATAGATAGATAGAGATAGAGAACATGAGAGGAAGAGACTAAGAGAGAGTAAGAAAAAGAGAGGGATACTGGCTTTTAGCCAACTCGAAGTCTCAGTGTGGAAAGATGCAGACCTCAGCAACCGTAAAATCCAGGATCAAAGCTCTGGGAGTAAATTTCATTCAGAAATGGCTCAGCACTGCATTAAAAACGGCCATGCTTCGTCTGCCTCCCCCTTCCAGGGAAGCTTGCTGGACCAGTGCCACCTTACCCCAGAGGCCAGTCTGACCTTGCCCATTTATCTCTGCTTGATAAAACCAGGCTCTACAAATCATACAGCCTCCCATTGGCTTTCTGTCTGGTGAGGTAACAGACCAACGTTCTTCTTTATGTTCAGAGGCATGACACACAGCTCCCTTCTGCCCAGTTGCTATAATGGGACCTCCCAGGTCAAAGGGCACCATGCTGTGTTGCAGAGGCCACATGGTAAGAGGGTATAAACATTTGTAAAATCCCGTCTATGCTAGGTACTGCCAGGCTTTTGAGTTACTCAAGGGGTATGTTTCAGCTGGGACCCACTGCTTTGTAGGTATGCGTAGGACACAGGATGTGAATTCAGAGTAAGAGCAGAGAACACATCTGTGCTTGTGGCAGCTGGCTGCAGGAAGCCCTGGTGTACCAGGCTGCCTCCTGAGCATCAGCCATTCCATGTACGTAGCCCATGCTACACTAGCTAAAGTGCACAAAGACAGGGACAGAGGACAAGTTTAATGGAATAAATCATGTTATGAGTTTTTCCCTGCCAAGTTCACTGGTTCTCAGTGACTTCTGCAGGTCCCATGCTCTATTTTTTTTTTAATAGCTGGCGAGAGATTCTCTTTAAAGGAAGCGATGTGAGTCAGGACTTACAAGAGTGTGACTCTACTATTTTTTTTTCCCTGCAAAAGACCATTCTTTCATGGCTAAGGGATACATTTCCTGCAGTCTTCCGTAAGTCAAGAGTAGCCGTGGGCCACTTTCCTGGAGAGGCTGACACTTTGGGAGTCTACTGATATATCCCTCTATTACAAGATAGGGTTCTTAAATATGTATTTGAGTCTAGTATGTAATAATGCACCTTGGTTGTTGTGGTTATTTGAATAAGAATGACCTTCATAGGCTCATATATTTAAATGCTTAGTCATCAGGGGGTGGCATGACTTGAGAAGGATTAGGAAGTGTGGCCTTGTTGAAGGAAGTGTCACCTTGTTGGAGGAAGTGTGTCACTGGGGGTGTGCTTTGCGGTTTCAAATGCTCAAGCCAGGCCCAGTGTCCCTCTCTTCCTGCTGCCTGCAGATTCTGATGTAGAACTCTCAGCTCCTTCTCCAGCACCATGTCTACTTGCATGCCATCTTGCTCTCCACTATGAGGATAATGGTGTAAACCTCTGAAACAGTAAGTAAGCCCCAATTAAATGTTTCCCGTATGAGCTGCTGTGGTCATGGTCTCTCTCCACAGCAACAGAATTGTGATTAACAGTTGTGTTTATTTTTTTTTGCAAAAGTAATTAATTTATGCATGGATTAAAATGTATGAATCAATAGGATACTATTTGGACATTGAGAGTCACATAATACTGTTAGGTATCTGGATATGTAATGGGCCTAGTGATCTTTGAATGTCCCTGTATTGCCTATTTATCTTGTTGCTGTAACCAGACGCTCGACATAAAGCAACACAAGAGAAGGAAGGTTTCCTTTGGTTATAGTTTATTTTTATTACAAGAAAGACATGAAGGCAGGTGCATGAGGACTTCTGTCACATCACATCCACAAGCAGGAGGCAGAGAGAGATGAAAGCTGGTGCTCAGCTTGCTTCCTTGCTTTCTTTACTCTGGGACCCCAGCCCCTAGGATGGTGTAGTGGTCATTCAGGATGGATCCTTATATATGAATCTTTTATCCTCAACTCTTATTTGGACCTGTGGTACTTGCTTGTTTATTTTGCTCATTAGTAGATTAAGTAGATATTTTGCATTTGGTAATGTTATATCTGAAACAATTATACTTTAAGGAACACTATTACTGTCGTATAGGTAGATTGTTATTCTCTCTCCTATCTCTCCTCCCCCCTCTCTCTTCCTCTTTCTCTCTTTCTCTCTTTCTCTCTCTTTCTTTATCTCTCTGCAGAAGACACAGATGACACAGCAGGAAGAACACTGAGCTAATTGCCCAGAAGGTCTAGGTTTAAAGATCAACTATATTACCCTTTAGTCTTTCTGGTTAAGTTACTCATCCTTAATTTCTACAGCTATGCACTTGATGAAATAATAATGCCCATGTCTCAGGGAAGCTGTATAACCTTCTGGTGATGCTGTTGGGTATGTCCTTCTGTCCTCCCCATCAGACACACATCCTGTCACACCAGCAGCTAAGTGTAGCCCCTAAAGCCTCTGTTTTTATTATAAATCATGTTAAGTGACATTTCATGATAAGCTCTGCAGGCTCTAAATAGATCACCTTACTCAATCCTTACCCAACTCCCGGAGATAAACATTAGCATACCTTCCTAGAGAGAAGAAACCTCAGTCAGAGGTTGAGATAGCCCACCTGGAAACACCTACCTGAAGACTGCCACTCCTACCAGCAATGAGGACAGGAGATAGACAGACACTGGTCAGGTAGGGCAGAGTCCCCAAAGCAGCAGTTCTGAGAATGTCCTTGATGCAGGCCAGGGATGCCAGGAGGGAATTCTAGTTCCTGTTTATTTCCTAAATGGACCACTGTCTAAGCTTATAAAGAGACTAAGTGACAGGAAATGAGAGGAGGCACCTGGTCACCTGGTTGAGCTAAGTGAACTGACCAGTTCATCCCCTCTCCATACCTTGCCTCAGTGTGCCATAAGTCCTTTAAAAAGCCCTTGGACTAGCAGCTCAGTAGGACCCTATTTTCTGGGGGCCCTCTCTACACAGGAGCTCTGCTGCTTCTCTTCTCCCTCCTTCCTTCCCTCCATTCTTCCTTCCCTCCATCCCTCCCTCCTTCCCTCCCTCCCTCCCTCCCTCCCTCCCTCCCTCCCTCCCTCCCTCCCTCCCTCCCTCCCTCCCTCCCTCTCAAGCTCTCATCTACGAATCTATAGTAAATGATCTAAAACTCACCCTCTCTGGTCCAAGCTTTTTATTCTCTGAATCTGTAAGACAACCCTGAATCCACTGGTGTGTGCTGGCTTTGGTGGCTATCAGGTTTCTGGGACTCTGGCTCCCCAAGAAAGTCTCTGTTATTCCCCAAGGTACTCATTTATACCCATTATGGCCGGTGTCCAACAACATCACCAAGTTTATATTCTCTTTCATTTGCTGAACCACTGGGATGCACAAACATCCCTGTGAGCACCTTGAGGGCAGCAAGGTTAGTCATTTAGAACTCCTGCAAAGGAGGATGCCTCTTTTGCATGAAAATTGTAAAGATTATTATTCATTTAGTGGTTGCCATGCACAAGGCATGCTTGCCTGCACAATCTCTTTGCTTCTCATCACTTGTCAAAGCAGGTGGCGTAAACTCCGTCTCAAGGATAACAAAGAAGTTCCTGGAGATGAAATAACTTCCTTTGGGTCAAGTAGCTAGTACTGATTCCACCTTCTGCTCATGAGTTCTGTCATTTGTAGCCCCCTGTCTAGATACAGAAAGACACATAGCAGGCAAAGGCAGTAAGCGTTCAGCCCTGTACAAAGGTTGCAGACACTCAGAATGAGCTGAGCACTGCGTGGGTTGGTGGCCAACTGCTGAGGTCAATTTAGCCAATGTTTATTAAGCAGCTTTTGCTGGCCACATACTGAGGGAGCAGCTGGGGAAACGATGATGCTGTGGCCACTGAGCTGAACGGAGGAGCTCACGGTCAAGTGCGAGGGACAGATGTATAAATGTGCAATCACAACCCAGCAGGGCCAATGATGTGCTGCAGGGCAGCATGGGAGTCTGGAATCAGAGAGGCTCAAGGAGGCGGGGAAATGTTCCCACCCAAGCTGCATCCCTAACTGGGTCTCATTTACCTGCCACAGGGAAACAACATGTTTTCATTTGCCCTCCCTCGGTTCAAAATAACGTTTTTAAAATTTATAACATTTTAATTTATTTAGTACTTGTGCGTGAGTGTGAGCATGCATGCGTGTGTGTGTGTGTGTATGTGTGTGTGTGTGTGTGTGTGTGTGTAGGTATGCATGAAGGTCAGAGAACTTGCAGGAGTCGGTTCTCTCCTACTGTGTGGATCTCTAGGAACAAACTCAGTTCATCAGCCTTGGCAGCAAGCGCCTTTACTCAGCGAGCCTTCCGTCAGCATTCCCTCTGTTTTTAGGGCACCCTTGCAGCCCCTAATGAACTACCTGCATGTGATTTATAAATGCTTTCCTTAGGTGGGTAGATTTTTATTCCTAAACTGTATTTTCTACGGCTAACTTGAAAATTAGTTTTCATTGCAAACCGATGGTATGCTGAAGTGCATTGGGGTGTCAGGGTGAGTCTCCCTTACAGTACAGAGTGGAAACTACCTATAGCCTGTTTAGAGACCATATCAAGCTAAGAGTACTCGTTTGTAGGGCTTTTCCTTGATACCTGTTATACCCCCCAGCTGGGCTGGAGTTGCTTGGATGTATGTTTGATGGGTCTCTGCAGACCTCCCTCCTTGTGAGACCTACAAAATAACTGACATTAACTGATTCTCTTTCTTTCATAGTATCTACAAAAGGTAAAATATTAAAATATCCTAAAAGAAATTTTCCTTTGCTTTTTATAAGGCAGTGATCACCTTTAGTATATCTTTGTGTGCTTTTATACCTCTAGATATACTGTGTACATTTAAATATATATGAGTGTATATATATATGTTTGTATATGATGCAGATATGTACATGTATGTATAGATGTATATATCCTGCTTTTATTCATATATGAACAACAGCATGGCTTGTATCTTACTCTACTTTTGTTCCATTTAACAATACATTTTGGAGATCCCTGGTCTGCCATGGTACCCGAAGACCGGCTTTATTCTTTCCAATGGCTGTGTGATATTCTCTTGACATATTTAAACTCAATCCCTTTTCACAGAAACCATGACTGTCATTGGTCTTTTGTCATTACACAGAACACTGCAATGAGCACAGTTGAACATCCTGATCATCCTCTGTGTACATGTCCCTTTTGGATTCTGTTATAGCTTTGTCAAGTTGAGATAATCTATATTCCCCTGGGGATAGTGCCTTGTGAAGGATTATCTACATCAAACTGATCTGTTGGCATAGTTGTGGGAGGTTGTCTGGGTTGCCTTCATTGATATAGGAAGAGCCACCCTGAATGTAAGGGTGCCTTCTGGTATACCCCAGATAAAAGGGCACAGAAGGAAAGCCTTTTGCTTTTATGCTAGCTGGATTGTCACTCTTGGGTGGTGAGTTCATCTACCCTGTTGCTGCCACTGACCATTCTTTCACTGATGTTAGCCCCATCTTCTTTGGACTTCCTATGTGCACCTAAAACCAGTAGCTTCCTAGGAATCCTCCAGGCCTTTAGCACCAGACTGGGACAGCTGAGGCATCTGGCCTTGTGAATTGAGCAGCAATTGGGCTCTTGGCCTCTCCGGTATGAGGCAGTCTTTGTTGGACTGCTTTAGCCATATGGTGAAGCCAATCTAACAAATCCCCTTTTAATATATGCTAATTCTATTGTTTCTCTTCCTCTAGAGAATTCTGTTGCATACAGACACAGTCCTGCAAGTAGAATCTTCAAATGCAATGCTATATTATCTTAAATTTTACTCAAAATTACCCAACTGCGCTCTCAAAAGTGGTGGTGGCAATTCGCACTACTACCAAAAAACATAGAAAGATACCTATCTCTTCCCACATTCTGGGCTGGGATTGATCAGCTTCCAGGGCATGGTTCAGTGCTGGGAGGTGTTTTAAGTGACAAGTTGGGTATAAACCAGATGCCAGAGGCTGGGCATTAATATGCAAAAATAAATCACCTGATTATTTGTGAACAGTTGGATGTCAATATTTTGGGGCCAAAATCTTGTCTCTCTGTGTTTTCCAGGCACAACAGGGATGATGCTTTATGTCTATTGTGGCACCAGGTTGAGTCTGGACTTGCTTTTCATTTGTTAATGACATACGTCCACCTCAGATCTGCGTATTCTAGAAGGTTGGCTTATTTGTTTCTTCCAATTATCTTTGTCTCTTCAAAGGTTACCTCTGATCTCTGTGTTATCCCGGCCACCTCACACAGTAGCTTTCTCCATCTCTACCTGCCTTTCCAATGGGTCTTAAATGGATGACCTTATCACTCCAGGAGGCAAACATACACTGTGCAGATCTGCCAAACTCAATATCCTTTTGCTTAAATGTTAGATGGATTTATGTTGTTGCTCTGGAAAGCAGTGATCCAGGGAGGAATTAGTGTTTTGAGAGGACTCTGGTCTCATTAGAATGGCAAGAGAAGGATGTGTGCACCTGCCCAAAGCCATGAGACAGGGTCTTTCCCCTCCCCTCTCAAAATGTGATTTGAATCTTGCTTATACCTAAGCTGTGGACTCTGGCATATGGTATCACCCTCTATGCTTTTGTGAGAAAAGAAAAGCCATGTCATGATGCTCTCTGATGTTAGCTTAAACGCTGCAATGGTCTAGGAAGTGGCTAGGCTCCACCCCATTCCCATTTGGTGAGAGACTTTGAAGAGAGCTTGTCCTCTGAGAGGATGCTGCTGTGGAGGCACACATTTTAGCAGTTAAGTTCACATGTCAGACTGACCATTCTAGAACAGCTGTTGCTCTTGAAATGTTTTTCTTCACCAGGGTGCCTTACTGTGTGTGGCAGAAATTCTCTTACGTGTTTGTAAGCAAGTGAGAATTGAGGAGGTGGGGTAGTCAGGGAAAAGGTACCCAGAATTAGGGCTTATGTGACTCACAAGGGGTTGGTTTGTCTTAACTGACTTTGTAGTTGTGTGACTTTAGACACACTACTTAATCTGCTAAGGTTTGCCTTTATAGTTTTATAAAATGATAATAGTGCCTGTTTATTTTTAATCAGAAGATTATTAGGTAGAAAAAGTAAACATCTAGTTGATTATTTCAAATAAAAAATTCTTAATACTCTAATGACAATATATATAGGCAACTCACCAATACATAATTTAATTCTTTTCTCATGTGGTAGGGTCTCATGTGGTTCAGGCTTGAACTCACTTGGTAGCAGAGAATGACCTTGAACTTCTGATTCTCCCGCCTTCACCTTCTGAGTGCTGTGATCTATGCCAACATGACTGGCTTGGTGTGGCTCTGGGGAATCAAACTCCAATTTTCACGCTTGCGAAACATTTCCTGTCCTGTGTTCCTTAATTCTTGTACCTGAAATCTGAGATAACCTTATCACCCCCATTTTGCAGATAAAGGAGAGATGTCCATAAAAGAGAGGAAACAGTACCAAGGCCATACAGCTACACATCAGGTAAGTGTTCAGTCCTTTGGTTTTCCTCACAGAGTAAAAGAGACTAATTTGAAGGTTAGCCCTTACCTTTGAGTACCAGACCCCCTCATGTGTCCTTAACCTACTGGTGCTCAAGCAGTGTTGGCTATACCCTCTATGGAATATTTAAATAATGACGGAGACATTTTTTGTTTTCATAATGAGGAAAGGTATACGAATAACCTTTATCCCAAATGTCCAGACTTTTGGATTTCCTAGGCTACTTTGGATGAAGAAGAAATTGTTTTGGGCCACAGCCTAGACGTATTTAACTTGTAACTGGTGACTTGTGAGAGTATATATGTATTTATTTTGTTACATTTTGACAACTCAAGGTATCCTGGGATGCTTGTGGCCTGTGGGATATGGGTTGGATATAAATGTACTTCTAGTGGGTAAGGGTCAAGGATGCTGGAAGTATCCCAGAAGACAGCCTCATTGTCAACGGTACTGATGGAGAGATATCCTAAGTTAACCATGTGTTTTCAATGCTTATCTATAGAGAAGACACCAGAAGACAATCTTTCCCCATTTGAGATATTTTTCCCTATAGAAAACCTGTAGAATTTAATATTATTATCATTATTATTATTATTATCATCATCATTATTTTATTATTTTAAGACAGTGCTTCTCTGTGTAGCCCTGGTTGTCCTAGAACTTACTCTGTAGACTTCACAGTTCGAAACTGGCTCAAACTCTCAGAGATCTGCCTGCCTCTGCCTCCAGAGTGCTAGAATTAAAGGGGTATGCCACTACCTCTTGACTAGAATTTATTTGTTATGCTTGTGTTTTGTATCTCCATTCACCAGAAGGTAAGCATCACAGAACCAGAGGTCCTTCTCTATGTTTAGAATATAATACAAGTTTTGTAGCTGTACCAGAAGTATTTGTTGTACAAATGAATGTAAGATTAAGGTCATGGTAACAACTTAGATATCACTGGCTGTAGGAAAGGCTAGCACTAATACTGAAGTCTAGGACAAGATGTTGGTTGTCGGGATGAGCTCTCACCAGGGTATCTCTTCAGAGGCCTGGCTTAGTGAACCAGTGTAGCTCAGACTGTTTTTATGTGGCTCTCTGAAGTGAGGTCCTGGGACCCAATGCAGCCTGATGTTGTCCTTCCACAAGTGGCCAAGGTGACCCTCTATCTTATTTTCTGGACTTTCAGGGCATTTGTGATTCTGCAGTAATGCTGTCCTCTCTATGGATATGATACAGCATTAACTTTACTCCAAAGGAGTTTAAGTTAAGGGAGTATCAGTCAAGCCTGTCCAGGACAAGTTAATTTTATAAAAGAGGTATCTTAGTTAGGGTTTCTATTGCTGTGAAGAGACATCATGACCACAACAACTCTTATAAAGGAAAAAAACATCTAAGTGGGATGACTTACAGTTTCAGAAGTTTAGTCCATTATCCTCACGGTGCGACCTGGCAGCATGCAGGCAGACATGGTGCTAGAGAAGGAGCTGAGAGGCCTACATCTTGACTTAAAGACATTGGAAATGATCTGTGACATTGGACGTGGCTTGAACATATATGAGACCTTACAGCCCACTTCCACAGTGATACACTTCCTTGAACAAGACCACGTGACTGCAAACTTCCTTTGGTAGCCCTTTTCTTTCAAACCACCACAAGAGGGAACATGTATTCTTGAAAAAGAAGATTTTTATGGAATGGCCCAGTATTCACATGCTCCTTTACTGTTGGCTTCTGTCATCACCCCTGCTGCTGTGTTTATGGTAAGGAGCAGTGAGGCTCTCTTTCTATAAGATACGTAGGTTTGCAGATGACTGGGATGGAGGTGGTGAGCATGCACATCAAGAATAATGAGCTATATCCTGTAATAATCTTTTGAAATTCTCTCTCTCTCTCTCTTTTTTTTTTTGGATTTTCGAGACAGGGTTTCTCTGTAGTTTTTTTAGAGCCTGTCCTGGAACTAGCTCTTGTAGACCAGGCTGGCCTCGAACTCACAGAGATCCACCTGCCTCTGCCTCCCAAGTGCTGGGATTAAAGGCGTGAAATTCTCATCTGGAGTTTTAAAAGGAAAAAAACCTACCTCAGATTTTATTCTAAATACAACAGGGTGTCTGAGATGGGGGTGGCTGTGTGCGCAAATAGAATCATATGGAGCAAAGCTGTTGGCAATTTTTGATTGACAGTAACAGTGAGAAATATTTGTTGGTGTGCAGCACTGGGCTTTAGGGGGTCATTTTTACCTCAGCACGACTGTGTTTATTATAACTAATATAATATAACTAATATAAAACACCTTTGTTTGATTTAAAGGGAAAGGATTTAAGGAACTTTACTACCTCAGAGGCATGTTCAGCAGAGCCTTCTAGCTCTTATTTACCCAGAGACGATGGCAATTCAAGGAGGAAGATGTCAACATTCTGTTGTAGGGAATGCATATGAAGGAAAAATAGTTTGTTTCTATGATGGCTCTGGGTTTAATACCATAATAAGTGTCCCCAAAGGGGAAGTTTGACTAGGCATGTGAGTGCTAACTTAATTCGCAAAACCTTTTGTCACCATGCCTACTCATTTGTCAGTCCTTCTTCATGATGAATTATGGGGCTGGTTTGAAGTCCAAGTTAACCTAATGAAAATCTGAGAAGAAAAATATATGAAGCAAGAGCTTCTGCCAGAAGAATTTCGGGGTGTGTATGTGGGGGGACTGACTTTCCAGGTCTCAGTTGTTCAGCAGTGGATCGCTCTAAAGCACCGCTATCCCTTGGCAGACGTGAAGTACTATAATATGTGTTAGCCATGGATGATCTTCTAGATAATGGCTTCTGGTTTAGTCTCCTTCTATTACTGTGATGAGATACTCTGATCAAAGAAAGTTGAGGAGGAAAGCATTTAGTTAGCTGACACTTTCAATTAATAGCCCATTACTGAGGAGTGTTGGACAGGCACTCAGGCAGGATCTTGAAGGAGAAACCACCGAGGAACCCTTCTAGCTGGCTAACTCAGGGTCATGCTTAGTTACATGTTTAACCCCAGACTCCCTGCCCAGGGATGGTGCCATCCACAGTGGCTGGGCCCTCCTGCATCAATTCATAATCAAGACAACCTCTTATAGATATGTCCATGGGTCAAACTGACTATAGCAAATCCTAAATTGATGTTTTTCTTCTCACATGAATTTAGATAATATCAAGTTGAGTATTAAGACTAACAGGGACAGCTTCTAAATCTATAACACTGATTATCTACCTTCTTTGTGGATCAGTTTTTTATTTCTCTAGTCACCTGAACTTTCTGGCTTATTTATTTATTTATTTATTTATTTATTTATTTATTTATTTATTTATCTTTTACCTCTCCAGAACTTATAAATTTCTATCTACGGGTCTGTGATTTTCTTTTCTCTCTCCTAGCATTTGAAATCTAGAGCCTGTGGTGCAGGAGAATTGTTTGTACTTTGTCAATTATGTTTTAAATAAATGCTGATTGGCCAAGCAGGAAGTATAGGCAGGTCAACCAGACAGGAAGTAGAGGTGAGGCAATGAGAACAGGAGAATTCTAGGAAGAAGGAAGACCATTCCCACCAGTCCTGCCCAGACCACCAAAGAAGCAGGATGTGACCTGCCCCACTGAGAAAGGTACTGAGCCATGTGACTAACATAGATAAGGATAATGGGTTGATATAAGTTAAAAGAGTTAATAAGAAGCCTGAGCTAATGGGCCAGTCGGTTTATAATCTTATGGAGACTTCTGTGTGATTCTTTGGGGCTAAACATCTGTGGGAAGTAGGCAGACAGAAACCCCGACAAGCCAGCCCCTCATGTTACAAGCCCACCTCTGGTAGGAAAGACACTCTGGGAGGGCAAATAATATGGAGAAAATAAATGCTAAAACTCACTTTAGGGATTGTGTGTATTGAACATAGATGAATGGTATAAGATTCATAGAAGATTTAACAATGGACCAGTGGTTTGAGTGGTGCATGGTTAAGAGGTTAGACTTCAATTCTACAACCAGCAGGAAGCCAGAGAAGCCTTTGCCCTGTTAAGAATAGCTCATTCTGAGTGTTGACCACATAAGTATGTAGAGGTGATGGGAGAAGAGAGGCACTGGAGGAAGAGAGAACAAGTAGGTGGCCTGGAGTAATTCTGCAGAAAGATGCTCAGAAACTGAGTTAGGACATGGGGAGTACCCAGAGGGAATGCCAGCTCCTGACTGCTACAGGGAAATGGGGACCCACATATGCCCTGTCTTCACACTCTTTATTCAGTGAATTGCTTCTGCTCAGTGAGTTAAAGAGACGACCTGAGGCTCAGAGGGCACTCTGAAACCTCCTGGGACTCTGAAGTTAAGGGCAGCCATGTGGGAATTTACGGCCTGAGCCAGCAGTTCCTTTCAGAATAGCCAAACACAGGATAGCTCAGCAGAGCTCCTGGCCCTAAGACAGCCAAAGATCCCAGCCTCCATTCTCAGTTATTTGCTTATGCCTTAGTTCTCTGTTGTGCTCCACGATGGTGGTCTATAGAATCACTGCTGCCCTCTGCCACCCCTTCCTGTTTTGTTACAGGCTGGAAAATTGTCAATGCACTTTGCAACCCATGCAGAAAACATATTTCCCAGCAGGTGTTTCTGAGCAGCAAGCAAGTTCTGCCACTGTCCCTTCCACACATCACTTTAAATAGCCACTCCAGCAAATTGCTTAGTCCATGATTTTTCATCTCCCTTGCTGCCTGCATTAAACTAGGAGAAAAAGTAAAGATCATTAAGGGCTCCTTCCCTTATTATTTTTTTTAAAGGGCATGATGCATTTGGGGGAAAAGGGAACAAGTGGAGGCTCTATTATAATAACCATTATGCAAATAAGTAATTCCTTTCTTAGAGGTGCTCATATGCAAGTGACCTACGAAGTCCAACCTATAACCTGGGAGGAAGAAGACCACTGAGGTCTTTCATTTGTTCTATCATCTATCTATCTATCTATCTATCTATCTATCTATCTATCTATCTATCTATCTATCTATCTCTGTCTGTCTGTCTGTCTGTCTGTCTGTCTGTCTGTCTGTCTGCCTGCCTGCCTGCCTGCCTGCCTGCCTGCCTGCCTGCCTGCCTGTCTGTCTGTCTGTCTATGTCTGTTTGCATTCCATCATGTTTCCTGCTGTGATGATAATGGACTAAACCTCTGAACTGAAAGCCAGCACCCAGTTAAATGTTTTCCTTTATAAGGATTGCCATGGTCATAATGTCTTCCTTCCTTCCTTCCTTCCTTCCTTCCTTCCTTCCTTCCTTCCTTCCTTCCTTCCTTCCTCCCTTCCTTCCTTCCTTCCTTCCTCTCTCACTCCCTCTCTTTCTCTTTCTTTCTTTCTTTCTTTCTCTCTCTCTCTCTCTCTCTCTCTCTCTCTCTCTCTTTCTTTCTTTCTTTCTTTCTTTCTTTCTTTCTTTCTTTCTTTCTTTCTTTCTTTCTTTCCAGTTGTGTGTCTATGTGCCACAGAGCACATCTGAATGCCACAAAACAACTTACTCAAGTCAGTTTTCTTTTTCCACCATGTGGGAGGCAGGGATTGATCTCAGGTCATCAGGCTTGGTGCCAACCACCTTTGACTTACTGAGCAGTCTCATCAGCCCAAGATCTTTAAGATGTTTATGAAGTTGTGAAGACTCAAGGCAAAGTGGCCAGGTTTAGAAAAGGTAGTTGTAGTGCAGATAGCCTTCATTTAAATTGATAGCTTCAAGACTCTCACACCCAGATTTTCAACAGCAGGGTTGACTTCTTTGGGTTGTAAACCTCAGAGACCCATGGAAAACTAGCTGAGGAGAAGAGCCATAGAATAATACAGTCAACAGGGATTTCACAGAAATGAAATAAAACTCCATGGTTTGGCCTTTCTTCTTGAAGTCAGGAAGCATCTTAAAGATGTTTTGTAGGATGTTGCAATGAGTTATTTGTGGCTGTTCACTGTGGTGCTTTACTCCGGTCAGATTCTTTTATTATCCGACTCAACCATAGCTCCTCTCGTTACTCTTCATATACCAAATATCTCATGTTTCTTTTGCTTTGGTGCTTCTACTCATGGTCTCTGCTGCTTTATGTTTCAAGTTCCTGAGCTGATCTTGATGACTTCATCCTCATGAAAATTCAAGATATCAACCAGTTCATAAGGTTTCTTCCTTGGGTCATTTGTGTTTGACAGTGGTCCAGCTAGGGTCACGGGAAGATGATGATGGAGATGTGGCTATCCACAGCACTCTGATTAAGAAGGAAGGTCTTGCCCTCTTAGCAGCTAATTAAAAGTGTAACTGGAAAAATAATACAAATGGCATTCACTGTTCACACAGCAAATGCTTTCCTCTGTTGCAAGGAGATTTAAAACTTAGGGGATAGGGCTCATCATTCCCTCAATAGAGATGTAGAAAGTAGATTAGGGAAATCAAAACATATGTAGAAATGTCAATTCCTTACAGGTGCGGGTTTACTTTTCTTGTCTTTCTGACAAAATAAATTAAAGGAAGGTTTGTCTTGACTCAGTGTATCAGAGGGTTTGGTCCATGGTTGCTTGGTTCCTTGAGCATGGACAGAACATCATGGTGATAGGATCACATAGTAGAGGATGTTCTTCAGTTCCTGGTTTCTGTCCCGCCTGGTCCTGTAGCTGTTCAATCCCAAAGAAACACACAGAGGCTATGTTAATTATAAACTACTTGACCTATTAGCTCAGGCTTATTATTAACTAGTTATTACAACTTAAATTAACCCACAATTCTTATCTATGTTTAGCTTCTTGGCTTGGTAGCTTTTCTCAGCGAGGCATTCTCATCTTGCTTCCTCTGAGTCTGGCTGGTGACTGCATCTCTGCCTTTCGTCTTCCCAGAATTCTCTTAGTCTGATTGCCCTACCAATACTTCCTTTCTGGCTACTAGCCAATCAATATTTTGTTAATCCAATATGCCTGACAAATCTTTACAGAGTACAAAGGCATTTTTGCACAACAGTGGGACAAGATACACCTAAGGACCCAAGACCAGCGATCTTCTTTCTACAGTTAGGGCCTCCCTGTAAATGTTTGTGACTCTGTCAAGTAGTGTCACCAACTGGTGGACATTTTATATTTAAACCACAATGAGACAGGTCTTGAACATGAAACCATCATTTCATTATATCAACAATAATATGCTCCTCTGTATGGTTTGGGGGACTATCTATCATTAGCTCCCCAAGGCTTAGACTCCATGGGAATACTTTCCAGAGGGCATCTCATGTTTCCCATGACTTCACCTCATATCCAGCTGTGCTGATCACTAGCTGTTTGAAATGTGCTTTCAATTCACAGAGAAATCTTTATAGTTAGTGTCAGTTTTTCTTCCCACAAAAGAAAAATTTTGAGTGGTATCATACATTCTGAATACTTTGCATTTGAAGTATCCTTGGCCCATACCTCTTAGAGCTTCTCAGGAAAAAAAAAAAGAATTCTTAGACAGTTTGGGAGTTCCACTTGGAGCTAACAAGACTTTAGTTAAGTTGCTAGAATTCTAGATATCTTCTAGTCTGGGCATCAGCTATTCTGAGTCACTAATAGGAGTTTAGAGAAGTCTGGGAAGGGAGAAACTGCTTCTTACGGAAGAGAAAGGAAGTAAATACAAAAGGAGGGAAGAGGATAAACTATCAGTAAGGACGCCTGAAAAAGTCTTAAGGAATCATTGCTTTTGGATATTTATCTAAAAAAGAAAAATACCCACGACACACTTAATTCTGTAAATAAATACCCATATATAGTTTAAGTGAAAATTTTCTCACCTGGGCTGACAACCGCTCCCTTCCAAGAGTCGAAGATCACCTAAACAATACCTCAAGATCAGGCATGAGAAGCTATATTTTGAGTTGTTTGTCAGGGTTGTTCAAGGGGACTCCCAAAACATAATATATTGCTATTATCCTTGGTTGCTTCCCCCAACCTCCGCCGCTGCAAGGAGGTGGAAAGTTAAGTCCTTATTGCTGAAGATACCATGGGATTCAGACACAGATTCCAGAGGCCCATAAGCTAAAACGGACCTCATGCATGCTAGGCAGGCTTCTGAAGGCTGGAAGTTCTACCCAACCTTGATATATATGAACCACAACAACCAGCAAGGCATGATAACACTAAGGGTACAGTAACAGCATACATACTTTGGAGGTGACCAACAGATCTCTAACTGGACTAATACCCATTCAGCAAGAGGCAAATCATACCTGTACTGGAAACGTGTGTGTGTGTGTGTGTGTGTGTGTGTGTGTGTGTGTGTGTGTGTGTGTGTGTGTGTGTGTGTGTGTGTGTGTGTGTAGGAATGAGGTTGATGTCAGTTGTCTTCCTTGGTCTCTAATCACTTTGTATATTGAAACAAGATCTCTTGCTGAACCCAGGACTTATCAATTCAATTAGTATAGTGTAACCAGCTCGCTTCAGGGATTCCTGCCTCAATCCCTCAAATTCTGGGATTATGGGTGGGCCACCATGCCTGCTCAGCATTACACAGGTGCTGGAAAAGTGCAGTCCTCGTGATTGTGTGGCAAGCACTTTACCATTGCCTTAGCCCCATGGATATCATCATTGGACAAGACTGTATCTCTGTGCGTCTCCTGTTTTGGTTTATATTCATGTCTTTCAAGGGTCTACCTGTAAATGCTTGACTCTTAAGGTGGTGGCATTGGGAGGTGCTGTGGACCTTTAAGAGGTGGAGTCTAGCAAGTAGTCCTTAGATATTTGGAGGCGTGCCCCTGAAAAGCATTGTGCATTGCTGACCTTTTTTCTCCCACTCTCCTCTGCTTCAAGGTTCCAGATGAGATTCCTTCCTCTGTGTCATGCTTTTGTAACAAGGTCACCACAGACCCAAACCAGTTGTTCTGCCTGGAATTAAACTTTGAGATCTTTGAGCCTTTTTCATAAGTGACTTGTTTCAGCTATGTTGGTAGTCATGTGAAATTCACTAACAGACATTTTTGTCCAGGATGCTTGTGTACAGATTCTCAGTTTACTATCTGTGTGTTTCTGTAGCTTGCTTAAGACACCAGCATTGTTTGCGAGTTTAAAACTTCAGAAACCCAGGTTCTTTCCTGTACCCAGTGAATTAGATTCACTTTTTAAAAAGACATCAGGCTAGTTATTTTTCTTTATAGTTTATATTGTATTTGTCTTCTATTGCTGCATTTAGTAGTAGGGACAAAAAGAAAGAGGTAGAAAGATTACTTCAGAAAGGATACACATTTAAGTATGATCACAGTCATATCTAATACTTTTTTGATACCAAAGCATTCCTGTAGAATAAGGACTCTCCCAGTCCTTGGCCATGTTCCTTGACTGAATATTCCCTTAGTGTCCACTTCACCCATTTTAGAATTTAGGTCAATATTTTTGTACAAGAGCCCATCTGAATATCTCCCTCTCTTTCATCACTCAACAGTTGACATATTCAGATCACACTGACTGTATGAAGCCTATAAGGATTGCAAAAACCTCTAGGATTAATTCCAATGTGAGCAGGTATAGACATCCAGGAAGAAAAAAAGCCAGAGAGGACAGTATGGCATACAGAGAAGGTAGATGTCACAACCAATTAGAAACAACGAGGTTCAAAAAACTAGAGGGCACCAACCTGAAAAGCTTCGTGCTCAGGGATTTGAGGATAAATGGCTTTTTCACAATGGGT